>NW_028327182.1:69837915-70140945 GCF_987537825.1 Furipterus horrens
ATTCAGGTTTCACTCTAAATCCTGCTAAATCCCTTTATTTTTATTCTGAGGTATTAAAAAAAGCTACTTTAATATCTGGTTGATATGGAAACATTCTCATTCTCCACTTTAATTTCTCAAGAAAATAAATACAAAGTAACCAAAATTAATGGTGCCAAAATACTAAAAGATAATATAAGGCTCAAAATGTCCACTTGACAATGTTAGTAGTAAAACAGTCTTCTTAATTATCAGCAGATCACAAGTTTTCAAACATTATTTTCTAAAATCATATTAAGACACTCTTACATTGTTACTAGTTTGATCACAAAAGAAAAAATGAGGCAACAACTTTTCCATGTTGGTATATGCCCTTCTGCCAATCAAAAATCCTAATTGTGAAAAAAAACAGCATTCAAATATTAGCTGCAATGAAAAACTGAACTGCCATACAAGCAAAATGAAGGATAATACCCAGCTTAATGAAAACTCCATACTTGACATAGTTGAGAAAAAATGAGAATGAGAAGCATCTGTAGAGGTTTAGATCACTTAAAGTACACAAAACATCTAGTTTGGTCACAGAACTGACATTTGATCCTGTGGATTTTAATTTTTATATCTAAACAATGGCAAATAATCATGATGATCATATAAGTAGAAATAAAACTTTACATGAAAAAGAAAACTTGGCACCAAAACTCAAGGTGTAAAATAAGAGAAGGAAAAACAAAACAAAACAAACTCCATCAATATACTCACGTGTGGTGCTAGAAAATGTAATACGATGCACAGCAGTTGACATGCGTTATCTTACAGATGCAGCCTACATTGACAAGTTAGTTATATAACAAACCATTCTAGCCACAGATATGTGGTACACTTGACCTCACCATTATCTACCCAATGACCAAAAAGCAGCAACTTAAGACTTTGGCCACTTTATGCAGCTGATATATAAAAAGCAAAGTAGGAATTAAGAACAAAATTATTAAATACCACCAAGTGTGATAAAGTACTGACATGAGACAGTTTTTAAATCTATTCACAGGAAAAGAAAAAATTTATATTATCTTCTAAGTATATGGCATGTAATATAAAGAATAATCTAGTCTGTTCTGAACTGGAAAAAAATAAGTAACTTTAAATAAATTATGTGCCCTTTGCTCTTAAAAGAAAAAGGCATTTTATTTGCTAGGATTACACTTTACCATATGAACAGCATTATAGGAAACAAGTAAAACAGATCTAAGAATCATAATTGGGGGGAATCAAACTATTATTTGTTGGTAGACTAAAACTGTTAAACTATAAAAACGTGCAGAACAATTATCAGAAGCAATTGACAATTTAGCTTACTGGCAATATTGACATTTTATTTAGATGTTAAAACTGAATAACCCTATATAAAATTGCAATACATAATGATTACTTGTGCTCCATCTCCAGGCCAAAGACTTATAATTTTAAGATTCGCTTTTGGCTTAGGTGGCTCAGGTGAAATATCTGAAAGTTCAGTCAAGGGAAATCACCATAATGCAGGGTCTCGAGGGAGTGGCTCTTATACTGAGAAGGAAAAACAGACTGGCACTTGAGGCCATGCTCAGTCACACTTGGTGGAAAAGAGACACTCGAGGGTCCTGTAACCAAGGACAGAATTGTAAATAAAATGATCTCATTTTTAAAAGACACCTATTAAAAGGACATAGCAATAGATATTTATTGGCTTAAAGGATTAAGCTATCCCTTAAAATGAATAAAACTAACATTTTAGTAATAAAATGTTCAGGAACAATTAACAGTATTGTTTAGAAAAATAAGTCATTAAAAAGATCAACATCTAATTATTTCAATTAATGACAATTAAGCAATTTAATCAATTATTTTATATGACTCTGTATTTTATAAACAAAGCTTCTCTTATTAAAGATGAATTATCTAAATACAGTTAAGAAAACTGCATATGTATCTTTGCTTTAAAGCAATCCATTGAGAATTATCTCAATGTTCTTAACATTGTATAACATATATTCAATTGTTTTTACGTTACCTTAAGTCGTAACTACATATGAAATTGCAAGGTTCCCTGTAATGTAATGGTTAATACAGGTCATATTTATAATACTAAATTACTACATAAGTAAATGTTCCAAGCCCAAACTAATAACTAATCTTAACAATAATAATTAATGAAACAGAAGCTAAGATACTAAGAGCCTAATGACAGCTTCTGGTATTGCATTAACCTATATAGTTTTGCTGTCCAGGGTCTATTTTCAATATTTATTATAATACAGAGTCAAAACAATGAAGTGGAAACCAAAGGGTTAAACTAAGTTAGTTTCGTGGGTTTTATTTCTACCAAAGTCTAAAATTTCACATTTCCAATTAAAGTGGCTTATAATTAATTTTTAAATATTCGAGACACTCAAGGTAAAACAAAAAAGCTGATATTATCATAGTTATTTTGGTTATTACGCTCTATAGCTTACACTCAACATTTAAGGGTGAAAACCGCATCCATTTTGTTAATGCTGTGAACTGCAGAAGAAAAATTTTTATAATATAAATCTTTAAGTAAATACAAATGAATTTACTACCTAAAATAAATGTATAATGTCATGGATAGCTCATAATTTGCATACAAAGTAACATTTTAAAATTAATACTTAAATATTGCTATCATTTTACCAAACCATAAATAATCTAGTTGATATAAACTGGGCTAAAACAAGGATATTCTAAAATAATGCTATCAGTATCAAAAGCCCAGAGAGAGTTTGAAGTCTTTAATGTACATATATAGTTACATTTTACAAGGAGTTACAAATCATCAAAAGTCATAATAGGTCACATCTGCTAAAAGATGAGGAAATAAAAATTTAGGAAAGCTAACTGTCTGCAAAAATTTTTTGAGCCAAGAGGCCTGAAAAATATTCAAATCCAATTCAAGTATCTTGTTTTGAAATTACAACTTGGCAAATAAAAGTCTGAAGACTTGCCCACGGTGATATAACCAGTTAGTGGAAAAGTCAATGGTGCTAGCTTCCAAGTTTAATTAGTTAACTGTTCTTTCCATCCTAATATGCTCTCTCTCGTGGCAATAATTCTGTTAGAGCTGTGAAATTAAGGCCCCTTCTATGGTCAACTTACTTGCACAATTTTGCTAACATCAACTGATCTAAAAAAGCAAAATTCTATTCCTAACATTAAGAAGAAACTTCAGGATTTTTGCTTGCTCTAAATACTGTCTCTAAATACAACACCTTGACTACATCTTGGTTGGGAAGAATACACAAAGACACTTACTCGATGTGAGCCCCATTAGCCACCAGGGCACTGATGCAGTCTAGGCTCCCAGAGCGAGCCGCCTTGTGAATGGGAGTCTCACCCTCACAGTCCTGAAACAACAAAAAGCGACACACAGATCCAAGACTTTCACATTTTAAAGTAAAATAACCAATGTAGGTTTTATTTATTTATTATTAGAAAGAGGAGAAGGGAGGGAGAGAAGGAGAGACATGTACATTTAAGAGAAACATCAACAGGTTGCCTCTCACACGCCACCAACTGGGCACCTGGCCCACAACCCAGGCTTGTGCCCTGACTGGGAATGAAGCCAGCCCCCGTGACATGCCTCTAATCCTCCCCCAAAATATGGGAGCGGGGGGCAGTGACTATAATGAAGACCAATAAAAATTACTGACAAATATTGCCAGTAGAAGTAGAGCTGATATTTTTATGAGGTTTTTCAAAAAATAAAACAAGAATCCTCAAGGAAAAATAATTTTTTTTTGAGTTACCTTTGGAACAAGAAGTAGTAAAGGTTTTTGCTACTTTCAAAACATGGTGGGACAGTAACAGATGACAGAGACAAAGCAAAACAACTACCCTGCTCCTGTTTTGTGTTATTCAAGGAGAACATCATCAAGCTGGAAGGGCAGAATAAACTTTAAAGAAAACTGCAGCCAAGAGAGTAATAAGAGTAAAGAGCCATTTTAAGGTTACATTTCAGACCAGTCACATTTCAAGAATACCAAAGAGTTTGTAGTATGATTCTAGAAGTATTGTTGGCAAACTGACTAATAAAGGAAAGTGGGAGAGGTTACCAGAAATCTGAAGACAGATAAGTCACCTTTAATTTTAATAAACAAAAATCTTATTTGTAATCCAGTTACAAGAAATTAGAAATGCGACATCAAATGCCAGCAAAATTCTAGAAGGGGTTTTAAAGAGATAACTTGCAAACACAAAAATGACACCAACGGTGGTCACTATAGACCAGGGATTTTTAACCAGTGTGCCACAAGATTTTTAAAACATGCAATATGTGACAATTTAGTCAGGGGCACTGACCTCTTTTCCCTTAGATTGTCAAATTAAAAAATTACAATAGCTGTCCAGTGTGAATGAATCAAAATGCCTTTTTTTGGTCAAATCAGCAACAAATATATATTTTTTTGGTGTGCTGCAGAATTTTAGTAATTAATTTACATGTGTCATGAGATGAAAAAGGTTGAAAATTGCTGCTATAGACTTATAAAAATAAATCACTTGAAAACTGCCTTCACTTCCTTTGTGTAAACTTAGAACACTGAGCGTCTAGATAGTACATCTAAGTTTCAGAAACTGCTTGTGCCAACCTTAGAAATGGCAGAAATGCACTAAACTTGAGAAAAATGGTTAGTCATTAGCATGCCAAAAGGTTAAAAATAAAAAATGAGTTAAAACTAAAAAAATGCTATTAAGAAATACTATGCTAGGTTCAAAAAAAGTACATGCACACACACAAACAAACAAAAAACACACACACAAAAAAGAAAAATCTGGATCTGGTTTACTGGAAAATGAGGAAACCTGTCTACCTCAAGATGAGTCACCAGTGTGTTGAGGGAGCCAACCAAAGGGCTCCTGGGACCTCAAGGGTCACTGGGTGCCTGTCATAGCAGTCCCACTGTTACCTAACAGGGCAAGATGACATCTGAGATTCAGACGGAGCACATGAGACCACAGCCAACTGAGATCCTCTCAGGAGCAATGTGAGGATGCTTAAGAAATTCAAGTGACCCTCTTGTACATGAGAGGACTTGGGGATATTGAGCCAGGTGAGCGGTTCGAACATATGGAGGGCTGTGAGGAGAGTAGTCCTGGGAGCAGAGTTCAGAAGAGGTTTCTACACACTGTTATCTAGAGCAGCTCAGTGGAAGAAGGGGGTGGGGGCACAAATTTGTTACTTGTGGAAAATATTAAGTTGCTAAAAACGTTATATGAAAAGGGGGCTTCCATATTTTAAAAGGTCTGAAAAGTAGCTTTAGAAAATTTCTTTAATTGCAAATTAGATGCTACATAACAATTTAATGAAAATTAACACACAGAATACTCTGTACTTAAATTCCATATTAATATTAAATATTAATTAGTACCATTCATGGATTGTCCACATTTTATTGATAAGATTAAGCCAAAGACCAAGTAAATGACTTGCCCAAGGCCAGAGAGATGAGGTAACAAAATGTGTAATCAGAACCCAGTGCCCTTTCTACTGGGAGAAGGGGGAGGAGAGGAGAATGCAGGACCAGGAATAAGATAAATGGAGAGGCAGGCAATGCCTATAGTAATAATGGTATACAGTCACTGACTCCTGAATATGTGGGTAAAAGTAACAAAGGAGGAGAAAAGTCTGTATATATAAAGGCACCCATGCATGGAGATGGAATGAAGAGAAAGGAGTAGCACAGTAAGCCTAAAATCTGTGTTATCTCCTGAGTTCCAGTTTAGTAACAGAAACGGGACTAAAATCCAGTCCTCTCCCTTTACCGTCCTCTCTACTAAAGGTCTACTATGGAGAACAAATTACCCTTCTATCTTTCACTCCCCTTTCCTACTGATCCTTGTGTTAAATCACTGCTAAAACACCTTTCCTCAATTACTTGCTTTGTAAGTGGGTAGCTGTGTTATCTTTAGGAGAGGGGATAGCAACTACTTTATAACTATCATCAATGGAAAAATCTTAGGAAAAATAAAAAAAGCAGAAAAGAGAAGTTCCTTTGCACACAGTAGGCCTTTGATGATTATTAGTAGGAAAAAATTTAAACGCAGGATAAAGGGAAAAGAAAAAAGACATGAAGAATAGCTACAAAGCCCACAGCATAAGTTCCTTAACAAATCCATCCTGGGACGGGGTGCTAAGACTGGGGATGCTCCAGTGAGACTATCCATAGTTCCCAAGCCAAGCACTCTTCTTGTCGGGTTTTCCGCCCACTTATGTGAAAAGGAAACTGAAAACAGACCATGGGGGAAAAAAAAAAAAAGGCACTCTCATGTTCATGTTTTTTTTTGCTTAAATACAAAATCCTTGCATCTGCTGTCCAAGAGTCGTTTCCTATGACACGTCTACTTATCTGTGAGGTCATAACTGGCACCTTGTATCTGAAGTAACAGTAACCCATGTTGGTCACTCTAAGGCTAACTTAACCACAGAGATGATTTAATAGCCATTCTTTTGCTGGCATGGATATATTTTCACAATTATCAGTGAAAACAAGGCTAAGGCAGCTGTGAGCAGGGTAGCCAGGAAAGCTGGTCTCTACGCCAGACTCCTTCAGTTACAACTGTAACCTTGGGCAAATCACTTTGGGTCACAGTAAGTCATATAATAGGAGAGAAAGCTCTGCTATGTGAAAGGCCTATTATCCATAAGTAACTTAATAAACATAAATTCCAATGAGCCCACAGGTAACAATATCCAACTCTAATTAAGGCCTCAATTTAAAACTCAACACCATGTAATTATAACTGGAAAAGGAAAAACCAAACCAAGTCAATCACTGGCACTCCCTTACCGGTTTGTTAATGCTGGCTCCTGCTTGAATCAACCAGATGAGGCACTGAGGATGTCCCCCAAAAGCAGCAATGTGGGCTGGGGTCTGTGCATAACGTGTAGTGGAGACATCAAGTGTGGCTCCAGCTCTCACCAACTGTATTAAGCACTCCAACTTCGAAAACAGCACAAAAAGAAATGAAACATGCATAAATGTTGTCATACGATTACAAATAATATGAATTCTACAATGGAGATTAAGTGGCATTTTTGTTATCAATATTTTTCCTGTTTACGAGAGCAAAGTCAGTCATTCCTTCCCAATACCATACAAATTTTAAAAGGCATTTAAAAGAACATTTTCCCTTATTAAAAATTTGGCACATAGAAATATAAAGTAAAAAAACCTGACACTATGCAAATTTAAATATTTTGTTTTTCCTACAGACAAAATTAGGTTAAATTGCATTATTCAGCCTTCTATCAAAACTAGGTTTTGTCACTTTCACACACTATCCTAAAGAATAAAAATGTTAAAGTGAATGGTAGGTTAAAAAAAATTTGTGTAGCCATAGGAAACTGCACAGTGAAAGGCTGTTTTCTGCACTCTGCACAACTGTACACCTTTATACTATGCAGCATTTAATGAATACTCAATTGAGGCCCATCCTTCAGATTATTTTCTCAGGGAAAAGATGTGTATAGAGGAGAAAAAAGAAAATTAATGCAAAAAGGGCTAGAGCATAGCTAAGCTCTGCACCTAGCTGATGACTAAAAGGAAGACAGGAGTCAAGATAAGACTTTGCAGCCAGCTACCTTATTATACTAGCCTCTGGGTAAAAGAATTCATCACATTCAGCAGACATTTAACTAATGCCTAACAAATGCCAAGCACTGTCCAAAAAGCCTTGTTGTTCTCAAGAACTTACACTTTCCACCTGCTGTTTCCCCTCACAAAGAGCCATGCACAATTACTGAAAAAGCTCTACCTGCCAAAATTCTTTCTTCCAGAGGGCAGACCTCAAATGAAGAATAGCTCTGCTCTCATCTCACCCCATGTCTCCTCTCCTCTTTTAGTAATTTAAGCCTTTCCTTGCAAAGAACAGATTACTGCAATCAACATTTTTGTGTGATGAGCTCTCACAGCTGGAAGCACACAGATTTAAAACATGATATCTGTCTTCAAGGAACTTGAATCTGGGAGTAATGGCTGATAAGAGACAACTTTGGTATATTTTTATATATTGCCTTTGTTAATGTACTGAGTAAAAAAGAAAGCTGCAATACCAGTGATAAAACGAACACCCGTCAAATCCAACAAAAATGAAATGAGGATGAAAATCACTTGGCATGCCAAAGCCAGTTAATCTTAACATCAATTCAGACCTCCCTGGACTTAAATCTGTTAAAAATCAGTTCACTTGAGGAAACTGGATTTGAAATTTTGGAAAAATATTGTTCAATAAGAGAGCTTGTTAAAGCAAGGTATAATTAGAGATTTAAAATGTTTAGTGCTCTGGGAACAAATAAGCCTTAAAGAAGGTTAGGTACTTTGTGCACAACTGGCACAGTTCTAGAAACATCAGCTTGAAAGTTGGGAAAATTTTATAATATGCTAAACACTACACTGGCACTTGCACAGGCCCACAACAGTAAGAAGGGAAGCTGTTTTCAAGGGGTGGGGGAGGTTTACTGGGGACTGGATTGGGAACCTGCAGCCCTGAATCCTGGGCTAATTTCTGTCCTTACAGCTTTTTCTCAAAGAACGAGTGATGCTGTCTATGGCCCCTTCTGTATCAAAGACTATACAGATAAAATGATTACAGACAGCTGAAAACACTACAATAACTGCCTCCAGTTACATTTGGCCTCTAAGATTAATTTACTACTCGTGTTCTATAAAAGCAGATTTCCAAAAAGTCGGTTTTATTTTTAATTGTCATAAAATACACATAACATGAAACTGACCAGTTTAAGCATTTTAAATTAGTTATAACCATTATTAATCCCAAGAGATACCTGAAGATACCCTGGGGCCGGTTAATAAATATTCTAAATGACCAGTGGAAATGAGGCTTAAGCATTCTACAGAATGTACTAGACTGTCATTCTCTACCAGGGTGAGGAGGACAGGCATCAACAGGGAAACCATTTCAAAAAAACTGTCATTGCTTGTTACAAGGGTGTCTTTCCCCAAAACACAGAGGGACAAAAAAAAAAAAAAAAAAGAAAAAAAAATGTTGAGAACCAACGCTTTGAGTTACCTACAGTTTAATGCAAAATTAAACCAGAGCAAGTTGCACTCAGGAGGGAGATAATGCCTCAGATCACTGATTGCCTTGGGAACTCTATTTACATTCAAGGCCAGAAGGAGAATGGCAGGAAATAAGGTTCTATTACTTTTTTTAAGAGCCTGATTTCCCATGGGTGCTCCGTAGAGACTGGTGCCATGGGGTCTTACAGTTAAGTTACTTGCCTCACCCACGCTATCATAACTCCCTTTCTTTTCTTTAATAAAATAAACCTCTGACTTTTCCATTTTATGAGGGGAATCAGAAACTGTTTCCCAAAAGATGCAACCTTATTGTGAATGAAGCACCAAGAAGAGCCAAGTAAAGCAACTTCATTAGCTGCATTAAGACGTTCAGGTCTTCCTGAAATGAAATAACTTATTTCGCGTTATCCTGCATCTATTTCTGCAAAAACATTTATTTCTATCTAAGCTCATGGTTTCAGAGGTAAACATTTTTAAATGTCCCTAAATTCTGGCATATAAATCTTAATCAATTTTGAAGTGCACCGTAAATCTCACTTTATGACTACTTCCCTGATTAAACAACCCCATTTACTGCACAGACAAGAAAATGTTAACTAATCTTTAAAAAATTTAAAGTAGCAATCTGTACTTAAATTATCATAGGAAAATAACTCTACCTAATTTAACACCTTCACAGCAATTAACACGCAAGATTGTACAGCCGTCACTGATTTTACTGAACCTGGACAAGCTAAGAATCTCAGAGGCATACAAACATCCTACACGAAATCCCCTAAAACCATTTTTTGTTGACTTTTCAATTTAATCAGGTGATTCCACCACTGAAATAATCTGAAATACAACCTTCAGCTAACAAAGAAGTTTTCTCCAGATAATTGGTGTACGCGCTCGTCCAAACGGGACCAGGGCGCAGACCCGAACCGCGGAGCAGTGGAGAGGGGAGTGGGGGCATCTCCGAAGCAACGGCGGGGCAGGAGTTCCGTCAGCCAGAGGCGCGCAGACCCCTTCCGGCTCCGGCTCTGGCGGACACAGCTCAGCACTGGCAACCCTCCGCATTTAGAGGTTAACCCGGCCCACTGATCCTCGGCATTTCACGCAGCTTTGCTCCAGAGGCCAGTAATCCTCCCCTGGGTCAGAGCGGGAGCGAGAAAATCTCCACAGCTCGCAGCCACACAAACGCTTGGGTCCCGACCGCCCCGCGGCTTTCCCCAGAATCATCGGGTTCGGGCAGCACGTACGCCCCCAAGACGGCCTCGTCTCACTACAGCCCAACCTGGCCGGCCGCGGGAGGCCCGGGGCCTCAGTACAAGCGTTAGGGGGTGGGCCCGAACCTCCCTCCAGACCGCAGGCGCTAATCCTCACTTGGCCAGGGGCGGCGCACCCGGAAAGCTGGCGCCTCCGGGAGGCCACCCCCGTTGAAACCTGGGCCGCCACACAAGCGCCCCAAGCCCTTCGGGGCGCCTCCCGGCCCACTTCTGCCCCGCACCGCCGACACGCCCCAGCCCCCTCCTGGCGCCGCCGCTGCGGATCCCGCGCTCCCGGTACGCCCCGCGCCCCCAGCGCCTCAGCCCCCATCTTCCCGACCCCCACAGGAAAGCCGTGGAAAATGGCGCCTTAAAGCGCCCGCGCCCACCTTGCCGAAGTGCGCGGCCCAGTGCACTGGCGTCCAGCCGTAGAAGGAGTCTTCAGCGGCTAAGTGGGCGCGCGGCGTCTGCTGTAGCAGCGAGCAAAGCGCGGCCAGGTCCCCGTCGCGGCAGGCACGGTGCAGCGGGAAACGCAGCGACAGCAGCTCCTCGCTAGAGAAGCCCATTTCCACGCCCGGGCTCGCTCCCGCCACCGACATGGTTTTTCACCGAAGAGTGTGCGCTGGCGGGTCGAGAGGACACGCCAGTGACTACTTGAGAGGCCGCCGCTGCCGCCGCCGTCGTCGCCGCCCGAGCACAAAGGATCAGGATAGCACTTCCAGAGCTACCGTCGCCGCCGCTGCGTCCGGCTGGCGGCGGAGAGGAGCGCGCACAGGGGGCGGGGATGGGGGCGGGGCCTGAAGTGGACGGGCCTGAGACTGGCGCCTGGAGAGGCCGGGTCCGAGTTAGGCCTGGAACAATGGAGGTGGAGCCTGGCGGGGAAAGAGAGGACGGGGATGAGAGCGGCCAGGACCAGGGGAAGGGCCCGGGAGCCGGAGATAGTGCCGAGGCAGTCCGGGCGGAGTCAGCAGCAGTGGAAGAGTCCGGGAGTAGGGGGCGGGGCCTGGCGCGGCTGGGATCTTGGGCCGAAGCCTGGAGCCGGGGGGCTGAGGGCGGGGCCTGGAGCTGGGGGTGTAGCGGAGGGCTGTGTCCAGGTGGACCCCCAGGACCTGCCGTCCGACCAGCCTTTGGCCGCGCCCCCTGCCGGAGCCAGGCAAGGGCCCGGCAGTGTCCTAATCGTCCCTCAGTGGGCGGCCCAGCGGCGGGGCCTGAGTTGGTATTTTTGTGGTCTCCATGCAAGCGGGATTCCTAGTTCCCAGAGGTTTCGGCCGCGCGCCTCTAATTCGCCCAGTTAATTCTACTGGGGAGACCACTGCTCCTTCATATCTGAGACTGCAGTGCGGGACTGGACGGCAAGTTCCCGCGCTTTCTGCCCTAATTAGGGCGCCTGCTGGTCATTTACGAGAACAGATAGCAAAAATACTGAGAAAGAAACATTATGCCCGCAAAGAAATACTAATTTCTCTTTCAATGACTGAGAATCATTGTTTCTTTAAAATAGAATTTTTTTTCTGATAATGAGTAATACGTGAAAATTATCAATAATTTCACTATCGAGGAATAACCACTTAACGTTTATGGATATTTAGTTATAGTACTTTTCTAATCATATAGTTGATTTGTATATATTCTTTTACCTTATGTATATTACTTTCCTTTTTTTCCTTTACAAGATTCTAATCACAGTAATTAAACTAAGTAGGTAACCACATGTCTGGAAAAATAGTGATGCATAAAATAGCACTTTGCAGCATTAGTTAATAAAAGAAGAAATTAGAAACAGTGCCTAACAGAGGGAAATTGTTAATGGTATAAACGTAAGAGCTATCTGAGCTATCTATTCATGCAACAAATGTTGAGTACAATGGTGAATGAAACATTGGGAAATGCTCTAGTTAGAAAAAATAGCAAGTATTTCAAATCGGTGAGCAATTACTAATGAATAGGAAATGTTAATGAGATTTACAATCTATCTTCTCTCAATGAGCTTATAATTTGTTAGATGAGGCAAGAAAGAATATTTCAGTAGTTTAAGCAATACTCCCTCAGACCAAAATGGTAGAAATATGCTATGAACACATTTCAAGCTTGATCCACTCCAGAATTCAATCATTTTTCTTTGTATACATTATGCTGATATTAATCAAATCATCTATTTAAGATATACACCCTGATAATGACTCCTACACTTCCTAGGAAAGAGGCATACCATTTTACAAAAGGACAAAAAGCATGCATTGTAATCCATAATAAGGGCAGGGAGGGATTACTCTTTCTAACCCTGCATTCTGCAAAAGATGAAACCGAGACACATAAACTAAGGAACTTGCCCAAGGACAAAGTTTCTACATGCCTGCGACAGAGGTTAGTAAACCAGACCAGTTTCCAGACCACTGTTAATTGTGTTTTCCTTTTCCTTGTACTTTATTTTTGTGTGTATGTATTTATTGATTATGCTGTTACAGTTGTCCCAATTTTTTTTCCCTTTGCCCCCCTCCTCCCAGTATACCCATTCCCTCCAGCAATCCCTCACCCCTTAGTTCCTATCCATGGGTCGTGCATTTAATTCTTTGGCTTCATCTTTTCCTATATTTTTCATAACATCCCCCTATTTTGTTCCTACCAATAATGCTTCTTGATTCCTGCACTATTTCCCCCATTCTCCCCTTTCCCCCTCCTAGCTGATAACCCTCCAAATAATCTCTATACCTATGATTCTATTCCCGTTCTAGTTGTTTGGTTAGTTTATTTTTGTTTTTTAGATTCAGTTGTTGATAGTTGTGAGTTTATTGCCATTTTAATTTTCATAGTTTTAATATTTTTCTTTTTCTTAAATAAGTCCCTTTAACATTTCATGTCGTAATGGCGTGGTGATGATGAACTTCTTTAGCTTTACCTTGTCTGGGAAGCACTTTAACTGCCCTCCCATTCTAAGTGATAGCTTTGCTGGATAGAGTAATCTTGGTTGTAGGTAGGTCCTTGCTTTTCATCACTTTGAATACTTCTTGCCAGTCCCTTCTTGCCTGCAAAATTTCTTTTGAGAAATCAGCTGATAACCTTATGGGAACTCCTTTGTAGGTAACTCTCTGCTTTTCTCTTGTTGCTTTTAAGATTCTCTCTTTATCTGGACCCTTTGGCATTTTAACTATGATGTGTCTTGGTGTGGTACTCTTTGGGTCCAGCTTGTTTGGGACTCTGTGCTTCCTGGACTTCTATGTCTATTTCCTTCACCAAATTAGGGAAGTTTTCCTTCATTATTTTTTCACATAATTTGTCAATTTCTTGCACTTCCCCTTCTTCTGGCACCCCTATGATTTAGATGTTGGCATGTTTAAAGCTGTTTCAGAGGTTCCTAAGTGTCTCCTCGTTTTTTTCAATTGTTGTTTCTTCACTCTGTACTGGTTGACTTTATTTCTTCCTTATGTTTCAAGTCACTGATCTGAACCCTGGTTTTCTTCCCGTCACCCCTGGTTTTGTGCGGGTTTTCCTTAGTATAGCCTTCATTTCTTGCCTGTCATACTTAATCTGTCAAGTCTGTGAGCATTCTTATCACAAGTGTTTTGAACTCTGCATCTGTTAGATTGGCTACCACCTTGCCACTCAGTTCTCCCACTGGAACCTTGATCTGCTTGCTCTTTTGGGCCATACTTCTCTTCTCCTCAACTTGAAAACCTCCTGTTTGCCTCCGTGTCTGTTGCACCTGTTACATTCTAAGGGGAGGAGCCTTAGGTATTGGTCAGTATGGGGTGTGACCTGTTTCTCCATGTTGTGGCGCAGTAGGTTGGGGAGGGGTCTGAGAGGAAACAATGCCACCTGCTCAGCACTTGCTCCTTTTTTACTAAACTCACAGACTCTGCTGAGGGACAAGCAGCTCCCTCCTCTGCCCTAACCCCCACAGGTTTTCACAGAAGAAATGTAGCTTTATTTTCCCTGGGTGGTGGAACCATGAGCTACCCAGTCTGGTCTCGGGCTGCGATGGTTCCTCAGGTTTCCTTCCTGACTTTTTTTTTTTTTCTTTTCTTTCCCACTCCCTGCCCACCCCTATGAACATAGGGGTGCATAGGTTCTTTTGAATTAGTATTTCAGGAGTCTTTGGATATAATCCTAGCAATGGAATTGCTGGTTCAAAAGGCAGTTCCATTTTTAGTTTTTTGAGAGAATTCCATACTGTTTTCCATAGTGGCTGCACCAGTTTGCATTCCCACCAGCAGTGCACTAGGGTTCCCTTTTCTCCTCATCCTCGCCAGCAGATGTTGTTTGTTGATTTGTTGATGATGGCCATTCTGACTGGTGTGAGGTGGTAGCTCATTGTGGTTTTTATTTGCATCTCTCTGATGGCTAGTGATGTTGAGCCTTCTTTTTTTGTTGTTGTTGTAATTACTTTATTTTTTTTAAAAAAAGCTTTCTTGATTGTGCTGTTACAGTTGTCCCAATTTCTTTTCCCTTTGTTCCCCTCTACCCAGTGACCCCCCTCCACTTGTCCACTTCCCCTTAACAATGCCCATTGGTTGTGCATATAGTTCTTCTCAACATCTTCCTGTCCACTCCCTCCTAATATGCTTCTTAATTCCTGTACCATCTCCCTCCTTTTCCCCCTTCCCCTCCCCGCTGACCTCCCCCCCAAATGTTCCCTATACCTATTCTTTTTATTATTGTTTTCTTAAAGTATATTTTATTGATTATGTTATTACAGTAGTTTAAACTTTTTCCCCTTTGCTCCCCTCTGCCCAGTACCCCCTTCCCTCTAGCAATCCCACCCCCACTTAGTTCATGTCCATGGGTCATGCATATAAGTTCTTTGGCTTCATCTTTTCCTATATTATTCTTAACTTCCCCCTGTCTATTTTGTACCAACAGATTATGCTGCTTAATCCCTGCCCCATTTCCCCATTTCTCCCTCTCCACCCTTCCAGCTGATAACCCTGCAAATGATCCCCATACCTATGATTCTGTTTCTATTCTGGTTTGCTTAGTTGGATTTTGTTTTTATTTTTTAGATTCAGTTGTTCATAGTTGTGAGTTTGTTGTCATTTTAATGTTCATAGTTTTGATCTTCTTTTTCTTAAGTAACTCTCTTTGACATTTCATATAATAATGGCTTGGTGATGGTGAACTCCTTTAGCTTCACCTTGTCTGGGAAGCACTTCATCTGCCCTTCCATTCCAAATGATAGCTTTGCTGGATAGAGTAATCATGGTTGTAGGTTGCTTTTCACCACATTGAATACTGTTTGCCAGCCCCTTCCTGCCTGCAAAGTGTCCTCTGAGAAATCAGCTGATAGTCCTATAGGCACCCCCTTGCAGACAACTCTCCCCCTCTCTCTTGCTGCCCCCAGGACTGTCATCATCTTTCACCTTTGACATCTCAATCATGATGCATCCTGGTGTGGTCCCCTCTGAGTCCAGCTCGCCTGGGGTCCTCTGTGCTTCCCAGACCTGTATGTCCATCTGCTTCGCAAGATTTGGGAAGTTTTCCTCATTATTTTCAATTCTTGCTTCCTCATTCTGCACTGGTTGACTGTTTTTTTTTCTTCCTTATGTTCCAAATCATTGATTTGAACCCCGGTTTCCTTCCCTTCACCACTAGTTTTGTGTGGATTTTTCTTTGTTTCACTTAGCATAGCCTTCACTTCTTCCCTTATGCGTTTGCTGTACTCAAGCATATCTGTCAAGCCTGTGATCATCTTTATCACCAGTGTTTTGAATTCTGTGTCTGTTAAGTTGTCTATTTCCTCATCTGTTCGTTGGCTATCTCCTTGTCCCTTAGTTCTCCCACTGGAACCTTGATCCGTTCTCCTTTTGGGCCATACTTCTCTGTCACCTCATTCTGACAGGCTCCCATGTTTGTTTGCCTTCGCGTCCCAGGTAGAGCTCTGGCTCCTGTTACGTTGTAAGGGGCAGAGCCTTAGAGATTCATCAGTACAGGGCAACCCATTACACCACACTATATGGCGCTATATGTGGAGGAGGGGTCCGAGAGGGAACAATGCCGCCTGCCCAGCACTCGCCCCTTTTCCAGGCACCTCTCCCACTTCCGCACCAGACTGGCGCCCCTCTAGTTGCTGCCCTGGCTGTCGTACCCAGAGTGGGTGGGTCTGCGGACGTTATAGGGTGGTGGGAGCCCTTTAAACAAGCGGACTCTGCTGAGAGACCATAAGTTTCTGCCTTCACCCCAACACCCACTGGTATGAACACTCATAAGCAATGAGGCTTGATTTTCTCTGGTGCTGGGACCATGAGCTGCGAGGTCCGGTGAGGATCTGGGAAAGCTCCCCAGGTGTCCCTCCTGACTTTTTAAAATGTGTGACTGCGCTTTCTGCCAGCCTGCTGCTGCCGCCGCCACTGCTACCACCACACCATGTCCTCTCTGCCCTGGCTCTGCCCCTCCTACCTGTCTGGATGAGTATTTCTTCTTATATCTTTGTTTGCTGGGCTTCCATGTAGCTTCCTTTTCTGGAACTTCTGGTTGTTTCTAGTTTTGAGGTAGTTGTATTCCTTCTTAGTTGTGGGGGAAGACGCAGCGTGTCTGTCTACGCCTCCATCTTGGCTGGAAGTTCCCTATAATTGTTTTCCCACTCTCGTTGCCTATTTAGTTTGCCTTTGTTTCAATTCCCTAGCTTCTGTTGTTGGTTCTTGTGATGCAGTTTTCATTTTAATGTTCATAGTTTTGATCCTCTTTCTCCTAAACAAGTCCCTTTAACATTTCATATAATAGTGGTTTGGATCTGATGAACTCCTTCAGTTTTACTTTCTCTGCCCTCTAGTCTGAGTGACAGCTTTGCTGGATAGAGTAATCATGATTGTAGGTTTTTGCTTCTCATTACTTTGAATATTTCTTGCCAGTCCCTTCTTGCCTACAGTTTCTTTTGAGACATCAGCTGACAGTCTTATTGGGACCCCTTTGTACGTAATTCTCTTCTCTTTTGCTGCTTTTAAGATTCTCTCTTTATCCTTAATTTTTAACATTTTGATTATAATGTGTTTTGGTGTGGTTCTCTATCAGTCCAGTTTTTTTGGAACTCTCTGTGCTTCCTGGACCTGTAAGTCTGTTTCCTTCCCCAAGTTAGGGAAGTTCTGCTTCTTTATTTTTTTACATAATTTTTAAATTTCTAGTTCTTCTTCTTCACCTTCTGGCAACCCTATGATTTGGATGTTGGCCCACTTATAGGTGTCCCATAGGTTTCTGAACCTCTCCTCATTTTCTTCACTTTTCGTTTCCTCTTTCTGCACTGGTTGACTGTTTGTTCCTTCCCTATGTTCCGATTTGTTGATTTGATCCCTGGTTTTCTTTCCCTCACCACTATTTTTGTATGTGTTTTTGTTCGTTTCAGCGGGACTAACCTTCATTTCTTCCCAGTCTTGTTTCAGATCTCCTCTTAGGTCTGTAAACATTCGTATAACCAAAGCTCTGAACGGTGCCTCAGAAAGATTTCCTATCTGCTGATCCATTAGATTAGATATTTGCTGGCTGGTCATCTGTGTCACCGGGATCTCTGTCGTGATCTGTGCCATCGTGACAGTTTTGTGTTTATCTTTGCTTCCTGTGCAGGGCTGTAGCACCTTCTATGCTATAGGGGATGGAACCCCGCCCACTCGTCACTACCAGGCGACCCTTCTCACCACACTGTGGCATTTTGTGTGGGGGCGGGGGTCCAAGATGGATTCCTGCCGTTCACTGTCTGCTGAGAGACCGGGAGCCTCCTCCTCCATCCCCATGCCTTCTGACCCTCACAGTTCGAGGCAATGGGGGTCTGCCTTCCCCTGCATTGGAATTGGGAGCTGACGGGTTTGGTCTGTAGCCGGGGGTGCTCCCCAGGTGCTTCTTGCCTCCCCTTAAATACAGGTGTCTGTGCTTACTGCTTTCCTGTCGCCATCGCTGCTGCTGCCTTTGCCAGCACAGCTTGACCTCTCTGTGCTGGCTTTGCCCCTCCTACCCATCTGGACGAGCACCACTTCTTTGTAACTTCATACATTGGACTTCCATGTAGCTTCATATTCTGAAACTTCTTGTTATTTCAGGTTTTGCGGTAGTTGTATTTCTTCTTAGTTGTGGAGGGAGACGGAGCATGTCAGTCTAGGCCTCCATCTTGGCCGGAGGTCTCTGAGCATTCTTTCTTATGCCAATGGACCCTCTGTATGTCCTCTTGGAAAAATGTTTGTTCAGGTCCTTTGCCAATTTTTTTATTGGGTTGTCTGTCTTCTTGGTTCTTCTTGACTTTTTAAATGTGTGACTGTACTTAGCACTTGTCAGCCCCTGCCACTGTGCTGCCACTGCTGCCGGCACCGCCACTGCCACTGGTGTTGCCTTGGGTGTTGCCACTCCGGTTCTGCTGGCGCCACCGCCATTGTCACCACCCTGCTTCCTCTCCACCCCAACTCCACCCCTCCTACCTGTCTGAATGATTGTTTTTTCTTTATTTCTTAGTTGGACTTTTCTTCAGTTAGATTTTTGGGAACTTTTGATTGATTTTTTTAGTTTTTGAGGTAGATGTATTCCTTCCTAGTTGTGCAGGAAGACGCAGCATGTCTATCTATGCCTCCTCTTGGCCAGAAGTCTCTCTTCTTTCATTATTTTTTCACATAAGTTTTCAATTTCTTGCTTTCCCTCTTCTCCTTCAGGCATCCCTATGATATGGATGTTGGTACATTCAAAGTTGTCCCAGGGATTCCTAGCCCTCTCCTCATTTTTTGAAGTCTTGTTTCTTTCTGTTCCAGTTCAATGTTCATTTCTTCCTTTTTTTCCAAATCCTTGATTTGAATCCTGGATTCCTTTCTATCACTGTTTGTTCCCTTTATATATATATTTTATTTCACTTTGTATAACTTTCACTTCTTCCTCTATTTTGTGACCCTACTCAATCATTTCTCTGAGCATCCTGATCACCAGTGTTCTGAACTCTGCATCTGATAGGTTGGCTATCTTGCTTCATTTAGTTCTTTTTTTGAGGATTCTCTTCTGTTCTTTCATTTGGACCATATTTCTTTACCTCCCCAATTTGGCAGCTTCCCTGTGTTTGTTTCTGTGTTTTGGGTAGAGCTAATTTGACTCCATGTATTGGTAGTATGGCCTAATGTAGTGGGTGTCCTGTAGGGTCCAGTGGCACAGCCTCCCCTATCACCTAAGCTGGGTATTGGAGGTGTGCCCTTCACTGGGCTGAGTACACTTTCCTCTTGTAGTTGAGCCTTGGTTGCTGTTGGTAGATTGATAGGAGGGATTTACCCGGGCCAGTCAGCTGCAAGAACTGGCTCTGACCACTGACCACCAACATCTGTCATCTGTGGAGGATCAGCTGTGCAGGGGCCGATTAGTGGTGTTCCGATGTGATCTGTAGCTGTCCACTGGGTGCGCTGATTCTGAGGTTTCCCTGGTGGTGCAGGCCAAGATCAGCCCCCACCTGTTTTTGCCCAGGGCAAAGCAATCTGAGATGGCTGCTACTTGTGCGGGGCTTGGAGATTCCCAGGTGAAGCCAAGCTGTGAATCTAGGTTCGCTGTAGCTAGAGGTAGGCCTGGAGCTCACGGAGGCCAGCTGTTACTTGTTTGATAGGATTTAGGAAGTTATGAAGCATGAACCAAGACCAGCCATTCACTTGGAAAAGCAGCTTGGGTGAGCCTGTAAGTTGGGTGGGGCAGAGTCTCTGGGGATTTCCAAGGTGGGTCAAACAATGTTGTAGCCAGGTTGACAGTCTCAGATATGGGAGTCTTAAATATGGCACCAGCTTTCTGGCCCTGTAGGGGGAGGGTTTAGAAAAGAGGTAATGGCCTCTGCACATCTTGATACTAGACACTTCAGTTTTCTCCTGTATACCACTGGAACCTTTCAAGCTGCTACCTGAGTGCTGGTGTTCAGAGGGAATGAGTCTGAGTAGGTGAGTTCATGTGTGGGTTCTTTAAGAGGAACTGCTTGGTGCTCCAGCAGTTTCTTCCACTGCCTAAATCCCTGCTGGTTTTTGCAGTCAGAAGTTGTGGAGACTTATCTTCCTGGCACTGGAACCCTGGGCTGGGGCCCCTGGTGTGGGGCTGGGACTCCTTGTTACCGAGATACCCCTCCCAAATATTTATCCACCACACATAGGTGAGAGACCAGCCCATTGTACATATGCGCCTCTCCTACCCATCTCAATGGATGTGGTTTCTTTAATTCTGTACTTGTCAGACTTCCACTCCTCTTGATTTCTTACCATTCTGGCTGATGGTTGTTCTATATTTTAGTTGTAATTTTGATGTGGCTGTGCAAAAAGGCAAGCCATGTCTGCCTAAGCCACCATCTTGACCAGATACTCCCCACCGTTAAAATTTTTTAACCTTTGAATTCTACTCTGCATAAAAAAGAAAATAAAACAGGTTATGTGATAGAATTCTCAGAGTGCATCCTTCTTCAATTAATATGCCTTTTGGTTCTTTAGTGTTACTTGGACTATATATGCATTTAGGTAGCTGTAGAGAAATAGATCAACATATATATGATGATGGATCCCTAAGCTATGTCTCATGATAATTATGTATATGCAAATTATAAGGGGGAGTCTGTTGAGTTCTCTCAAATGCCAATATTCCAATTGGTTGGTCCCAAGTTTTGCCCAACTCTTATAATTTTTATCAATCCCCAATTTTCTTTAGGACTCTTGTTTCTAAAAAGTAGATTCATAATTTACATCATTTCATTTTATTTGATAAAGCAACTATAAATATATGACAAAGATTCTGTCCTTGACCAGACTCTATTATGACTCCTCTGAATTTCAACTAGGCCTTAATTTTTGGACTTGTGCATTTGTCTCTGCATTGTCCAATTTTAGCAAGAATACTATGTGGTTTAGCTAGAATCTGCCGTCCCCTATATATAATCACCCTTGATGTATAATTAGATACCTTATTCCCCACAACCCTGAAGTGGAATCTGCTCACCCTGGCCAGCCTTCAGCAAGAATCCTGTTAGGTTGGTTTAGCTAGAATCCTTGATGTTTAGGTGATGTTTCCTCTTAACCATTTCCCATTCATGGACACCCACCTTGTGTTGTGGCTATACATTCCAACTTGTCCTTGCTAGATTGAGAATTGAGTTCAAGCTCTCCCTCACTGCAAGAAATAATAAGGTCTTTTCTATTGTAGTGGTCCCTACACCCATCATGATGGCCCCACTTGAGTAAAATCTTCTTTTTCCTTTTTATTGGCTTTATTGGGATGATGCTGGTTAACAAAATTATCCAGGTTTTAGGTGCACAATTCTGTGATTAAAATCTACCTTACCATGCCTTAACAAGTGTCATTGAAGAATTCTCTTCTTTAATTGTTTGAATAATAATTTTTTTCTTTAACCTAGCAAATTGGGTATTTGAAGACATAATTCAAATACATGAAAGAAAACAAGAAGACTCAAGACTCAATATATTAAACCAAACCTCAAAACCCTGTGTTTAGGATTGGCATTGTGGTTTTCCAGAAAAGGATCATGTTACATGAGGAATTGCTCAAATGGGGCAGTGTTTAGTTGAAGGAATGTCCCAGTCAGAAATGCATAGAAGTACCCACATACTTGGTAGAGATTGGTGGGCCTCTTCTGAGTGCTGTTATTACACTTGGGACATAGTGAACATGTGTCGTGGGAGATGAAATTAGAGAGGAAGGCAGGGCCCCAAGTTATACACCATATCAAGAAGTTATTTTAAGGCCTGAATGTGTTGGACCGGTGAGGAGCTTTGCAGTGGTGCCAGGTGAGGAGAGGTGGGGCTCATAGGGAGAACCAGACCCAACCTACTGCTGATTCAAGAGACCCCACTCTGATGGTACCTTCACCTTGGCCTAAAAGTGGGACTGGAGTCTTCCTATTATCTCATCTACATTTTCTCCCCTCCCATCCATCTCTCCCATTCTGCCAGATCCATCTTTTAAGAAGGCAAATCTATAAGAAGGGTGTTTTGGTCTGTTTGGGCTGCCACAACAAAATACCAAAGACTGGGCAGCTTAAACAACAGAAATGTATTTCTCGTAGTTCTGGAGGCTGAAAGTCTGAGGTCAGGGTGCCAGTACAGTTGGGTTCTGGTGAGAAGTCTTTGTGATTCATAGATGGCTACCTTCTTGCTGTGTCCTCACTTGGTGCAGGGGGAGAGATCTCTCTCATGTCTCTTTTTATAAGGGCACTAGTCCCATCATAGCCCTGGCTGGTTTGACTCAGTGGATTGAGCGTCGGCCTGCGAGCTAAGTGTCGCTGGTTCGATCTTCCAGTCAGGGCACATCAGAGAAGGAAAACTCTGATTCCAAAAAACCTCTGCTGCCTTGCGGCATACCTCTTCAGGGGAAAGGCTAAGGGAGTAAACCCCGACAGAAAATCCGGAGCCGGAGTCCCTAAGGCGGTTTGACGTTGCAGTCAACACCGGCAACTCCTGCGGCGCACCTGAAGCCAAGCTGTATTGACTCCGTCTTTCCCTTGGACCCTTCAGCTGCAAAGAGAGGGGGGGTCTGCTGCATGGGCAACAGCAGACCCTCCATATCACCCTGCCCAGGCTCTGTAGCTTCAGCTTCACTGGAGAGGACACTCCAGCGTCATCGTAAGATGTCGATTCAACACGGGAGGAGACAGATACCGTGTCACTCCCGAGTCGGACTGCACAGCCATTCTTGGCGGTGCAGATAGACTCTTAAGAAGCTACACCATCGTCTCTCGAGACGGACGGCTGCCGCCGCCGACGAGTCCCATCATGGGGGCTCTACCCTCATGACCCCATCTAACCCTAATCACCTCCAAAAGGCCCATCTCCAAATAGCGTCACATTGGTATGAGTTTTGGGGAGACACAAATATTCAGTCCATAGCAACTTCCCAAACTCTGGTCATTCAGCTACCACTCCCATGTAAATTTTTACTACATCTACGTGAATTTTTATATCTATATATGATCTGTACTATTCATATTTTTCTTAAAATAGGTTTACTTTTTAACACTTATCCACTTTATTCACATCCTCTTCATTAACAAAACATCCATGAGTTATGGTACTAGTTACATGTTCTTCCCTACCCATTTAAACAAATACATGACAAAGTAAAGTTTGCTCAAGGCTGTCTTCTCAGTTTTTGAAATGAAAGTTGCCTCTGCCAGAGGCTTTTCCCACCCCAAAATTCCCCCCAAATTCATGTGTTGATGTCCTAACCCCCAGTATCTCAGAATGTAACTATTTGGAAATGGGGTTGTTGCAAGTGTAACTAACTAGTTAAGATGAGATCATAATAGAGCACAGGCCCCTAACCCAATGTCTGGTGTCCCTATAAAAAAGGGAAATTTGGCCCAGATGCATGCACAGGGAGAACACCATGGGCAGGTGAAGTAAGAGAGCGGGGTGAGGCAGCAGAAACCAAGGAAACCAAGGAGTGCCAGCAACCACCAGAAACTGGGAGAAGGCCTGGGACAGATTCTTTCATGGACTCAGGAGGAACCAACCTGTGGACACCCTCATATTGCACTTCTGGCCTCCAGACTATGAGAGATTACATTCCTGTTGTTCAAGCTCCCTGTTTGCAGTACTTTGTTATGGCAGCACTAGGACACTAACACACCTTTCTATCTTGGTTCAATCTGGAGATGCCAAAGGCTAGAAGGCTTCTTCATTGCCCTGCTCAGACACCTTTGAATGCACCTGACTCCTCAGACTTCTTTCAAAAGCCATGACCTTGGTAACAATGGAAGCTTTCTTCCCTTCAAGACACTTCCAGGAGGAGAGCTTCCAGATGTCTAGAACACTAGTTTCTTCTCACCCCCAACTGAAAAAATGTAAAAACCCAACAAGTAAATGTTACTCATTTTAAATTATGAAATAAAAATTTAAAAACTAAAAAAAAATGTATGAAAAATAATCTTGATAGTGAAGAGTCATGCCCTGCAACTGCCTCTCCACATTCGAGGCTCTCTAGAGGCTCTAAGTGTAAAAGAAGGTGTGTGCCTTTAGAGGTTACCCCTCTCTGCTCTGGAAGGGAGTCCCCCTACCCCCAGGCAGGTCAGAGAGCTTGCTCTGAAAATATTGTGCTTTCCACTTCGTATCAGGTGTGCTGTTGAATAAAAAAGGGATGGATGTCTCTCCCTCTATTTTTCTGTCTGCATATCTCTTTCTCTCTCTTCATCTGTCTCTGTCTCTCTCTGTTACTTTCTCTGTTTCTCCCTCTACCTCTGTCTCTCTTTTCATCTGTTTCTCCCTCCTGTCTCTTTGCCCCTCTCTCCATCTCTTCCTGTCTTTGTCTCTATCTCTCTCCCCATTATCACTGTAGCCATTGCACCAGAATAGTGCCTTATCCGTATTAAGGCCTAAATACAAATCTGTTGACTGACATGAAATTTGCAAGCTGAAACTCATATCAGTTGGCAGCTCCGTTTCAGAAAGGAGACACCTGCTATGGACCAGGGACCTTGGTTTCAAAGAACATCAAGATTATTGAATCTGATTGTCCTGTGTCTTACAGCTTGTTAAAAAAAAAAAAAAAAAGAAAAGAAAAAAAGTGACTAGCGCTATAAGTTTTTTCTTCCTATGTAGGCAAAACCCCAGTTCTTCCCTACTGTGTGTTTCTTCCCTGTGTGTCTCCTTTCCCTTCACAGAGAACATTCACTTTAGACACTTCTGTTCACCTAATGTGTGGAGATTTAGAGTAAGAGATGTTCCTAGTGTCTTATCAGGGAATTTCAAGAGCTCTGCGGGGAACTGGGGACAGAGGGCAATATATACATATTTCTTATAATTTCACAAGCACGAATGCCCTTAAAATAAAATGAAACCAAAAGGATCTATGCTCCACTCAGAAGTAGACTTATGATAGCAGAATACTTGGGGATGGAGGGGTGAAAGCTCTGAAGAAGAAAAAACAGCAGGCTAGTCTGGTATCTGCCATCCTAAAGACAGAGGCTGACAGGGACTGCTCTTGAGGAGGGTCCTGCTGATGGGTGAGGATGACCACATGTGGTCTCCCGACCCCTTGATCTTTAACTTCGCACCCACGAAGTCCTTTCAAATGTGTCAGCCTATTTCTTAATTTCCCAATGTTATTACTGGAGAGAAAAGTCCCTAGTGAGTCATCACTATTATTAAAATGTACATCAGCGGTCCCACTGGGTGGGTTGGTGACCTCCCTCCACAGAGCTGGCCAGGAAATCCCCATGTTGCCACCCTGAGGCCGACTTTCTTCTAGACAGAGCCACAGTCCTCAGGCAGAGGCAGCTAACTGTGCTCTCTGGGCCAGACCCAGGTCCCTGATGTGGTTGAAGTTTAACCCATCTTCCTCACCCTTCCTGAGATTCCCACTGTTGAATTTATTCCTTAAGAACGTTCTAGAAGCGAGAGCATTTCGTCTGACAGGAATCTCTGTATGGAGGATAACATAATCCTAGCCATCTGATGAAATAACAGGAATTAAGTTGTCAAATTAAAACCACTCTTGCTCAGCACTAACAGACAAGACCTTAAGCTAGTAGATGCAGAACTGAGGCAGCGTGGAGAGGCTGTGTGAGCCAGAAATGCAGAGGCTACCCGGGAGTGAGACTGGAGCAAAAAGATCCTGTCACTCGGGTCCCAGGAGGGTCTCTACTTGGAAGACAAGCACACGAGCATTTGTCTTTTTATACCACCCCACTAGAACCTTGCACCCTTGGTCCTTTCAGCCATGGGAGTGATCTTTGTAGGTGACTGTGGAGCATGAGGGGGAGCAGCCAGATTCACAGATGGAGACACAGTGCCATCCTGAAGTGGTGGCCTAGGGCACTGCGGCTGGGTGCTTTGTCACCTCTCATTAATGCCAGCCTTTCCCCCTTTCTCCATTTCTGAGGGCTAGAAGATGTCTTAGGAAAGAAGATTAATGGATCTCCCTTGCTTGAGGGAGCATCTCTCAGCCTCTCTAGCTTAGTCTCCTCATTGATTAAAGGAAGACAAAAATTACCCTATTCTGGCAAAATGGTTTGTTGGGAGGGTCAGGTGAGATTGTGGATGTGTAAACGATTTTTATATTGTGAAGATACAGGTTATTAAATGTTCTGCAAAGTACTTTCATTATTTACCCTGCTACTAAGCAATTTATAACAATTTCAGTTACCAGTCTTTCCTGATATGAGGTATTACTGTTAGGTGGTTTCTTTCTCTTGAAGGCTAAATTACAGTGGTCAAGGTCTCCAAGGCTTTGTTGTCAGAAAGTGGCACCACTCAGAGTTTATGCCAGCTGTTGTGAGTGTCCTCTGGATTCCTCCCTGTTCCTGGGACCAATGGCCTCTCCTAGCACTGGTGTCCATAGGGCTGCTGGTGACAGTATGCTGACCTGTGGCGGGGAGACACTGCCCTCCTCTGGCCTCTTCATCCCCAATGTAGGGTGACCCCTTATAATTCCACACCAGAGATTACCACATTTGTTGTATATATTTTCACACACACACACACACACACACACACACAAGTATGGTTATGCATTAATCTACACATGATTTTTCAGGTAAAATGGAATCATATCACACACCATCTGCAAGAGTCATTACTTTTGGAAGTTTAGGCAGCTTTCCATGCCGGTAACAGAAATCACTACTATTCTTTTTAATAGCTATATATGCCAATGTGTGTCTGTAGCATAATGTATTTACTCATCCTTTATTGATGAATGCATTTCTTGTAATTATAAACAATGGTGCAATGAATATACTTATATATAGTTCTTGGTATACTTGCCCAATTTTCTGAGGTAGAATCTCTAGGTTGATTTTATGCACATTTTAAAGGCTTTTCATACATTTCCAAGTTACCATTCAGAAAATTGGAGCTAATTTATAACCCCATTAATAAGGTTTGAGAGTGCCTGTTTCCACCCACCATGGTCAATACTGGGCATTAGTCATATTTTTAAATTTAGGAAATCTGATATGCAAAAATGATTCATTCAACAAGTATTTATCAAGCACCTGCCACATGCCCTTTTTAACTTGCACTTGTAAAATTATTAATGAAACTGCTACTGAGCATCTTTCTGTGTGTTTTATGTTTCTATTTGTTGTGTATTGCTGCTGAGTTGCCAACTGGTAGGCTTTATTTGTAAATGTCAATTTATAAAAGCCTTTCATATTTAATAATATCAACTGTTATGTGATAAAGAGCTGTTTTAACTATCTTAATGGGTCCTTTTACTTTGCCAGGATTGTCTATTTTATGTAGTCAAGTCTGACATCATATTTTTCTTTATAGTTTCTGTCCTTGGAGTCATGCTAAGAAAAATATGTTGAAATTATAAAAACATTTCTGTGCTAGTTATCAGCTTATTACCTTAACTTCAGCTTTGGTACCCACTCTACCATACTGGACCAGATTCTCTAAGCATTCTTCCTTTGCAGTAGACACAGTGTTGAACTTCAATAGTAGGAGGTGCTGCAGGAACATGGCAGGAGGATGGCACCTGAAGTGCTATGTTTGTTCTCTTTCTTGTTCCTTCTGTGAGGTCTGTTGGTGCTGCAGAGTGGTGGGGACATGACTTAGGGAGAGGGTGTAGCCTCACAACCCCTCACAGCCCAGCCTGGGGTCTATTTCCTACTGCCCTGTGACTAGGGATCAGCTCTGACTGTGCAATTTCTCCACCACCTGGCACTCTGCAGGTGGATATTCTCCATGGAATCTGGACACTGGTCTCAGGAGCAGGATCCCTTCCAAATTTGTCTTCCTTTGACACTCCTCCTTTAGTCACGGAGTACCTGTCACTTTCCTCTCCCCATCCTTACCATTACTCTCCTACCACACTTAATAATTATTTATACAATTCCCTTATATTTTCTTTTAGCCATTGTATTGTTTGTATTTTTAATATTTAAATATTAAACTCATCTCAGTTTGTTTTCCTGTGTGGACATGTTAAAGCTCTAACTTAATGTTTTTGCAGTAGTTCACCCATTGTACTTAAATGTCCCATTTAGGTCTGAAATGATTGTCATATACTTAAAATTTGATACTAAAAATGATTGTCATGACTTAAAATTTCTGGACACTTTATTTCATTCCACTGACATTTCGTTTATTCCTGTGCCATACTGTTTTATACCCTGTAGCTTTATAATACACTCTAAAAATATAGTTTGCCAAACTCCCTTTCATTTTTTTGTTCCACAAGGAACTCTCAACAATCACCAGTAATTCATTTTTCCCCAAAATTAGATGATCTATGTCCATAATAAAATAAAAAATAACAATAGACAAAAGTAACCTCTTGGAAAATTAAAAATTTTAATTTGTCACCAAGAACATGCTGTATAAAAATCTTTGAGGTGCTGTACATCTTCCCAAACTATGCCTCTTGTACCCAGAAGCCAGTACACAATGATGTCATGGTTACATGTTTTAATTTGCAAAACTAAGATACAAATGCAGCTTCAAACCATAAAATCCACTAAGTCTGATATGGAATGAGAGAAGTATCTCTCTGTTCTGCAGGGAACAGGGGCAGGGGCAAAGTAGCAGAAGCCATGCCTCTGGAATTCCACATCAGACCCTAAACCTTCCTTTGCCTCAAGGGTCTTGTGTCTTCATTCCCTCCTCCTTTATTAATTACTCAGAAGAAGAAATGTCTTCTCCCCTTGCCAAGACTGACCAGTCCTCACTGAGCTCTTGATCTGGGGCACATAACAAAGGAACACCTGCCCAAGGACACAACTGGGGACTGAAACTGAGCTCCCACTGCTTGTCATCTAATGCACCAGGCAAGGGCTGTGCCCGGGTCTTGGGTTCCCTTTCCAAATTTGCCACATCCAGATTAGAGCTCAAAAATAGAAAATGTAAAAACAGGAGCCTAAGAGTTAACTATCCTATGGCCTTTGCATTGTCTATACAGTACTGAAAGTACCAATGTATTTTATACTCTAGTAAGTCAGAGAGGCATAGCTAAGGTGAGTATTAAAAGACTTAAAAGAATGCATAACTCCTAGATATGAATTTTCTCAAATATGTAGTTTGCAATATTTTCTCCTAGTCTATAGTTTTTCTTTCCATCACCTTAACAAGGTACATCACAGCCCAAAAGTTCTTGATTTCATACAAAAACTTTTGATGAAATACAATTTATCTTTCTTTTTGCTTTTGATGTCATGTTTAATAACTTTTCACCTACTTTTAGGTTTCAATTTTTTTTTTCTGTGTTGTCTTTGGAAAGATTTATAGTTTTCTATCTTACAAATAAATCCACAGTTCAGTTTGAAGTAATGTTTTAATACTATATGAAATTTAAGTCAAGCTTCAATTTTTGTGTATGGATGTCCAATTGTTCCTGCACCATTTGTTGAAAAAGCTATATTTTCTTCAATGAATGGCTTTTGCCTATTTGTCAAAAAATATTTCTATGAGTCTCTATCTGGATTTTCTATTCTGTTCCATTTCTGTATGTGTCTATCCCTCCACCAATACCAAACTGTCTTGAAATAATTCATATACCACACAATTCAAATATTTAAAGTGTACAATTCAATGGCTCTTAGTATATTCAAAGTTGTGTAATCATCACCACAATAAATTTTAGAATATTTTAATTACCCCAGAAAGAAATGCCACATGGCTTACATGCTGTCCCTCAATGCCCCAATACCTCCTATTCTAGGCAACAATTGATCTACTGTCCCTATGGACTTGCCTATTGTAGACATCTTATATAAATGTAATCATATAATATGTTTTTTTTTTGAGTCTGGCTTCTTTTACTTACATAATGTTTTCAAGATTCAGCCATGTTGTAGTATGTATCAGTGCTTCATTCCTTTTTATTGTTGAATAATATTCCATTGTATGGATAGACCACACTTGTCTGTGCATTCATCAATTGATGGACCTTTGGGTTGTTTCTACTTTTGGGTTATTATGAATAATGCCAGTATTAACATAAGTGTACACATATTTCTCTTAAATATAAATATAGGGGTGGAATTGTTGAGTTGCATGGTAACTCTATGTTTAACTGTATGAGAAACTGTCAGACTGTTTCCCAAAGCAGCTGCCCCATTTCACATTCCACCTGCAGTGTACGGGAGTTCCAATTTCTCCACATTCTCCCCAACACTTGTTATTACCTATTATGTGTCTTTTTCATTATAGCCATCCTAGTGGGTATAAAGTAGTAGCTTGATATTTTGACTTTCATTTTTCTCATGGCTAATCATCTTTCATGTGCTAATTGGCTATTGGTTTATTTTCTTTGGAAAACCATCTATTCAGATCCTTTTCCCCTTTTGGGAGGGGGGTTATTTGTCTGTTATTGAAATGTAATAGACCTTTTAATATTCTAGGTACAAGTGCCTTATCAGATATATAATTGCAAAAAATTTCTTCTATTTTGTATATTTTCTTTTTGCTTTTTTCATAGTATAACTGTAGATATAATTTTTAATTGTGGATAGAAAACATAACACTGAATTTATCACCTTCACCAAATATACATTTCAGTAGTGTATTTAAGTGTATTTATTGTACATCGTTGTACAACAGATACCTAGAGAATGGAAGTTCAGCTATCTTTCAGGAACCCAACACATTTATTCAGCTGTTTTGAGTGCTGTCAGTTAGATTGGAAACATTTTTATGTGGTCAAAATATTAAATCATTACATTTTCAGGTTTTGAAAATTGCTGTGATGAGAGGTGTTAAAAGGTTCAGAGGCAGAACAAGGGAAGGCAAAGTTTAAACGTATCTGTTCAACCTACAGCAAGATACTGAAAGGAATTTTTAAATATTTTGTCTTATCTAAGGGCAGTACTACTATGTGAATTGATTACATCAGCATATCCTGATTCGCCAACAGTGATGGTCACAACTTTAAAACATGTAGTAAGAAGACACTGACCTCTGAATTAGAAGCCCTGCCAGAATATTGCATTCACCACAGACCAAGCAATAGTATGACAATGAGAAAGTCACTTAATATCTCTGAGTGAAGACAAAATGGAGATGACACCTCCCTCCCAGCACAATGGGGAAGGTTCATGGTATTATGTGCATGGAAACAATTTACAAATCGCAAAGTAAAAGTATTTGAGAGGTGCTCTGGGCTGCATTGTATCTCCTCAAAATTCATATTGAAACCTAAACCCCAGTACCTCAATATGTGACTGTATTTGGAGACAGGATCTTAAAGAGGTAGTTAAATTAAAATGAGCCATTAGGGTGGGCCCTAATCCATTCTAACTGGTGTCCTCATAGGAAGAGGAGATTTGGACACACACAGAAACACCAAGGAGGCACACATGGAGGAAAGACTATGTGAAGCAGGGAGACGATGGGCATCTGCAAGCCAGGAAGAAAGGCCTCAGAAACCAACCCTGCCCTTGATCTTAGACTCCAGAACTGTGAGACACTAAGTTTCTGTTGGTTAGGCCACCCAATAAGTGGTACATTGTTATGACACTTTTAGCAAACTGATAGAGTCAAGTAGGAAACAGAAAGAAAATAACAACACTGAAATATTTACTTATTGATAGAGGGACTACAGAACATTTTCATAAAAATGGGATAGGGTTGGAAATCAGAGATTTTTACATCTTGCTCCTCCATTGACCAGTGACTTGTGCGCCTCTCTTTACCTCTGTTTCCTGGGATTGCAGTGTTGAATAAAAGGCCTTAAAAGACCATTTTAGCACAAATATTTTCTCATTCCCAGCCCATAGATGTCAGGTGATTTGCTGACATCAGGGAAAGAGAGGATAGGCCTTCTTTATTTTAGAGAAAAGCATAAAGCCAGCAATTACAAATAAAATGGTATAGTTTAATTCAATTTCCAATTGCCCTTTAAAAAGGTATTTTAGGCCCTGACCAACATATCTCAGTTGGTTGGGCATCGTTCCACAAAGTGAAGGGTCGCCAGTTCAATTCCCAGTTGGGGCACATCCCTGGGTTGCTGGTTCAGTCCCAGGTTGGGGCCCATACAAGGGGCAACCAATTGATCTTTCTCTCTTACATCAATATTTCTCTCCCTCTCTTTCTCCCCCCTTTTCCCTCTACTTAAAAATAAAATCTTTAAAATGGTATATTAGAAAGAATACCAATCCATTCCTAAAACCATACAAAAGAAACAAGTCCTCTATCCAGGACTGTCTCTAAGACAAGATTCATGAGTTTCCACAAATCTGCCTTTCTGGAGAAATGGGGCAATCCCCACATCTTAACCTGAATAACACTTTTCAGCCTGGCCACCTCAAGAGATAGGGCTCATTCACAGCCAGAACCAGCTTGAGTATGGAAACTTGGAAGAAACTTTGATAGTTGCTCAAAGAAATGTTCTTGTCACCCCCTAAAAAATGCTAATGGGTCAGATCCTTTGATGTTAACAAGGTTCACAAATACAAGGACTAGGCAGGCTCCCAAAGCACTTTCCATTTTCTCTGAGTCATAGCTTACTTGATTTTGCTAAATTAGAATTTCAATGTCTAGAAAATATTTAACCACTCTCAGGGTTGAACACTGGCTTTCTATCCAAGTTGGTCACATGCACTCCCTGGAATTTTGTTTCATCTCCACATCACAGAAACCCAATGTGCATGTTCTGAGCATTCATGGAGCAATGAAATTCACTCTGTGTGTGGTGCATACTTTGTATGGGAGTGTGCACATTGCAAGTGCGGCAGCTTGAGGGAGGCAACTGAGGACAGACTATCAGGCCTTCATAGGCTCTGATTCTCCACAGACAGAATTATTCACAGGAAGCAATAGTTAACATTATGTGTTAGCTTGACTGGTACCCAGATACTTGGTCAAACATTAGTCTAGTTATTTCTATGAGGTTGTTTCTGGATGAGATTAACATTGTAATGAGTAGACTGAGTAAAGCAGATTGCCCTCCCTGATGTGGGTGGGCCCCATCTGATCAGTTGAAGGCCTTACTAGAACAAAAGACTGACTTTCCCTTGAATAAGAGGGAATTCCTTCTCCAAGATGGCCTTCCAACTGGGGACATCAGTTTTTTCCTGCCTCCAGATTTGAACTGAAACATCAGCTCTCCCTGGAAGTACATCAGTGGTTCTCACGAGTCTCCAGCTTACTGACTGCAGATCTTAGAACTTGTCAACCTCCATAATTGCATGAGCCAATTCTTTACAATAAATCTCTTTCTATATTTATGTTTATATCCTGTTACTTCTGTTTCTTTGAAGAACCCAGATGACTACACAGGCTCTGAGGTTATGTTTCTTCAAAACTCATCCTGTTAGACAATAGCAAGTTTTGAACACTCTTACTTTTCAGGCTCAATTACATTATATTTTTTTCCTGTTTAAGAAAAAAGCCACATCACCTCTAACTTAATATTTAAGTATGTTCATTTTATTTGGCATTTCTTGAATAAAATGATTCTTTTTTTCTGTATAATTAGTAATTGTGTTTTATTTTTATTCCTCAAGGTGGAGGTGAGTGGACAGCCCCTTGGGGCAGTCTCAGTTTCTCAGTTTAGGCTTTCTTTCACCCTCTGGCGTTTGGCTCCTTTGAACAAACTTTTAAGGTTCTTTCTTGCTTGCTTGAGAGTGTTTTCTGTTTGAAAAGAGGAGATTTTCTTAAGAAATTCTAAGGGCCCAGAGGTCTCAGAGGGGAGAAACCTAAAATATTCCCCTTATCCCAGACTGAGTATAGTGGGCAAAAGGGCTTTGGACAGGTGTGATGTTCCTTGCACACCTTCCTCCAAAGAAGCCTTTTTTTTTTTTTTTCCTAATGTGGGACATTGAAAAATTAATCCCTGCTTTTTATCATCGAGTGGTATTGGATTTAATGATGCCTTTTAACCCTGTTGCCAAATCTGTTGCCTCCAGAATACAACAAGGATGCCAGCCTGTTAAACCGAGCATGCCGTTGTCCGGGGATAGCCAACTGACCTGGAGTCTGCAAGATCCTTCCCCATGTGAGAAGGCCACCCTCCCCTCCACACCCCCACTCTTATTACAAATTTCTGGACCCAAGGGTAGGTAGGACAACAACCATGTCCAGCTTGAAGCAGTTAGAGGAGCACGAGACCTTCACCCATTGTTCATTAAAAGATTATAAAGGGTCTTAAGTCTAAGAGGAGGGAATTGTTACAGAGCAGGGGTCCCCCCACAAAATAAATAGATAAATAAATAAATAAATAAATAGAAAGAAAGAAATTTTAGGTGCTCATATGAGCCTGCATTTTAGACCCTCCTTTGGTTCATGCGTATCAATGATCACTGAGCTGAGTGATGGGGATGTGAGACTGAGGAGTAGGGGGTAGGAGCAACTTTAGATTCCCTCCTTTGTTGTCCCTCACCCACAGCAAGCACTTTCCTCTGGTCACTTCAGGTATTGCCCTCCCACAGTTGCAGGTGGGTGGGTATATGTTTGGGTACCATGCTAAGCCCTCAGCAAACATTATTCAGCCCCTGGCAGCCCTATGAGGCAGGTGCTCTGAATATCCCACTTTGAAGATGAAGCTGAAGCTTAGGAGGTACTTGCTTTAACTTGTCCAAGGTCATCCCAATGTCACACAACTCATTTGACTCTGAGTATAGATTTGAACCCAGGCCAGTCAGACTCCTGCACTCTGAGCCACTACCCAACTCCCACCAGCAATGTGAGACCCTCTGGTTCTACATGTAGATGAGAAACTCAGTGAGTGGCAGTTTCCTTTCCAGTTTTTCCAGAGGATCTGGGTGACTGGAAGGAGATGTGAGAAGAGAGTCCTGGGTGGGGGAATGAGACTAATCTGGGGAACTCTCGAGGGGCTCAAAGGATGTCAAAGATGCAAGACAGAGACCTCAGAGCAGTCAGGGCTCACATGGGCATTATTTGCATGGAGGGAAAAGTGGAAGTGTGGGTTTAGGTGAGGTTGGCAGTGAGTGAGGTGGAGGAGAGAGAACTGGCAGCTTCTTGGGGGAGAAGAGGCCCAGGTGGAGGAGGAGTCAGCAGAGATGAAGGAGGCAGTAAAGGAGGACAGAGTAGAGAGAAGAAAATCTGGCAGGCCAGACTGCAATCTGCTCACCACAACTAGTCTGTTTGGCTTAACATTTCATTTCCATTGCGTTCTGCCTCAAAACCTCATAGGGCACTACTCTGAGCTTTGCTGGGCTTCTCCCTCAGGGGTGTCCCTCTGGGGAACCATTCCTGTGATGTTATACTGGGGAGATCAAAGACTTTTGGTCCTTCCTTTCCAAGCATTGCTGGGACCCCAAGCCCTGTACATCCCACTGTCATTCAAGAAGCTTCAATTGCCTGCTGCCCCAAATGTATAGGTGCTTTACAGGAGTTTCTTTATAGACATTTGAGTTAGATGAGAGTTTATTGTTCTCATATCACAGAACTTGGAATTTAACAAAGTCTATCTTGAAATCTGCACCAAAGCTGCAGAAATTGGCTGGATGACAGTACAGTTGGTAAATCTGCAGCAGGTCAAGCCACCACTAACCTCCCTTTCTACCTCTGATTGTGTTGGATTGACCCTGTTGTGGGAGGGGGTGCAGACTGTAGGGTCTGAGATTTTGTGGCCCCAGAACTGGCTTTGGCCCTGCAAAATCTGAGGTGGGGAGAGTCCCACTTCAGAGCAGCTCCTGGCCTGTGCCTGATAACAACTACAACTGAGAGGTCTTCAGTGATGTGCCTAAGACTCCAACCTCATTGGCATTTAAAGGACAAGATGGCAAGATTGCCACATTGAGGATGATCAGGGGTTTAGGGGAGCCGCGGATAGGAAGAGTCAGGACCCAGAAATTTCCCAAGGTTGGAACAATGGGACACATCTGACCCTCCCCTAAAATGTGAGCTCCACAAGGGCAGAGGTCTCTCTATGTCTATGGTGATGAATCCCAAGAACTTAGAACAGTGCCTGGTGCTCACTAAACATTAAAGGTTGAATGAAGGTGACCAAGTTTAAATGTGTGGTCTGACACTTGGATCTACAAAAAGCTATTGCATATGGCTTAGCCATAGCCCATTTCCCAAATCCTTAGATTAACATTAACATTAGCTTGATGGTGTGATGTGTCCCCAGAACCAATGCAGTCTTAGGGCCTATGGACAGATGTGTGGGATGTAGAATGCTGGAGGTATTGAACCATCTATGTGACTGCAAAGTCAACCTCAGAGAGGCTGGGAGAACAGGTACATGACAGCGGCCTCACACATCAGTATTCCTGGGAGTGTGAAATGGCACCTTGATAAGTTTGGCTAAGAAGGGAGAGAGGATGCCACTACACGGTCCATGACTCCTCAAATTTGGACTTCATGGTCTCCTCATTAACAACCACCAGGAAACTCCTGTAGGGCTTATAGCTGGTCTACCCAAGGACTGAGTCACCTGTTCTTTCAGAGTGCTGTTCACAGGCACACATGTCCCTTCAGTAGACATTTTACTTCTCTTCATAACAGGAAAAAGAAGAGGCCCAGCATGAGGAGGCATCCTCCATATTTACCTATCATCAAGATGGTCCCAAGTTCCATTTACCTAAAGCTCTTCGAAGACTGTCGATGATTTTTTCCAGAGTTGTTAGGTTTTTAATTTGATAAAGTATTTCTTTCTCATCTTCTGTGGGAAAAAAAATAGCACCATAATCAAAATTTGGCCAACAATTATGGCTTAATTCCAAACTGGTGTTTTTCCTTTCAACCAGTCCATCTGGCTCTCAGCCCCAAGTTCTTAGCCTCTCCCCTATACTGTCTCCAAGTTTCTATGTCCCACTATAAACCTTTCATTCCCCTCCCCATCAGTTCAGAAAGGTGCTGGAAGCATTAGCTGGACTTCCTTTGTCAACATATATTCTGGCTATTCATCAACAAGTACATGACAGGCCATTATCTTTCACCCCCATGTGATGAGACATCTATTAGAGTATGACAGGCATCACTAAAAAAGCCAAATATTTAAAAAAAAAAAAAACGTTTAAAAAGGCCAAATATCAGGAAAAGGAGAAATTCCACTCTAAGTTCCATCATGCCTCTTACCAGTATGAGAGAATATTCTAGCCCTGGGAATGGAATGAGTTTCTAAGAGGCCCCCCTGTTCAGCAAAATAAGAGGCGTGAGGAACTTCCGCAAACTGATAAATTAAATATGTGAGAAACCAACAGCCAACATCATGACAAAAGGCTGAACTGTTTCCTACACAGGTCTGGAAGAAGCCAAGGATGCTCACTTTTACCACTTGTATTTAAACACTACTTGGCCAGTGCAATAAGGCAAGAAAAAGAAACAAAAGGCATAAATGGAGCATTCTTCTGGCCAAGATGGTGGCATAGGTAGACATGCTGCATCTCCCTCCACAACTAAGAAGGAATACAACCACCTGAAAACTGGAGACAACCAGAAGTTTCAGAAAATCGAGCTGCATGGAAGTCAAACAAAGATAAAAAAAAAAAAAAGAAATACTCATCCAGACAGGTAGGAGGGGCAGAGCCAGGGCAGAGAGGACGTGGTGTGGCAGTGGCAGAGACAGCATCTGGGGCTGGCTAGCAGAAAGTGAAGTCGCACATTTTAAAAAAAGGTAGTGAGGGACTCCTGGGGAGCACTCCCAGCACTAGACCATACTGTACAGTTCATGGTTCTAGTGCTTGGGAAAATAAAGCCTCATTGCTTCTGACTGTGAAAACCAGCATGGGTTGAGATGGATGAAGAAACTGCCAGTCTCTCACTCACCAGAGTCCTTTTTTTTAGAGGCTCCCATGGTCCTAGAATGTCCGCAGACCCACCCAATCTGGGAACCACAGCGAGAGCAACAACTAGAGAGGTGCCAGTCTCATATGGGAAGTGAGTGAAGTGCCTGAAAAAGTGGCAAGTGCTGAGTAAGCAGCATTGTTCCCTCTCAGACCCCTGCCCCACATACAGCACCACAACATGGTAAAACGGATCACCCTGTACTGACGAATACCTAAGGCTCTGCCCCTCACAACGTAACAGGTGTGACAGCTCCACCTAAGACACAGAAGCAAACACAGGAGACTGTCAAGTTGAGGAGAAAAAGAAGTATGGCCCAAAAGAGGTAACAGAGCAAGGTTCCAGTGGGAGAACTAAGTGATGAGGAGATAGCCAACCTAACAGACACAGAGTTAATAACACTGGTGCTAAAGAGCCTTGCTAACTACACAGATATGCTTGAGTACAGAAAATGCAGAAGGGAAGAAATGAAGGCTAAGCTAACTGAAATGAAAGAAAATCCACACAAAACCAATGGTGAAGACAAGGAAGCTGGGGTTCAAACTAATGATTTGGAACATAAGGAAGAAATAAACAGTCAACCAGTACAGAGTGAAGAAACAAGAATTGAAAAAAATGAGGAGAGGCTTAGGAACCTCTGGGACAACTTTAAATGTGCCAACATCTGAATCATAGGGGTGCCAGAAGAAGAAGAGGAAGAGCAAGAAATTGAAAACTTATGTGAAAAAATAATGAAGGAAACGTTCCCGAATTTTGTGAAGGAAATAGAAATACAAGAGCAGGAAGCACAGAGAGTCCCAAACAAGCTAGACCCGAAGAGGACCACACCAAAACAGATCATAATTAAAATGCCAAAAGCACAAGGTAAAGAGAGAATCTTAAATGCAGCAAGAGAAAAAAAGAGTTAGCTTCAACGGGGTTTCTATAAGACTATCAACTGATTTCTCAAAAGAAACTTTGCAGGCAAGAAGTATTCAAAGTGACGAAAAGCAAGGACCTACAAGATTACCCATCAGAGCTATCATTTAGAATGGAAGGGCAGGTAAAGTGCTTCCCAGACAAGGTAAAGATAAAGGAGTTTATCATCACCAAGCTCTTACTATATGAAATGTTAAAGGAACTTATTTAAGAAAAAGAAGATTAAAACTGTGACGTTAAAATGACAACAAACTCACAACTATCAACAACAGAACCTAAAAAAATAAAAACCAAAACAAACTAAGCAAACAACCAGAATAGGAACAGAATCATAGGTATGGGGATCATTTGGAGGGTTATCAGCTGGGAGGGGGAAGGGGAAGAAATGAGGAAATGGTGCAGGAATTAAGAAGCATAACTAGTAGGTACAAAATAGACAGTGGGAAGTTAAGAATAATTTAGGGAAGGGTGAAGCCAAAGAACTTATATGTATGACCCAGGAACATAAACTAAGGGACATGGGATTGCTGGAGGGAAGGGGGATACTGAGCAGAGAGGAGCAAAGGAAAAAGAAATTGGAGCAACTGTAATGGCATAATCAATAAAATATACTAAAAAAGAGGCAAAAATGTCAGAAAGACAAATGTCCTTATTTGTAAATGTGATTGTTTACATAGAAAAATCTTGAGAAACCTATAATAATATTTCTATAGTATTAGCGTAGAGTCCTGGGCCCAGTACCATGCCCAGTTTCTTTTCTTTTCTTTCTTTTTTTTTTTTTGACATAGAGGGTTTTAATTCTCTAACTCCCCCAATTAGCAGCAGATCTTTGCCTGAGTCCCGAGAGTATGAGCATTTGCTACTTCTGTCTCTGAGGTAGAGGGTTTTGCTCCTTCCCTTTTTGCTTCTTCCCTTTTCTAGAATAAACAGGTAAGTAAAGAGAGAAGAAGGTACAGCTCTTCTGTACAGTAGAATTATAACTAGTTAATGTAAAAGAAATGATAAAAACAGAAATCACTTTTTGGCAACTACTACAGTCATAATTTTTGAAGGTAAAAAGCAATAAAAGCTAATAGGTGAAAATGTGATGAGAAATAGGGTATTTTCATAGTCTGAAAGTATTGCCCCTCAAGGTACTAATTATTTACATGTGATTAGTATATTAACTTGATTATGGAGAAACCTAGTAGATACAACCTTGAATAAGTGATCAAGGTAAACAGATCAAGGTAATGTGATGTCTGTGTCAAACACATCTTCATGTGCTGTATAAAGAAAGGCATAACATCACTTTAACATTCTTGCCAAAAATATATAACCTGAATAAACATTCAGACAAACTCAAATTGAAAGAGATTCTGCAAAATAAGTAGCCAGTACTCTCCAAGGTCATGAGAGACAAAGACAAACTAGGGAACTTCCCATATTGGAAGAGACTAAAGTGACATGAAAGTTAAATGCAAAGTAGAATCCTGGATGGATCCAAGAGCAAAAATATAAAAAAAAGATTAGCAAGATAATTAGCACAATTTGAATCAGGTCTGTAGGCCACTTGACAGTAGCATCAATGCTAATGTCCCGGTTTTAGGAACGGTGCTCAGTCATGTAAAATGTTAACGATGGGGAAAACACAGGAAACTCTTTGTACTGCTTTCAAAGATTTTTTGTAAGTCTAAAATTATTTCAGGATAGAAGCTGTTTTAAATGCTCACATTATGCTTGTTTTGCCCATCCTGTTATATCTGTTAGCTATTTTCCAGACATGCCAGCACTTGTACCTATTACACCTGGGATTATGTACGTGTGTGCACACACACACCAACAGCCCACTTCCATTAATGAGTAGCCAGAGATAATCTGCCTATCCACAACAACATTTTGCAAATAATTAACTTAATGCAGATAGATCATCATAATCTTTGCTAAGGCTGAAAGTTCTTCATTCTGCTCAGCAATTTCTTTCCTGTTCCCTCTGCAGCTTTGAAGCATTACATCAGAGAGTGAGAAAGTGACAGACCAGCTTTGGTGTCCCTTCCCAGCAAGTGAAGAAGGTACTCTTCCATGGGCCTGGGAGGCTTCATTTGCATCCAAGTGGCACCATCCATTCATTCCCTGGCTCACTGGCACAACAAACTTCCTGCCGGTGGGCCACCCAACCTTTCTTGGAGCTCTCCATTCAGGCTTCTCATGACCTGACAAAAATGCTAAGGCTTTTGTCTCCTCTAGCAAAACTGCAACTTCCTCTTTATATCATGTTGATCAGCCCTGCCTGGGTGTCAGTGCCCAATGTGCCTGTAGCCTGCTATGTTATACAGGGCAGTCCCTTAACCTAAGAATGCCTCAGTTTCTCCATCTGAAAAACACAGGAGTAGGACTAGAACACTTTTATTCTTTAGCTAGGTGGAGCACAATCCAGTTTTGCCACACTGAAGCTGTTACTAGTGTAGGAGTCCTCTGCTAGCTGAATTATCCTCAAAATAGCCTAAATGATTAAGATGAAAAACAAAACAAAACAACACAGCCATAACACAGTGTTTTAGAGTTGCAGTCAGCCTCAGTGCTCATATGATCTGCCCGCCATCAATGCAGCTTTCCTCTCGTTCACACCATTCCTCATGTCCTACAGCTTATGGCAGAGGGCAGAACACTGCTTGAGATAAGAGATGGGTCTGCCAGTGTGCCAGAAAGTCACCAGTGTCCTCTGTGTGTTTTTAACTCATGATCTGCACGTTGAAAGTGAGAATGTCACTGGTATCTGCATTACACACATGCACACTATTTGCACAATCTAAGAAAGCCCTAATGACATAAATGAAGGTCCTTTAAAGAGCACAAGCCACGAGCATTTCCAGAGACCACTTTGCCTTTCCATCCAAGCGAATAGGGGCAGGGTGTTAAGCCAGGAGTGCCTGGCTTGCTGTCCCCCTTGGCTCTAACATTCTTTCAGAAACAGTATTAACAATAAGCTTGACACCCAATATTGTAAAAGGGCAGACAAGGCAGCATCTCAAAACCAAATATGCATTTGCAGTATTGCTGGTTGACCATGTCACTTACTAGAACCCTGGGCTTTCTGTGGGGAGGGGCAAAGGCAGTGGAAAATGGTGTAGTGGGAGGCGGGGGTCTGGCCTCATTTCATTTGTCATACATTTCTGTCTCATGTGCTAAATCTCAGGCACAGACACAGCTTGGCTCTGGGCTCGCTGATGGCCTGGGCTTGTGTCAGCCAGCAGTCCCTGACTCACTCTTTTTGTCAAGAAGCTGGTGGACCCATAGCAGAATCAGTGGACTACCACCTACTGCTGCTCATGGGGAAACCACCTGAAGAGCAGCTGCTCCAGAGGAGGGTTCTTTGCATCCCAAGTACTGATAAGTGGCCTGGAAGGCTCCGCTCACAAGGCTGCTGCTGGGACCAATAGCCAAAAAGCAATGGTGTTCTGGGCTTTCCTTTTATGGGTATCAGTAAATCAAGACAGAGTGGAGCAGACTCTGCACAAGATGGTGACCTTAGGATGCTGCTCTCTGTTTCCCCTTTTGGCAACCCTGCCCACCTTCTCCTTCTTGGCCTCACACTATAGGTTAGCTCCTGTTTGGCACCAAATCCTCTCCTAGGCTGGCCCTTGCCAACCCCTCCCCAAGCTCTTAACTTAACTCTGTTTTCTCTCAGTCCCTAAAGTGGCTGGTCTTGGCTTGGTGGTTAGGAGCAAAACAACTCTATTAAGCTGATTCCTTTACATCAAAATGTGGCATTTGCCTTGGGGTCCAGATAAATCTAGTGTCAAAGCAGCTCAAGTTGTCCCTCAGGGAAGAAGGGCCCTGCAGAGACACTGAGACCAGACCAGCCTCTAGACTGAGCAGTAGATGAGGGTTAACAAACACAGTGGTGGTGGGAAGACCCGTCTGCAGCCATCCACGTGCACATGACAGGTTTGGAAATTTCATGGTCTGTGTGAAGACCCTGGTGAACTGGTGGCCTCTCTGGCAGTGGTTTGCCTTACTCTGTTTTCTCTCCCACACTTCTTACCCTTGATTCAGACTCTTCCTCTTAACTCTGATACTCAGCCTGTCTCAGAATTTTCAGTCCATTCTTATTTTCTCCTGCTTCTTCAGTGAATGCAATGCATATGATACAGAGAGTTTGTGTTCTTGAGACCACGCAAGCTCATGGACAGTACATTCTGTAGAGACTCACCTTGTCACATCTCCTATTATGAGCCCACTCTTCAAAAGATGTCCAGCGTTATTTAATTTATAACCACCAGGCAATTAGCAGGTGTCAATGAGTGGGACAAATCCAAAGGTGTTAGAAATATTAATTTTAACTAAAATTGTCTTTTTAATTCAATCCTTGCAAACATGAGAGGCTGACTCAGTGGAGATGGCTATTTGGAGGAATGGACTGAAATGCAGGTTTCTGGGCACACCTACAGAGTCACTCAGTGGGGCCCGGAGTTATGTATGTGAGTCATTTCCCCTCCCCTTTGACTGCTATACCATCAGGCTTGGGAGCTGTGACCTGGTCCTGCCTTTAGGCCCACCATGGGGTCTCACAGGGTGTCCTAAGAGTTACAGAGGTGTCCCTTCTTTTGTTTAGTCTTTAGGGTAAAGAAAAGATCTGTCACCCATGAGATGCTGGCTCCTCAGTCTTGGAGCCTGGGCACACTGGTTTTCATTTCAGCAACTCTGTTGGAGGGGTGTTTTTCCCCCATTCCTGGGGGCATCTTGGGGGAACACTCAGGGCTCTGTCTCACCATCTCACCCACCTCAGGGAACGAGCAGTGACTTAACTAAAAGTTTGGGAGGAAATGGGCAGTGTGACAGCACCTTCCCTGCTTTTCTGGCACCCATATGCCTGCAGGGACAACTTTCCTGCCAGCTCCTCTAGGCTCTGGTTTTTCCCAGGGTCAGACCACGGGCAAGGTCAGGGACTGGCTGTCCCTTGGCCCTGACAGAGGCAGGAAGTTTGCCTGCGCTGGTGAAGCAGCTGAGCTCTCCAGCCACGCTCTCCACCCTCCATCAGGACCTGTCTCCATCTGCATCTCTCTGGTCAGTCTGCCCTCCCCACTAAGCTCTGAACTCAGGCAGGGGAATTATCAGGTTGCATTTACCATTTAAGGAAATTCTGTCTTCATTCCCAGAAGAGAGTTCTTTTTCATGATGCTTATCAGTATCAGTCTGAACCTTCATTTTAATGTGGGCTTTTTTGATGAAGAGCATGGGGAAAAATGGAGAAAAACATATATGTATACTCTCATGAACATTTTGGTCCATATTATATTTTAAAATATTAGGGTGGAATGCTAATAGAGTTTTCAAGTTCCATTGGAGATGTGCATTGGAAAGTTAATATGTAAACAGAGTCAGGTATCATTTGACTGCCTTGCACCCAGCAGTTTGGGTCTTGGCAGATGCTGCGTGAGCTAATCCAAGGACCTGGAATTTCTATCTGGATGCAAAATTTAAAGAAAATGCTGCATTTTCCTGCTGCTTTATGCATTTTCATGCACTGTGTGTAGATTTCTGGCTTTCTTCTTAGTAAGTGTCAACCAAATATTCTGTTTTGGTTTTCAGTGTGTTACTTTATTTATTTATGTACACTTTGAACATGAAGCTGTACTTTGGAAAAGCACATTCTTTGCTTTTATTCACTACTAGCAGTGTGGCCTTGGGCAGGTCCTTCTTCAGACCTTAGTTTGACCCTATTGAATGGGGTCATGGTCTCTGCCCTGCTCTCTTAGAGCTTAGGTGAACATCATACATGCTGGCTTATGGAAAATTTCTATTTTCCTGTGTCCTGTGTTCCTTCAGTAGCTGAACCCCATTTGCATCCCAAGTCTAAGACTTTGCTTGCATGTGCATCCCAGAAACCACCCCAAAATTAGGGGAACTTGTTTCTGCCAGTTTAGGTTCAACCTCCCCAGTCTCGGGCAGGTTATAGAAATGGTTTGGGACAGCTGCTTCTTTCACATCTCCATTTGCTTTTTCTCCAGAAATAGCTGGCCTTAAGAATGCTAAAATGATGGGGTTGTGCATTTAATACCATAGACCTTTAAGAATACAGGCAATTATGAGTTTTAAAAATGTATACTTGCTTTTTTTCTTTGTACTGTTTGTTGATTTTTCTAGTGGTCTTTGTGCTTCAAACAATGTCGATTTATTTGGATCCAAAATCTCTTGGACTAGAATTTCATCTTGGAAAAAGCACACAAGAACATGTTAAAGCCAGCTATGCGGAACACACACACCCTTTTCCTCTACATGGACCTAACACAGTCTGTGAATGCAGTGACTGGAAACAGGACCTCAGGGACTCTATGGACATGAGAGTTGGCTATTTAAATAAACTTGTCTGGGGTGGGAGGACGTCCCTAACTAATTTCTGAAAACCTGAGACCATCCAGATTCCCTGGATAATAAACATTGACCCCCAAAGATATGAGGCTGGAAACATGGCCTCATAGTTATAAACATGGCATAGTTATAATTCTCCTTCCTGCCCCTGCTGTCATTCTGTCCATTCCCTGAGACTTTCCCGAAGCTGTCTCTGTGTATGTACAAACTTCATTCCTAATTGCTACATAATGTGACATGTTCTTCCTTCCACATCTTTCTGGCCTCTCCTCAGGAAGATTATAACTTAACAGTCCAGGGCTTTGTGTTGGACAGACTGGACCCACATTCTTGTTCTGCTCTTATGGGAACATATAAGTTTCGCTCTGACTTTGGGTTTTGTCCTCTGTAAAATGGGTCCTATATTATATCAGGCTTTTAATGAGGTTCAAATAAATCAGTGTATATAAACACTAATACAGTTTGGGACAATGGCAACTGTGAGTCCCCCCATACCAGCAACGTAATGGTCACCCTGACCAACCCTCATCTCTGTAACACAATAGGCACGCTGAGCAGCATCCCATTTCTGCAACAGAGGCCATGCTGACCAGCACACTTCATCTGTGCAATATAATGGTCATGCTGACTAGCTCCCCCCTTATCTGCAACACAATGGACACCTTTACCAGTCAGTCTATGTGCTGGTGTAGGGGTGGCCAACCTGCCCGGGTTTGCCCTGATTTTCCTGGTTTAGCATGAATGTCCCACATCTTTGGAATCCCATAGTCCCAGGCAAAGCAAGTGCTGGACACCCTAGTTCTTGCTCATGTGGCATACATAAGTAAAGGAGGTGATGCACTATATGCCACTGGAAACAAAGATTTTGCAAACATATATGGGGCAATCACTCTTCCACGGTTCTATTGCATTCCTACTCAACAGCCATGCTCTCTTCCTTCTTCTCCCACAGAAGCTGAACTTGGCCAGGGGACAATGTTTGTATCCCAGTGGGGTACTTTGAGGCTCCCACAAGTGGGGACAGACTACAGGACTTGCAAAGGTAAGCAGGAGTCTATGGGCTTCGTGAAGAATTTAGCTTTTCCTGATAAAAGGAAAATGGTCTCTGGATCTGCACCGTAGAGTTTTCCTGCCCTGGAAGTGGCCATGATGTCTGGAGCTGTGGACCCCATGTGTGACCATGGGGCACAAACTCAAGGGATAGCCAGGATGACCTCAGGTATATGGCCTCATGTCACTGAACTGCTGGTAACACAGGGTCACAGTCCCTACAGGGTTGAGCCACTGCCACTCAGGCTCTGTTCAGGTAGCCAGTCACATTCATAGCTGGTGCAGCAGTTCTGGCAATACCTGCTTCCACTTTGAGCTACTTTCGGGGCCAGCTATTGTACAGAAAAACCAATTTTGTTTTGGTGTCTAGTTAGATTCTGGGTCATGGAGAAGAGTAGATATTAATGGGAACCATAAGCATTTATTGAGCACTGTGGACCAGAAACTGTCCAGGTGCTGGCGGTTTAAGGATGACTCAGCCCTGGTCCCTGATCTCTGTCCTAAGCAGATGTGTGTGAGACGCAGGACACTACAGATGTAACTGTGTGCAGTGCTTCAGCTGTAACTGAGAACCCACAGAGGCTGGAGGCAGGTAGGGGCAGGCAGGGGATAGGAGCTTGGCTAACTAGAGCAAAGCAGTGGGTGCTCCTGGAATTTGTCTGCTCTATGCAGGAATCAGGGGGTGGACTTCTGGAGACACCAAAGGCCATGAGCTGTGGAACCATGAGAATGTGATTGTAGCCTCAAACCAAATCACCTCCACCTTGTGCAATCTGCCCCGGGTTATTTGAGTAACATCCATTGACAATCACCCAATCTCATCCAGATACAGACCAGATGTTTGATAAGAGGAGGCTCCTTACCTAATACTTCAGGCATTTTCTCTTGAGTTATTGATTTGGGTGATATTTCGGTAGCTGGACCTAGTGGGGAAATAAAAACCCTAAGAGTTGAACAATGTTCATTGAATTTGCACTGGCTTGTCTCTAAATAGGTTCAGTTTTGCAGAGCCCTGCATAGAGTCCCTGGGTTTGGGTTCTCATCTGGAAAGTGGCAAGCAAGGTGGCTGTGAGGATGGAGTGACAAATTTGCCCATGTGCTCTGAGCTGATGCCTGTGCTCCCAGGCAGTGCTCACTGGTGCCATCCCTCTAGGAGAATAAAAACTGTCCTAGCTGCAAGGATAACTTTCTGTGCAAGTGCTCCGAGGAGAGCAAATGAAGGGGGACACAGCCATCCTTTTGTAAAAAGAACACCTTTTATCTATTTAAAGAATGGTTCCAACAGTGAGTGCACCTGAAAGCTTAGGCATATGATGTGGAGAAACTGTGGAGTGCTGTTGTGCTTTGGGGTTCTCTAGTTGGGAGGGTTGAACCCAGAGGGACTGGCCACCCCTCTTTCTCCTTTTTCACAAGCAGAGTGACTCTGAGTGGTGCTGTTTACAGGTAAGAGCAGAGTCTCTTGGGGAACTGGGCAGGCCCAGATGTCAGTAGTCCTGTGTGGGGTTCCTGGACTCCTGACCTGTGCTGACCCACTCTTCTTTCTTAGAGCTGGGACCCCTAAATGGGAATGAGCTGGCTGCAGGGATGGCAGCAGCATGGAGTGACCACATGTCCCCCACCTTTTATTGACCCCTTGGCACCCCAGCAACTCAAAGGACACTGTCCTTGGTAAGTGCCTCAAAACTAAGTTTCCTTAAGAAAAGAAAGGTGGACTGTTAGCTTCTTTCAGGTTATTGTCAGGCCCTCAGGCCAAGTCCAGGCTGGATGGTCACCCAGTTAACTCAGGCTTGTGGGAGTGGGAGGAAGAGTGCACCACTGGGTTCAGAGCCAGGACCCACCTGTCCTGCTCTCAGGAGAAATGCCCAACCCTGTAGATGATGCTTTAGCGTCTGCTCACTCAACCTTGGGAGCTGGGGCTGGAGGACCCTCTCAGGCCTCTTTCCTTGAGCTCCCATTACTGGTGACCTCTGAGGTGGTCTGAACCTGTAGCTTTCTGTGCAGAAAGGGTGGGGGTCACAAAGTTTCCCTTTTTCTGCTGCCTCCTGACCTCTCTATCATTGAGTCATATCCGTAGAAGGCCGACCCCTCATCCACGGTTCCATTAATGTGTAAGTGGTCAGGACAAAAGGACCAGAGCCAAAGGCACACAGGCTCTGCTTGGGTGTGATTAGAACCAACCACCTGAGATGATGGGAGAGATTTTAACATGGGCTAGATATTAGTCCATATTCGATTGTTTACAGGATTTTTATTACTCTTGTCAGTGTTTAATGGTGTTATAGATATATATAATGAAAAAGGCACTTATCTCAGCAAGGAAGCATTTTCATAAAATGATAAAACATCTTGGACAGTGCTAAAACACTCCCAGTAACAAGAAATGTGTGTGTGTGTGTAGAAAAAAACAAGATGTCAAAACATATAATTGAAACCGGGTGATGGAGGCTCTTTATACTATTCCTCTACTTTTTAGTAAGTTGGAAAATTTCCATAATGCTATAAAAAGTTAAAATACATAATGTATGCTATTCTCCCATGGAGTTCTGGATTTTAAAAAGAACTTCAACTTACTCCATTTCTCCAGAAAATAAACGGTAAATTTGGGGAGGTGGGAAAGAAGAGGGGCCTGTGGAAGAAGGCCACCACCCACCTGATTCAGGACCCAGGGAGGAGCATGTTTTCTACCTGCCAGAACGATCCACTGTGACTGTACCTGAAGACATGCTAATTGGCTGGAGCTTAGCTTCTTGCCAGCAGTTCAGCAACAGGACAAAGAGGGTCACTCCTCTATTCGCTGCCATGTTCCCTCCAGCTGAGGGAGGAAGACCTTCTCATAAGGCCACTCAGCAACTCTCACCTTGGTCTCCAGGATACAGTGGAACGTCCAGGGACTTGTGACATCGAGGCTGGAATTGAGCTGGGTCCTACTCTTTGTGTGTGGGGTGGGAAAGAGTCAGGGTTGATGACTGAGAAATAGGGTGATGCCTGACCTGGCCTGGATGGAATGGAAGTCTCCTCTATTCACTCCCAGTTCTTGTTCTGGTTCCTTTTTCAGTCTTGCAGATCCTTTGTCTATTTCCATAGCATCACCTGGAAGCTTATTAAAAATGTAATCTCAGGACCCAGCTCAGATCTCTTGGATCTGAATCTACATTTTCACCTGATTCCAAGGAGATACATGTGCACAATAAAGTTTGGGAAGCATGGCGCTACAGGATATTTTTGTTAGTGGTTACTCTGGCTCTTGGAAGGAAAAGTTTGTCCACCCTTTTGTGGGACCTAACTGGGTCTAAAATGAAATTGACAAAGAAATTAAGAGAAAAGCAGACAAATTTATTTAAGATAAATTTTATTGAAACAGAAGCCTTCATAAGGAACTGAAGATCTGAAAAAACAGTTAAGACGTAAGTACTTTTATGCTAGGTTTGATAAAGAGTAAACAGTCATGGAGGACTATGAAAGGTCAAAGAGTATCAGGTAAGTGTAGTAAATTCAGGGAAACTCAGCAAAGCCTGTTTGTTAGGATTCTCTTTGGCATCCCTTTGTCTCTGGAGATCTAAGCCAAGTTCTCAGGACACAAAACAAGATGGAAGGAGAATTTCATCTGTTGTTTTTACTGGTGACTCACAGAAAAGTTTATCCAAATGAATGCCTGTCTGGTAAGAAATGTAAACTTAGCAATGTGAGAGGCTGCCTCGAACAATAGGTTTAGAGGACCAATGCCTATGTTCTTCCCCACGATTCTCTTATTTTTGACAAATGACACCAAGAACAGAGACAAAGGAAAACAATGGCCTGCAACCCAGGCATGTGCCCTGACCAGGAATTGAACTTCTGCTTTGCGGGATGACAACCAACTGAGCCATGCTGTCCAGGGCAGGGTAAGCAATTTTTATCAATATTTATATGTATGGGAGTTCACAGAAAAGAGGTAAAGCTCAAAGAAGTAATTAGATTTGGGGGCTTATGTACCATTTAACAAAGGAAAGGGGATTTGGACCTCAAGGAATGATAAATGATGGGGATGTGACTATGAAAACACATAGGGGAACTAGTGGAAGATAAGAAGAGGTATTTTTAGACTTCCAGCCAAGATGGAGGCGTAGACAGACACACTGTGTCTCCCTCCACAACTAAGAAGGAATACAACTACCTCAAAACCAGAAGTTCCAGAAAATCAAACTGCATGGAAGTCCAGCAAACAAAGATATAAAGAAGAAATACTCATTCAGACAGGTAGGAGGGGTGGAGCTGGAACGGAGAGGACGCGGTGTGGTGGTGGCAGCAGCGGCAGCAGCGGCAGCAGCAGCATGCCAGAAGAAAGCACAGTCACACATTTTAAAAAGTCAGGAGGGACACCTGGGGGGCCTTCCCAGGTCCTCACCGAACCTCACAGCTCATGGTCCCAGCACCAGAGAAAATCAAGCCTCATTGCTTCTGACTGTGCAGAACAGTGGGGGTTGGGGTGGAGGCAGAAACTACTGGTCTCAGCAGAGTCTGCTTGTGTAAAGGGCGCCCATGGTCCTAGAACGTCTGAGGCCAACCCACTCTGGGAACGATGGCCAGGGCAGCACCTGGAGGGGCACCGGTCTGGTGCTGAGGCAGAAAAAGTGCCTGGAAAAGGAGCGAGTGCTGGGCAGGCGGCATTGTTCCCTCTTGGACCCCTCCCCCACATACAGCGCCACAACATGGTGAAACAGGTCATCCTGCACTGACAAATACCTAAGACTCCCCCCCTTACAATGTAACAGAAGCGACAGCTTTACCTGGGACGCGGAAGCAAACAAACACAGGAGCCTGTCAAGATGTGGAGACAGAGAACTATGGCCTGAAAGGGGAAACCGATCAAGGTTCCAGTGGGAGAACTAAGCAATGAGGAGATAGCCAACATAACAGACACAGAATTCAAAACACTGGTGATAAAGATGATCACAGGCTTAACAGATATCCTTGAGTACGGCAAACGCATAAGAGAAGAAGTGAAGGCTATGCTAAGTGAAACGAAGGAAAATCCACACAAAACCAATGGTGAATGGAAGGAAACTGGGGTTCAAATCAATGATTTTGAACATAAGGAAGACAAAAACAGTCAACCAGTGCAGAATGAGGAAGCAAGAATTGAAAAAATGAGGAGAACGTACCAAATTTTATGAAGGAGATGGACATACAGGTCCAGGAAACATGGAGGGTCCTGGGTGAGCTGGACTCATAGGGGACCACACCAGGATGCATCATGATTGAGATGTCAAAGGTGAAAGATAAAGAGAGAGTCCTGGGGGCAGCAAGAGAGAGGCGGAGAGTTGCCTGCAGGGGGTTGCCTATAGGACTATCAGCTGATTTCTCAGAGGACACTTTGCAGGCAGGAAGGGTCTGGCAAACACTATTCAATGTGGTGAAAAGCAACCTACAACCATTATTACTCTATCCAGCAAAGCTATCATTTGGAATGGAAGGGCAGATGAAGTGCTTCTCAGACAAGATGAAGCTAAAGGAGTTCATCATCACCAAGCCATTATTATATGAAATGTCAAAGGGACTTACTTAAGAAAAAGATCAAAACTATGAACACTAAAGTAATGAAAACTCACAAGTATCAACAACTGAATCTAAAAAATAGAAACAAAATCCAACTAAGAAACCAGAATAGAAACAGAATCATAGGTATGGGCATCATTTGGAGGGTTATCAGCTGGGAGGGGGTGGGGGAGAAGTGGGGATATGGTGCGGGGACTAAGAAGCTTAATCGGTATGAAATAGACAGGGGGAATTTAAGAATAATATAGGAAAGGGTGAAGCCAAGGAACTTATATGCATGACCCATGGGCATGAACTAAGGGGGATGGTATTGCTGAGGTGAACAGGGATACTGGGTGGAGGGGAGCAAAGGGGAAAAAAATTGGAACTACTGCAACAACATAATCAATAAAATATACTTAACAAAAAAATAGAAGTATTGTAGTAAGGTCTGTTTATGTATACTCTCAGTATTGACGCTTCATCTCTACCACCTTTACCACCAATGCGTATGCTCCCTTTTCCTGATATGGGGGAGGGTGTGATTCTGATTGCCTTCAGCTAAAATAATCCTAACTGGCATATTTTGGGGCGGCATATTATGCTACCATTCACCCATTAAACAACATATCCTATATCACCAAATTTCCCAAGTGAAGGTCATTTTTAAAGCACATTGCAGTTGTTTTCACTTATGAAAATGTGCTATGCACCCATAATTTAGTAATATACATATAACTGATTGTTTCAAAAACAGAAGTGATGCTGACTATTATAAATGCAAAATGTTTTCTAAATGAAAGAATTTAAGGAATGTATTTGGAGAAGTATACAAACCGTAGTTAATATGTTGCTTCTTCCAGACACATACTACAGCTTATAATCTTCCTTATATGTATGTTGTCAGTGTTTAATCAGGTGTGTGAGTGTATTCAGGTGTTAACCCATTCTGTTTGCTGGGATGTTGCACTATTATTTTCTGAGCTGTCCATGCTATATTGTTGTTGGCTCCATAGCTTCTTTTTCTCTTTCTCCTCTTTCTCTGGTCTCTGCAATCTATGTAATTATCTTCTTACTTTTATTTTCAGAAAGCTTTCAGTAGAGTTACTGGGAATGATTGTGTCAGATCAAAAAATTTTGATGCTTTACAGATGAATTACGAAGTCTTGGACTTCTGGCCAAGATGGAGGGACTACTGGCCAAGATGGAGGCTTAGACGGACACGCTTGGTCTCCCTCTACAACTAGAAAGGAATACAACTACCTCAAAACAAAAGATAACCAGAAATTCCAGAAAATAAAACTACATGGAAGCCCAATGTATGAAGTTATAAACCAGCGGTGCTTGCCTGGACGGGAAGGAGGGGCAAAATCGGAGCTGAAACGGAAAGGTTGGGCGGTGCTGTTTGCGGTAGCAGTGGGGAGAGCGGCAGGGGGAACAATCCAGTCTGCAGTTGAGCCCCGGCAGCTTGCGACCCCAACACAAGGAAAGGCAATGCCCCCATTGCATCAGATGGTGTGGCCCAGAGGGCAGGAGGATGGATCCCGGTCTCCCAGCAGAGAATAACAGCAGGAATCCATCTTGGACCCCCGCCCCCACACAAAGCGCCACAGCCCAGCGAAAAAGGTCGGGATTGCCACAGATCGCCGGGTAGTGACGATACACGGGGCTTCGCCCCCCACAGCCTGCTCAGGAAGCAAAGCAAAACACAAATCTGTCAAAATGAAGCAGACAATGATTGAAATCCTGGTGACGCAGCTCACCAGGCAGCAGATGAAGAACCTGACAGACGAACAAATAAGAAACCTTTCCGAGGCTCAGTTCAGAGCTATTGTTATAAGGTGGCTTACAGAATTAACAAAGGATTTGGAAAAAGGGAAGGAAAGAAAGCCACTTATTTTGAGACGAACGAAAACACATATGAGACAAGTGGTGAGGAAATAAAACCCAGAGATCAAATCAACAAACCGGAACATAGAGAAGGAACAAACAGTCAACCAGTGCAGAAACAGGAAAGAAAAAGTAAGGAAAGTGAGGAGAGGATCAGAAACCTCTGGGACAGCTATAAAAGATTGAACATTCGGATTATAGGATTGCCAGAGGGCGAAGAAGAAGAACTAAAAATTGAAAAATTATGTGAAAAAATAATGAAGCAGAACTTCCCGAACTTGGCGAAGGAAATAGACTTCCAGGTCCAGGAAGCACAGAGAGTTCCAGAAAAACTGGACCCAGGGAGGACCACTCCAAGACACATTATAATCAAATTGTCAAAAATTAAAGATATAGAAAGACTCTTAAAAGCAGCAAGAGAGAAGAAAAGAATCATGTACAAAGGGGTCCCAATTAGACTATCAGCTGATTTCTCAAGGGAGACCCTGCAGGCAAGAAGGGACTGGCAAGAAATATTCAAAGTAATGAAAATCAAAAACCTACGGCCACAAATACTCTATCCAGCGAAACTCTCATTCAGAATAGAAGGGCAGTGAAAGTGTTTCCAGGACAAAATAAAGCTGAAGGAGTTCATTAGATCCAAACCACTATTATATGAGATGTTAAAGGGACTGGTTAAGAAGAGGGAGGAACAAAACTATGAACATTAAAATGAAAATTGCATCACAAGAACCAACAACAGAAGTTAGGGAATTGAAACAAAGGCAAACTAAATAGGCAACGAGAGTGGGAAAAGAACTATAGGTATGGGGAACATACTGGGGAGAGGGAAGGGGGAGAGGGATATGGTATAGGGATTAAGAAGCATAGTAGGAGGGAATGGAATAGACCGGAAGAGGTTGAGAAGAACTATATGCACAACCAATGGACATGGGCTAAAAGGGGGGAACAACTGGAGGGAGGGGGACCTGTCTATAGGTCTGTTTCAGTTTTGTTTATTCATTTGTTTTGTTTTTTAGATTCCATAGATACACAAAATCATACAGTATTTGTCTTTCTCTGTCTGATTTATTGCACTTAGTATAATATCCTCTGGGTCTACCCATGGTGTCACAAATAGCAAGACTTTATTCTTTTTTATTGCTAAGTAATATTCCACTTTATACACCACATCTTCTTTATTCACATTCACCATGTCTAAGTAGAGTGTGATGGTTCTCAATCTGTATGTCTGTTTGACTGCACTTGGGAACCTTGCAGGGTATTTTAACATGACTGTGATGTAGGCATGAGGATTTCCAAAGCTCTGCAGGGCTTGAGCTGGTATGCCCACCCACCCTCTGATTTCCTGCAGTATCAACCAGACTTGAGTGGGACATCTGCAGAGTTTGTCCTGAAGGTTTGGCGTGACAAAAGGGAGAGGAATTCAGAGTGTTTCCTTATTCCCCACCAGCTCTGCATACCAAATCTCCCCTTCAACTATTTACACTCCTCTTGCAATATCACAGATACTGAGAAACTGTAGTACAGAACTGTTTAACCTTACTCTATTCAGTGTTCTCCAAACTTAACATCAAATTGGTGTCCTCATATATGCATGTGAAATAATAAGGAATAGCAGTTATTTCAAGGTATGTGCAACAACTTAACATGCAATGTGAAAATACAGGATTTTATTGGTGACAGTCACAGGAACTGTAGTTTATATTTTGCATTTATGAAGCATGCTGCCTGTCACTTCTAGAAACAGTAAGCAGAGACAAGGATTGAATATTTAGAGGCTGGCAATCTGAGAAGACAGTGGGTTATGTACTCTCAAAACTGTCTTTAATCTCATCTCAAGCTGACTTCTTTATAACGAGAAGGGTAGGAAGGAGTTTGGAAGAAAAGATTGATTAGATAAGAGTTGCAGTCCCGAGGCAATTTTCCTAGTACTTCTTTATCTGTTGATGAACAATTCTACCACATGATATCACTTATGTGTGGAATCTAGTGAACACAATAAACTAACAGAGTAGTAACAGAAGCTTAGATACATAAAACAGGCTGAAGTTGCTGGAAAAGTGGGTGGGATGGGTGGGATGAAAGATGGTGAAGGGATTAGCCAAAGAATATTTATGCACAACCCATGGAACCAGACTGTTCCTGATCTTAAGGGGAACACTTGTATTTTTTGCCCATTGAATATGATGCTGGCAGTGGGTTTGTCATATATGACCTTTATTATATTTAGGCATGTTCCCTCTATTCCCACTTTGCTTAGAGTTTTTATCATAAATAGGTGCTGGATTTTATCAAATGCTTTTAATGCATCTATTGATATGGTCATATGGTTTTTATCCTTAATTTTGTTTATGTGGTAAATCACATTTATTGATTTTTGAATGTTGTACCAATCTTGCATTCCTGGAATAAATCCCACTTGATCATGTTGTATGATCCTTTTGATGCATTGCTGTATTTGGTTTGCTAATATTTTGTTGAGGACTTTAGCATCTATGTTCATCATGGATATTAGCGTATAATTTTCTTTCTTTGTAGTGTTTTTATCTAGTTTTGGAATCAGGAAATGCCAGCCTTGTAAAATGAGTTTGGGAGCCTTTCCTCTTCTTGAATTTTTTGAAATGGTTTGAGATGAAGAGGTGTTAGTTCTTATTGAAATGTTTGGCAAAATTCCCCTGTGAAGCGATCTGGTCCAGGGCTTTTGCTTGTTGGGAGTTTTTTGATTACTGCTTCAATTTTACTATGTGTAACCTGTCTATTCAGATTCTCTGATTCTTCCTGATTTAGTTTTAGAAGGTTGTATTTTCTAGGAATTTATCCATTTTGTCCAGATTGTCCAGTTTGTTGACATATAGTTGTTCATAATATTTTCTTACAATCCTTTATATTTCTTTGGCATCAGTTTTATTTCTCTTTTGTTTCTGATTTTATTTATTTGGGTCCTCTCTCTTTTTTTCCTGATGAGTCTGGTTAAAGGTTTGTCAATCTTGTTTATCTTTTCAAAGAGCCAGCTTTTGGATTCATTGATTTTCTGTATCTTGTTTTAGACTCTATTTCATTTATTTCTGCTCTGATATTTATTATTTCCTTCCTTTTACTCACTTTGGGTTTTGTTTCTTATTCCTTTCCAAGTTCCTTTAAGTGTAAAGTTAGATTGTTTATTTGAGCTTTATCTTATTATTATTATTTTTTTTGTGTGTGATAGTCCTGTAATGCTATGAATTTCCCTCTTAGGATTTCTTTCCCAGTCTCCCACAGATTTTAGACTGTTTTGTCCTCTTTTTCATTTGTTTCAAGGTATCTTCTGGTTTCCTCTTTAATCTTGTTGACACACTCATTGTTTAATAACATGTTATTTAGCTTCCATGTCTTCACTTGTTTTTCAGTGTTCTTGTGATTGAGTTCTAGTTTCATAACATTGGGGTCAGAGAAGATGATTGATTTGATTTCAATCTTCTTAAATTTATTGAGACTTGTTTTGTGTCCTAACATGTGGTCTATCCTAGAAAAAGTTCCATGTGCACCTGAAAAGTATGTACATTCTGCTGCTTTGGAGTGAAATGCTCTGAAGATATCAGTTAAATCCATTTGATATAGTGTTATTTAATGCCAAGGTCTCCTTGTTGATTTCCTGTCTGGAAGTTCTATCCATTGAAGTCAAAGGGGTGTTAAAATCCCCACCTCTGACTGTACTTCCGTTGATTTCTCCCTTTATGTTCATCAAGATTTGTTTCACATATGTAGATGCTCTTATGTTGGGTGCATAAACATTTACTAGGGTTTTATCTTCTTGTTGGATTGTTCCCTTTATCACTATGTAGTGTCCTTCTTTGTCTCCTACTATAGCCTTGGTTTTAAAGTCTATTTTATCAGATATAAGTACTGCTATCTCAGCTTTTCTTTCCCTATCCATTGGCATAAAATATCTGTTTCCATCCCTTTACTTTTAGTCTGTATCTTTCAATCTGAGATGTGTCTCTTGGAGGCAGCCTATATATGGGTCTTGTTTTCTTATCCATTCAGCTACCAAATGTTTTTTGGTTGGAGTATTTAAGCCATTTGCATTAAATATGTTTTCTTGATAGATACATATTTAGTGCCATCTTATTGTTAGACTTCTTATCTCTGTTTCTTTTTCTTTTTCTTAAAGTAAGCCCTTGAACATTTGTTGCAATGTTGGCTTGGTGTTAACAAACTCCTTTAACTTTTTCTTCTCTGGAAGAACCTTATTTATCCTTCAATTTTAAATGATAGCCTTGCTGGGGAAAGTAGCCTTGGTTGTAGGTCCTTGCTTTTCATCACCTTGAATATTTCAGGCCACTCCCTTCTGTCCTGAAATGTTTTTGTTGAGAAATCAGATGATAGTCTAATTGGTGCTCCCTTCTATGTAACTAACTGCTTTTCCCTTGTGGCTTTTAGGATTCTCTCCTTGTCTTTAAGTCTTGCCACTTTAATTATGATGCATCTCAGTGTAGGCCTCTTTGGGTCCAACTTGTCTGGGACTCTATGAGATTCCTGGACTTGCGTGTCTTTTTCCTTCACCAGATTCTGAAAGTTTGGTCATTATTTCTTCAAATAGGTTCTCAATCCCGTACTTACTCTCTTTTCCTTGTATTCCCATGATGTGGATGTTGTCATGCTTCATGTTGTCCAAACTGTTTATGGGTGTTATCATGCTTCATGTTGTCCAAAATGTTTATTGGATGTTGTCATGCTTCATGTTGTCCAAAATGTTTATTAAGCTCCCTTTATTTTTAAAAATTCTTTTTATTTTTGCTGCTCTACCTGGTTGTTTTTTTTTTCACTTTGCCTTCCAAATTACTGACTTGATCGTCTGCTTCACCTACACTACTGTTTATTCCTTCCAGTGTATTATTTATTGCAGTGCATTGTTTATTTCTGACTGCTCCTTTTTTATGGTTTCTATGTCTTTTTTCAGGCTGTTGGGTATCCTTATAATCATTATTCTAAACTCTCTATCTGATAAGTTGCTTGCCTGCATTTCATTTAGCTCTTCCTCTGGAGAGTTCTCTTGTTCTTTCATTTGGAGTCTGTTTCTTTGTCTTCCCATTTTGGTTGCTTCTTTGTGTTTGTTTCTAAGTATTAGGTAGATCTGCAAAGACTCAGTTGAAGGCCTTTTTCAGACACTGCTTCTGACTAGCCTTGGTCAACCTGTTTGGAGCTATCAGTGATCCACAGCATGTGGCTCCCTCTGCTTGGCCTGTTTGTGTGCAGAAAGAATCAGGCTGTGCATCAAGGCTGGCTTTTGTCAGCAGCAGGTGCTGGGGAGGGTCGGATGAAGTCTCACAGAGCTCCCAGAAATCTGCCTTAGTTGTTAAACTAATCAGTGATATAGTCTTAAACTGTAATCAGCAGCCCAGCTTAAGCTCTCCATGGGGGGCAGACTAATTCCTGTGGGTGGGGCTATTGCTTCCCTTTTGCTGCTGCCATTTGGAAAGGCATGTTCTGCCTGAGAGAGATGACTTCTGCAGTACAGGGAATGACTCACAGGGATCTTGGCAGCTGTTTCCTCAGTTCTCTCCCCAGAGCCACCAATCCCAGACTCTCCTTAAGCATCTCTAGACCACTCTGCTCTCCCTCTGCCAGAGCCCAGGATAAGTGGCTGCAATAGAAAATTTGTGCACTGGCCCTTTAAGGGGATCTCTGAGTATCCCGCTGACTACCCCTGTAAGAAAGAAATCCTGCTGCTTTTCACAGCTGGGTGTTTTCTGGGTTCCTTTCCAGTTCTGGTGCTGTATAGTGGGGAGCCCAGCTTTGGGTTTAGGCCCACACTTCTTAGGGGGAATACCCCAGCTGCTAAAATCTCTCTCCCACACTTCAGCTGTCACCTATGGGAGCCCAGCCAGCCCTCTCGCACCTCTTCTACACTCCCTACCAGTCATTTTGTGATGGAGTGGTTTCTTCTGTCTGTCTGTGGTTATAAGGCTTCTCTCCAGCCAGCGTACAGTTGGTTATTCAGGATGAATTCTCTACAATTTAGTTGTAATTCCAGTTTGGTCCTGGGAGGAGGTTAGTGCAGCTTCCACATACTCCTCTGCCATCTTGGATTCCCCTTGTCTGTTTTCGTTGGGATTCTTGGACCCTCCTTACTCTTTGGCCCAGCTGTGCTCCTCCTCAATAGCTTTCCTGCATTAGACTCTACCATGGCTGTTCAGAGCTCACTTTAGGTGTGAAGTAGCTCTGTTGCGGTTTTCCTTCTAGGAAGCTTTTAAATGCCCAAGGTTATCTGTTTCCAGGAAAGGCTTTCTTCCCTCTCCTGCTGCTGAGTGATACTCAGTGTCCTGCTTTAGCTGCCTCTGGGTTTGGCTGATTTGCAACCCAAGGATGAGTTTTTACTCATTTTATCTGAACTAAAAACTTGCAGGTTGCCTTGGATTTTGCTACTTTTGGTGTGGGATAGTTAAAATCTGCCTCTGGGTATACCATTTGGCATTTTTCTTTTAGCTATAAAAAAGATATCCTCTAGCTCAATGGTACAGGTGTCCAACTTTAATTTTATCTTGTATTATGATGAAATGGAAAGACTGGTGAAAATAGAGCACTATTATAATTTACAGACATTCTGAACAATTAGTGTAGAAAGTATTTTCTTTCAATTATTGGGAGAAATCTTCTAATTATATTTGGAAAGAAGAGTAATATTATACAAGGAAACATTATTTGTTACTAAAATATCTAGAGAAACCATATCTTTATGTTTTTTTCATGGCTAACAGGACTTCTGACCCCATAATCTGACTGAGGTAAACAAACCATGCCTATTGTGCGTGAGGAGTCAGATCAGTGTTAATTAAGTGGGAGGGTGGGAGAGCCTTTATGGTAAAGTTGCCAGAACTATAAAGAACCAGGGCTTCACATTGGTGCAAAAAAGAAGGGGGAAGTCGGAATGAGGCACTATTGCTTTCAAACTAGAAATTTTTCAGACTTGCTTCAAATATTTACTTAAATGCTCTAATAATATCCTGAAAATCTCTATTCTTAAATTGGAAGGTCATTGAATTATAGGATATACAGGGACTGCTTTGGGGGATATCTATCTCTGTGGATATCTTCAGTACTCATTATTTTGTTCCTTTTATACTTCTGCTGAGAATTATTGAAATTTAAAAGATTGCAATGTAATATATCTTACTGTTTGGGCATTTTTATGTTTCATTCTAAAATATTGTAATTCACCAGTTTACCTTGTCAATTCCCTTTTCACCCATTCCTCTGGTTCAGAGCTGTTGTAGCTTCTGTAGGTGTGGATCTCTTGGTATTTGCCTGCAGAATTGACAGTTGAAGTTGGGGTCTTTTGTGGTCTGTACTAATGGATCCAGTTCTTAGAAACTAAGTTGCTTGCTAAGATAATTACCCCCTTAATTTTTATTTTTAGTAGGGGAGCCTTGGCATTTGTTCAACAGTTAATAAGAAATCATGGTACAATTGTTTTATTTTTTTCCCCTCAGTTTTTTTCTGTGTTTGATATAATGGGGAAGTTAAAGAATCTTGAGTGGAAAATGCATCAATAAAATAAAAGCATATTGCAATTATATTCTGGCCTTGAATATGACTACATATTTTCCCTATAACTGTATATTTTTCACAGGGTTAATTAAATTCTAAGATGTACTTATTCTTCTTAGTGTTGATATTAATAAATATATGACTGCTGTCTATAGAAACTAGCTCTTCTGATAAGTGAGGAGCAGATAAAAACAATGCAGGTAATTTAATCTGTTCACTGGCAAATTATATAACAATGAAGTTTAGCCTTGTGGTTTAATATATATATAGCCTTTTAGATTACTCATGCTGGATATATAAAATGTTTTCTATCAGAGATCACTTAATTATATGCTAAAGTGAAGATAACTTCATTACAGAAAATAAATGTAGAAATCTCTTTCCTGTGGTCATCATATTTTCACATTTATTTATTTCTCCTTATAAAGGAGATTGATTGGGTGAATTCCCCAATCTAAAATGACACCCGCCCCCCAGCAGTGTTATCTCCACCCTGTTCAGTTTATCACAGGTAGTTCCAAGTACATCTTTCTATGTCTTTGCTTATGTGCTGTCTCTTGCCTCCCTTAATAGAAGCTTCATAGGATACAGAACATTTCTGAATTGTTCACTGCTGTATTCCACTGGGGGTACAGACCAATATTGTTTTCAAAATTCTGATAAGCATTGACTTGAAGAATGAAGATTTCTTTTTTCCTTGCTTATTTTTTCATTGTAAATATTTATATACTAATGACCAGATATTGGAGGGAAATATTTTTATAAAAATATCAAGTCACATAAATCTGCCTTTATTATGTTGCATAAATGAAAACTTAAAACATTAAAAGCAATTATCTTTCACATGTATTGGTTCTTTCTTGAATAGTCTATGGAGACACAGTCCACTTGCCAAGTTTGGAAGCAGGGATTGAAAGAGTTGGATTTTAATATGCTTAGTATATAAATTATTTAATCAGTGAAACCAAGAAATCAGATCATGTGTAACTTTCAATGTAGAGCCAAAGGGAATCCACCACTCAGTGCTCACACAACATATTCTTTCCGTTATCTGGTAACTACATCTAATTTCTTTCAGTGTAGAGTCCCTTTAAAAAAAGATAACAGGATTCCTGGCTATGCAGAATGAATGCATGATGAAAGTCGGAACTTCTTAGTATGTAATTTTATTTTAGTTTAAAAGTTCATAAAATCAGAACTTTGAGGCAGGTTTCTCTATGAAAAGCTTTGCAGAAATGATGGTGTACTGTGTATATCCAAAAGAAATTTCCCAAAGTGTTTTGACCTTGGAGCCTGCTTGTAGTTTATTTGCAGTTTTCTCTGGAGATTAAGCCTCAGTAGAAACCACCCCAGAAAATTCTACTTTGGGGACTAAAGCTCCATCTGAATTTAGGAGCCATCAAGTGATTAGGTCAGACTTGTGGGTTATGGAGGAGCTTCTGAGAAGGTGGCCCCTGCATGGAGCTGGGAGAGTCTTGGCAGGGCCTGGATGCAGGCCTCACTCAGAACAGAACTGTGGGTCTGGAAGACAAAGCTGTGGACCACAGAGGGTCAGGGCAGTCCAGCGTGGTGGTTAAATGAGGCCTTGGAAAAATTCATTTCAGACCCACTGGAGAAGTCAAAGTCACTAAGGGACAGTCAGGCATGTCACAGGGCAGAGTCCCATAAACCAGGATCAGCCAAGGGTTTGATGAGGGGGGCCCCACACTGGGTGGTTCAGAGGCGAGAGCCCACTGCAGGGGGTGAATCGGGTCTGGAGGCAGATACCTCTGGTGTGGCCCTGAGAGGATCACTTTCCTATCCAGAATATGAAGATGGCAACGCAGTAGGTAACTCCATAATATTTCCTGGTTCAATAATTAGCCAGGATGAAAATTCATGAGTAAGAATATATGGGTAATTAGTTAAGATGACAAGTCAGTCTTTTAATAGATTCATGAGACAGAATAGTTTTTTTCTTTCTTGCCTCTGATGAATTGAGATTTTTTTAAATAGAAAAATTATAACTAAATTTAACTTTTAGGCTATTCAATGAGAATAAGAAACAGAATAGAAATTTTAAAGAGAGCTATTAAGTAGATGATTATAAAACATTTGAATAAAAATTGCTTCTTAAAAACTCTACTCCTAGGTTTTAAAAAACCCTACATAGCTATTACCATAGTTTTTTTAAAAAGCTGTGCTTTGAAGGGAAAATAATGAATTAATTTTAAAAGATATACATATTTTACATACCTTTTAAAAAACTAAACTTAGAATTTGTGCTTTTATATTCTTTCTATCCAGTCCATTCCATACCTATTATTAATTTCAAACATCTAATAATATTTGGGAGAAAAAATATTGTACTTAATTCTGGTCTAATGCACAAATGACCTACCAGTTGTTGGTAGGAGGGCCAGGTCATCCTGAGGGTCCAGGGTCCCAGGCTCATCCTCTGCTGTAGACTTTACTTCAGGTCCTTCGTATAAGTGTGTTCTCCTGAGGCTGCATCCTGTCGAGCTTGCAAGGAAGGAGGAGGTGCTTCTCTATTCCTCACTCTTTCACCCATCTTTTCATCTGTGAGTACAGGTACAGAATTAACTATGAAGTCACACAGGACTGCACAGCTCTGTATATCCCTGCTGGCTTTCTGACTGTGTAAGCAGAGGGTGTTAGGAAGCAAAGCCTCTGAAGTAGCCACTGTCCAGCATACATAACTGTCATTTCTGACCAGGCTCTTGATTTCTAGTGCATCTCTGGACCCTGGATGGAGACCTGGGAGTGTGGAGCAATGAAAGCTGGAAGCTCAGGTGCAGTGGGAAGAAACTCAGTGTGGTGGCCAAAGGCACAGGCCCCGGAATTTATTTACCAGCTTTTTACCCCATATCCTGCCTCTTCTCCCCACTGACTGGGAGCTTCTCATTGCCTAAGTTTTCTTGTCTGTAACATGATGACTGTTAGGCCTAGAGACCGACATGTTGCCTGCCCTGTGACCAGCCACCTGAGCCAGGCCTTGCAAAGCAAGCTATGGCCAGTGGTCACTATGTTCTTGGGAACTATGGTCTGCTGTCACACAAGACCTGAGCCACCACCTGTGCTGAAACAAAGAGGGTCTGCATCACCGTCCATGCACCCAATCACAAGGTTCCCCATTAACAGAGGCAACTAAGGCATAGCCACCGCATCTTGTGGAGAAGAGAACTAATTACACCTCCATTGCCCCTTCCCCTCTCCCTTAATCATTTACCATAAGTCTCCTGACAGCCATCCCTAATCAGAGGACATTGTTCTTTTGCAAACACCTATACTCTGGACTCTGGAGCTGACCAGCAGGGTGACCCATCCTCGCTTGGTATCTGTTCCAAGCCCTTAAAAATTCCTCTACCTCTTCCCTTGGGGCTGCAGTCTGCTGAACCCGGCGCCTGCTTGAACATCCCTCAATAAAGGCTTTGAGCTAGTCCACCCGACTCCTCCCTTCTTCCAGGCACAACCTTAACTGTGACAATTCCTACCATTAGAACCTTTGGGAGACTTAAGTGAGATGAATGTCAAGTGCCTAGCATGGGGTAAACTTTTCAGAGTAACTCCTCTAATAACTAAAAAGCCTGGCTTCTGAGTCTATAAGCCCTCACTTTCCTTTTCTCTTCCCTGGCTTTTTAGGACAAGTGGCAGCTCAAGAGAATGCACTGTGAAGACTGCCAGGCTGAGCACAGATGCAGGACCCAGGTGGGGCCTGTGCTTGCGCCCACTGTAGGATGCTAAGGTGGATCATTAGAACTGCTCTTTCATGAACACCCTTAAAGAAACTCTAAAGGAATTTTAGGACAGGTGGCTGACCTCCAAGCTCTGGAGGGTGCTCTGAGAACTCAGGGAGCTAATTTGAGGCAGGAGAGACAAAGGAAGCACTTCTCCTATAGCACCTGTTATGGTCCTCGTGCCCATTTCATAAAGGACTTGGAGCAAATCAGCTTTCAGAAAGCCGTTCGCTGCTTTTCTAGGTCTTTTTAATTTAACAAATACTTGTGGTTATCTACCATGAACTGGACATTATGCTAGATGCTGGGAACAGAATGGTAAGTAAAAGAGAAGTGATCTCTGCCTTATGAGATGCAGAGATTTTAAACAAGACTCCAATAAAAACATGACTGCAAATTATGATAAGTGCTACAAAAAAAAAAAAAAAAATACAACTATGAGTGAGAACCTCAGGCCAAATGTCCCTGAGATTGCTTTTTGTGGGAGCTGTCCTCCAGGATGTGGCATTTCATCTGAGACCTAAGGGACAGATTAGACTACTTGGCACATTTCAGATTCTGATAAGACTGTAGGGGAAAACTGTAAAGGGTTCTGAAGTGGGCAAATCCCCCCAAACAAACAACCAACCACACAAAAACTTTACAATTCTGTAAATTATAAAAAAACTGATAAAAAATACAATTATTTCTTGTCTATAGAGAGGTAAATTGAGTCCAGTGTAATGCAGTTGATTATCACCCTGGGGATATTGACCAGTGCTGCCAGTTTTGCATCTATTTATAAATTCATTTTAGCATTTTATGGCTATAAATGTTACTGCAATTTATTGTCAGAAATGACTACAAAATGTGACTGGAGTCGTTTCTTAAATGACTATAGAATTTCGAATTCTTTGTAGCTTCTTATATCTGAACCTGTGAGCTGACCTCTTTATGTACCTCTAAGATGATTTGTCTGTAATTCATAAAGGACTTTATTTCTTTTTTTATTCTTTATTTTTATTGTTGACACTATGGCAGATGTCCCAATTCCCCCCAACCCCATTGCACCTTCTCCCTGTCCCTGAACACCCTTCCCTCTGGCCATCACCACAATGTTGTCTCTGTCCGTAGGTTATACATATATGTTTTTGGCTTCTTTCTTCCAGACCCCCTCCCTCCTCTCTGACAGCTGTCAGTCTGTTCCATGTGTACATGCCTCTGTTTCTATGTTGTTCATCAGTTTACTTTGTTCATTAGATTCCACATATAAGCAAGATCATAGGGTATTTGAGAAATGACTTTTTTTTCTGAGGGAGTGTGTAATGTTTTCCTATGTCTGGAGCATATTAGTAAATCAGATTATAAAGTTTCTTAAAGGAGTTCTGTATGATTGGTTTACAGAGATAATTAAATACAAAAGTGTATATTCCTAAAATTTTGAGAAAATAAGAAAATTTAACTTAATTGAATTTAAAGTATACTTAAATGTGTAATTAAAATATTATTCATTTAATATCTAACTCAGAAATGCTTTAAGAATCCAAGTCTACAAATTGGGCAAATCCTTGGCAAGTGAAACTAATTTAATCTAAAAATTCAGTTTAAAAAAGTAGTTGTCCCTGGTTTACTGATATTAAGCAAAATATTTAACTACTTGGGTTTGCTTTTTATAACTAAAACAGGTTTATAGATCAAGTATGCTATGTTGTTCCTCTATAACATTTCAGATTAAGAAAAATATAAATTTGTGTTTAAGTAAATTGAGGCATTATTATGATCTTTTTAATCCAACAGTAGTTATGTTTTATATTGGCAGCTTAAAGATAATTTCCAAGATTTTTAGATTTCAAGATTATGTGATCATTTCAAATTAGATTAATTAATAGATAATTTTTGGACACCCAGTTTTTTTAAAAAGATTAATTAATTTATTTATAGAGAAAGGGGGGAAGGGAGGGAGAAAGAGAGGGAGAGAAACGTCGATGTGCGAGAGATACATCAATTGGTTGTGTCTCACACACCCTGAACTGGGAACCTGGACACAACCCAGGCATGTGCCCTGACTAGGAATCGAACCAACGACATTTTGGATCTCAGGTTGGCACTCAATGCACTGAGCCATGCCAGCTAGGGCTAGATACTTTTTTAAGTAAGATATATTAAAACATTGATCATGCCGAATGGTCTCAGAAAGAGTCTGGAGCTTTGGCTACAAATAGATTATAAAGATTATAAAGGGTTTTTAAAGTTTGTAAACTGGAATCACAGGCAAAAACCCAGAAGTTTCCAAATAGAAAGAGAAGTTAGGAGTTCTTATAGTAAAAAGTACATTCTTGAGAAGAATCTGTCCTACATTCTTGGGCTATGAATTGGTCTGAGATAGTAATTCTCTAGATGACCAGTAGTCTGGATGATGGGTATCAAGAGGTCTGGACATGTGAACATTCTTTCCATAGTCCTTCAGGGGGTAACCAGGGGGTTATCTGGATGTTTGATATACATCCAAGCATTGGCACAGGACTGGAAAGTTCAAAAGTTCAAGTTCCCAGGTTAGTTAAGACTAAAATAGAATAATTTCCTTATGCCTCAACCTACATGATTTTAGTAATTTAGCAGCTTGACTATAGTGACTCCATTTTATTTCTTCACTCCATTCCTCAATCATTAAGCATAATTTTACATACTTTGGTTTATTTTTATGTGCTAGAAAGGCTATATGTTCAGTTCAATTTAATGAATGTGTTCTATTTTGCCACATTAAAACGGGATGTGTGGCTTGCGGGAAGCTGCATAATAAGCTTTGCTAGTCTGCGAACATGCTCATGTATGACAGATAGTTTTTAATTTATCTCGACCCTCAATTTTCTTTATGAAATACTACTGATTAAGCCACATAACAGCAACAGTGACAGAGAAGTGCATCTGTATATTCCTTTGTTGTTTTTGCAAGGAACAAAGTAGTTTTGCCCTGAAGCAGTGGTTTCAGACTGTTTTTTGGTCACTGGGCCCCTTAACCCCCTTGGGACTTAATGAGGACCTCAACTTTTGTTAATGCGTGGTATAAGTATTCACATTTACTACGTTAAAAATAGAAATTGGGAAAATTTAAAAACACACACTTGTTGTTTCATTTGAAGAAAGCAATGATAAACACACTGCATGCTGAGGGTGGCAGGACATGCCATCCCTAAAGACTCCACTTTGGAGTAAGGATTATTTTGCGCTAAAAGCAATTGAAAAGCAGTTGCAAGAAAAGCTCTGCCCTCCCCATTTGCCTAGAAACAAGCCATACATTTGTAAAGTTGTCCTCTCCTCTCTTTACTAGTAAGGACAGATACACTCTTGATCCTTATCAGCCCAGAGATGGCACCGGAAGAATCTACATAACAAACCTTGCTAACAAAGCTTGCCAAACCTAGCCATCATCTGCCATTAATTTCCCCATGTATTTATTTGCCTCGCCACAATTTGTCATCTCTGAAATCTCGAAGTTCTTTTCCTTTGTCTTGTCACTTCTCTAAAAATGTGTTGTTCTTTAATTAAGACGCTATGTAAGCCCACATTCTAACCCCTCTGAGCTACACATTGCTGAGTACTCCCACATGCATGCACGATGCACATGTTAATAAACTTCTGCTTGTGTTTCATTTGGTAACCTGCCTTTTATCAGTCTAATTTACAGGGCTCCAGCTGGAGAACCTCAAGTGGGAAGAGGGAAAAAAGTTTTATTTTCCTCCTTATAGCATAAGTAAAATCTTAGAATTATTATTATAAAATCAACTCTGACCTCCTGGTTCCCTGAGATCTGTTTCAGAATATTAGAAGCATAATGGAGGAAAACAAAAATAAAACGGGAAAGCAAACTGTTTTTGCCTGGGTTTATAATACCTGAACCTGAAAAACAAAACAAAAAACTATGAAATGTGTAAAATCTTGGCAGTCTTCACAAAATTTCATTGGGCTTATATCCTTGGTTAACTGTTTAATGCTTTGCCTACAATATCACTTGCAGTGTGATATCTCTAGATAGCAGAGATTGTGTCTTATTAAAATCATTTTGATAATATGTGTTGATTTCATGTTTTTAATTATTTAAGGGGGAATAAAAGGGTTTCCTTACTTATGAATGAATTGAGGCTAAAAACAGTAATATGTTTGATGTTTATTTAAATTGTTTTATTGTCACTTTGATTAAACACGTAACCAAGTTACCTCAGGCACTCATGATCCTACCTTAACCAAGTGTGCAAGTCTGACAACTTCGATATTTGCCTTCCCCAAATCAGATTAAAATGTGGGAAAAATAAAATAAAACTTTCAGGATATCTTTATGCCTAAAACAGACGGCCCTTAAAACATCACAGAGAATGATACTCTGATCCTTCAGAGAAGGGCTCAAAGTAATAATTCAGTTTGACATGTTGCATTGAAAAGTTTCATGGGAAAAACTGTCAAATCTGAAAAGATGTTCAGAAATTGTAAGCTTCTTGGGAAGTCCCTGAAGATTTGTCAATGCCCTTGCTGCCCACAGTGTGTTTAATCTCAGGGGTCACTGATCAAAACTTCTACGAAATAGTGTTGCCCACCTTTGTTAGAGTTCTAGGATATCAGGCAAGAGCAGTCAACTGTTATCAGTCAAATTTCAGTCCTTATTTAAAATGTTGATTCGTCACAATCTTTAATTTGAATCTAGCATCTTCTGAGGCAGTGGCTTTTAATGGGGGATGCACATCAGACTTACACAATAGAGATTTTCCTGCATTAATTGATATAATTATATGATTATTCTTCTTTATCCTGTTGATGTGACATTACATTAATTGATTTTTAATGCTGATCTAGCCTTGCATACCTGGAATAAATCCTACTTGACCATAGGTGTATAATTCTTCTTATGTATTGTTGGATTTGATTTGCTACTAGTATTTTGTTGGGGATTTTTGCATCTATGTTCATGAAAAACATTGGACTGTGGTTTTCATTTTGTGTAATGTCTTTACCTCATTTTGGTATCAGAGTGATGCTGACTTCATAGAATAAGTTAGGAAGTATTCCCTCTGCTTCTATTTTCTGGAAGACATTGTACAGAAATGGCATCATTTCCTCCTTAGGAGTTTGATAGAATTCACCAGTGAAACTACTTGGGTCGGCTGCTTTCTTCTGTGGAAGATTATTAATTTCTGATTCAATCTTACCAAGGCCTATTGACAAGGTAAAATAACACTGTAGCTGCACCTAAATAAATAATCAGGCCAAACCAGAGACCAACCTTATATTGTGATCAGAAATAATCTTTGAGATTATTATGGTTACAAGAGAGATTCTAGGAAAATATCTTAGAAGACTTTGGAATAAGAAAAATATTAAGACAGGACTTGTGGGTGCTCTATATAGGTTACCCATCCAGGTTATCTCTACCTTTTACTGGCTTTGAGCTATTTTACAACTCCATACTTTGTAGAAAACTTATGAAAAGCTGATAGTAGATAATTCCTATCCACAGAAATGCAAATTCTGTCAGGTGAAATACAATTGATTATTGCCATGTAGATATTGGCTGATTTTGCTGGTTTTACATCTATCTGTAAATGCTTTTTACTATTCTTTTATTATTATAAATGTGTGATATTTTGAATTTTTCTTTTAATTCATTTTTTTAAACTTTTTAAAATTTTATTTTATAATTTATTTAATTGTTTGTTTGTTTATTTATTTTTAGAGAGGGGAAAGGAGAAAGAGAGGGAGAGAAACATCACTGTGTCATTGCCTCTCACTTGTGCCCCCAACTGGGGACCTGACGTGCAACCTAGTTATGTGCCCTGACTGGGAATTGAACCAGTGACACTTGGTTCGCAGGTCAATGTCTTTTAATTCTTCTTTAGTCCTCTTCAACGTTCTGCTGTGAACTCAACTTTGACATGAGTTCATTTTACATTTTATAAAAGAGCATGATTTTGCTTTTATAAAAAATTGTCTTTCAACAAAAATAATGGGAACTCTTCCCAGAAAAATGCATCGAATATATTCACATCAAATATCACCTACAATTTAGGCATCTACAGCCCTGTAAGTTCATCAGTGAAACTCTAAGAATTCTCCAAAGGCAGACCAAGATGATGTGATTATTATTTACATTTCTTCACCCATGAGACTGAGTTTAATGGCAGGAAGAACAATTTATACATTTGGTATGCACATAGTATGCATTTAGCAAGTTCACTCTACTGAATTCACAAGAGAGTTTTCTTTGGAGAGAGAAGGAGCTCTGGCTTATGGTTGGATGATGAAGATCGTTAGCTAGGTTGAAGACCAGAGCAGGCTGCACTGTAAAAGTATATTGGTGAACATCAGAGCTCAGTGAAAGATGGGAACACAATGGGACAAGACTCACTAAAGGGAGTCTTTAAAAATCTTTTTTTCCTATTTTATTTATTTATTTACTTTTGGAGAGAGGGAAAGAAAGGAAGAGAAATAGCAATGTGTGAGATATACATTGATTGGTTGCCTCTTGCATGGCCCCAACGAGGGACCTGGTTTGCGACCAAGCCATGTGCCCTGACTGGGTATTGAATTCGTGACCTTTTGGCTCGCAGGCCAGCATTCAATCCACTGAACCATACCAGTGAGGGCTAAATAGAATCTTATTAGGAATGCTCTTCTCTGCATTTCTGGGTAGCCTTTTTTTATTTAAAACATTTTGTTTAATTTATTGATTTTAGAGAAATAGAGGAAAGGGGGGGAGAGAGAGAGAAAGAAATGTTGACTTATTGTTCCACTTATTTATGCATTTATTGATTGATTCTTTTTTTTTTTTTTTTTTTTTTACTTATTAGAAGAGCAACATTTATTTTTATTTTTTAACTTGTAAAAGCAATGCGTGATAAATACAGACATACAAAAGAAAAGTCACAATTCCTCTAGAATAATGACAACTGTTAATCCTTTGGATATCTTTTTCTTTTTCAAAGCTAAGGTGCTTTATTTTGGACTGTTTAAAGATGTGCATAGGCCTGAGTTGGGGGAACTGAAGAGATGCTGGTCAAAGGCTACAAAGTTACAGTTAGAAGATGATTAAGTTTTGGAGATTTAACACACAGCATTGTGATTATAGTTAATACTGTATCATGTACTTCAATGTTGCGAAGGGACTAGATCTTAAATGTTTTCACCATAAAAAAGGAATAATTAACACATAATGGAGATGTTAGTTAATGCCACGGTGGTCAATTCAACACATTGTATACCTTAAAACTTACACAATGTTTCATAAATCTAAAATAAGATTTATTTGAATAAAATACAACTGACAGGTAAAAAATAGAGATGTGGATATGCTTTTCTAATTTTTCTAGTATTTTGGTGGACAAAGAAATGCACAGACATATTCTAAATGAGAGTTGGGACTTACAGGAATATTATAGAAAAAATGTCCACATTAAGTGAAAAGCTGATTAGATGATGTCTTTCTGAAACCTTGCAAAACTAGGATTTTCAGATTCTTTTAGAATATGCCAGTCACTTTAATTATCATATTTAAAACAATAGATTCCATGTTATAGTATTAAGCTAAAAAATAAAAATTGCAGTATAAACCACTGAAAAGCGCTGGCTGGCGTGGCTCGGTGGATTGAGTGCTGGCCTGAGAACTGAAAGGTCACCAGTTCAATTCCCAGTCAGGGCACACGACTGGGTTGTGGGCCATGTTCCCTGTTGAGGGTGTGAGAGAGGCAACCAATCCATGTTTCTCTCCTTTCTCTTCCTCCCTCCCTTCCCCTATCTCTAAAAATAAATGAATAAACTATTAAAACAAAAACAATGAAAAACATATTTCACCTAAAGTTTGCTATTTAGGTGACATGTCGAAGACAAAAACAAATAATGCCAACATAGAATTCTTATTAGATCATGGTGAGATTCTTCTCAAGCTGCAGAACAGTTTCCTTAAGAGCAGAATCCTCTGCCCAATTGACTTTACTCCCCAAAATGAGGTTCTGGAACATATGTTGAATAACTGTAGTAATTTGTATCTCCATCTGTAGCTTTTGTTGTAAGATCTTTATCTTGTCTGAATTTTCCATATTGTCCAAATCATCCTTCTGTTTCTTCTTTTCAGTCTGTATTTCTAAAAACTTATGTTCTGAAGCTCGTTTTAATTCAAATCTCTTCTTTTTAACATCAAGCAGTTTTTCCTCCAAACCACGAGATTCCTGCTGTGATTTCATTATTATTTTATTTAGCTTTAATATGTGTTTCATGTTATCCATGAGCTCACTATTCTGAATGTTACCTTCCTCTAGGTTTTTTCTAAGTGCCGTCGAAAGTTGCATCCTGTCTAATGCAAGCTTTTTCATTTCAAAAGTCGTTTTTGCCTCTTCAATTTCGTTTTCCAGTTCTTCAATTTTAGTTTCAATTTGCTTTTCTGGAATGATTTCTTCTGGAGTTTTTTCTTCATTGGCATCAACCATTGATTTATATTCCAAGAGTTGTTGTTTTGTCTGTGTTCTCAACCTGAGCAGCAGGGTTATGGGGTCCTCGGGCTGCGTCTGGGCGCCGGCGCCCGGCGGCGGCCCACTTTCCTCTCTGGAGTCCGCGGGCGCGGCGGCGGCTATTTGCTTTTCCATCCTGGCTCCAGTGAAGACCTACTGCATGAAAGTGGCAGATGCTCTCAGAAAGGGACGCTACTCCCGCCACCGAATTGACGCCGGAAGGGTTGATTGATTCTTGTATGTGCCCTGAGCAGGGGTCAAATCCACAACTTTGGTTTATTGGGATGATACCCCAACCAACTTAGCTACCTGGCCAAGGGCTCCTGGGTAGTTTTAATTCATATTTTCCATTTATTCAGAGAGATGAAGGAAACTAGGTTATTCTACTGGCACGGTATCAGGATAGAATGTTTGGTTGGAAGGAACTTTGGAGTTGAAGACTACAAAATTCAATGAAACTTCAAAAAAAAAATTTTAAGTGATTTTAAGAACTTTGATTTTCAGTGTAGCCTCAGATGCAAGGTTTGTAATAGTAAGTGATAACATACTTCAAGGACTGCCTTGGAAAGAACCCAGGATGAATAATCAGATGACCTAATTTCTGGTGTTAACCCTCTCATTGAGCAACGTCAGGGGGGGGGGTCCTTTGAAGTTTTTTATCTTTAAATGATACAGTGGGATGCCTGCTCTACTCTTCTTGCAGGACTGGGTGAGAGTCAAGTGGGATAATATATGTTAAGGTATTTTAAAATATTGGGAAATGAATGAACACTATTTAAATTATAAAAGCAAAGTCTATTTAATCAGAGCTCACTAGCTCATAATAACTTAGGTTTGGCAGACATTCAAAGCGGGCAGAAGAGGAAAAACTTACAGTGGACGAAAGTGACTGCTCATGTGTGCCCTGATGGACATTCCTGGGCAGGAGAAGCTGGAGACACTAACCAGAAGCAGACATCTCATCTGCCTGGTTAGGGAAATACATTTGGTTCTCTCTGGTTGGTCCAAAATTGTAAGTAGGGACAAAAGTTAGGGTAGCTGTCAGCTATTGGTTAAGTCCCAGCCATTTGGGGCTGATTATTCCAGAAACTATGGATTTGCTTTCTGGATTGTCACTGGATATAGCCACCTGGCTCCTTCAAGTCTGACTTACAACAGGCTGCTTTCTGGTTGTTTATTGTAGATAAGGGGTTGATTTCCTGGGCAGGCTGACAGGTTGTAGGTCAAAGTTCTGTTTTTATGTATGTTCTGGTTATTGTCTTTTGGTATAGTCAGTTTCTCAGTGTGACTAAGCTGGTGTTTGAGACTAGTAGTCTATATCTCTTAATATTCTTTTTAAAAAAAATATTTTATTTATTAACTTTTTTTTAGAGAGAAGGGAAGGGAGTGAGAAAGAGAGGGAGAGAAACATCGATCGGTTGCCTGTTGTCCCGGGACCAAACCTGCAACCCAGGCATGTGCCCTTGACTGAGAATTAAACCGGTGACCTTTCAGACCTTTCACTTTGTGGGAGGATGCCCAACCAATTGAGCTATACCAGTTAGGGCTTCTTAATATTCTTAAAGAAAATCCGAAAATATTACTTGAACTAAGCAGGCATATTCCCAGCAACTTCTTTGGGAAAGCAACAGATGTTACTATTTAAAGATTTCCTTTACACCTACTGCCGGGAAAGCTGAGTCAGTTTAAGTGTGACTTTCTTTTCCCAGATCCTGGCTCAGAGCAAGTGGAGTGGAGTAGGAAAGCAGCTGAAGAGAGCTAACATACCCAAGGTATTCTCTGCTCATTACCTAATTAAAAAAAAAATTTCATTTATTTATTTTTAGAGAGAGGAGAAGGGAGCGAGGGAGAGAGAAAAACATCAATGTGTGGTTGCCTCTCGTGCGCCCCCACTGGGGTACCTGGCCTGCAACCCAGGCATGTACCCTGACTGGGAATTGAACTGGCAACCCTTTGGCTCACAGGTTGATGCTCAGTCCACTGAACCACACCAGCCATGGCTACCTAATTTTTATAGCTAGAATCACAGGGCTGGAAGGAGTTAAAATGTGACTTGTCTAGCCCCTGCACTGGAAGAGCATTTGTAAATTGTTTTTTAAAAAAGTTCAGTTGAGACCAAGACACGATAATCTTACCTGGCAGCTGATTATGGGGTTAAACTTCCAGAAAATTCAAGTGGAAACGGCAGTCTTGAAAGAATGAGATGAAAAGCCATGCCTGTGGTGCTGACAGTTTCACTGGAAATGTTTCAGGGGATGAGCACACATCTGTTACATGGCTGTTCTGGTACCATCACTACCTGACTGCAGCGGGTATTGTATAGACTCAGTTAAATCAGTTAATGGCGTCCTCGCCAGATGTTTCCACTTTTCTGAATTGGACATAACAGCTACAAGCATTTAAAAACCTCTGGGTTAAACACTTTCATTCCTATCTCTTGTTTAAGTTTTCACTTCCTTAGCAGCAGGCATCTCCAAGTATTTTTTCAACAAACTAAAAAAGAACCTCAAACCTTCATAAAAATCACAAGTAACAGTACAATGAAACATTTTTACCCCTGAACCATTTGAGAATAAATTGAGGTCATGATACTCCAACACGCCCAAATACTTCACTATGTATTTTTTACAAAAAAATAGCTTTCTCCTCCTACACAACTATAAAATACCTGTCAAAATCAGGAAAATAACATTGATGCATTACCCACTGTGTAATAATACATTCCATAAGATTACCACTATCTAACCCTCAGATTCCTTTTAGCATTAACCCTTAACCCCAAGTTTAGCAAGATGATGAATATAAGATTAATAGAATCAAGTAAATAGCTTTTTTAGTTAAATAACCAGCTATAAGATGTGATAAAATATTTTTTACATTATAGTAAAAATTATACTATATGAGCAATATAACCCTAACACACTCAACAGAAAATATACAAAAATGTTCAGTATAGGGGAAATGTCATAAATTTAGGTATTTTCTCTTAACCACTATGAAATGACCCCAAAGCTAAAAGGAGAACAAGAAACAGAAATGCAAACCCCATCACACAAAATATGAAGACATTTCAAACCTTAATCCTCTAAATAGGAGGAAGTGCTCTGAAAGCAATAAAGGTCCCGTGGAGTAAAGGGAGTCAGGGTATGCAGTTAAAAATAGATAAACAAGGGACATTGCGGGACAATTTCTATAGCACCATATGTTTATGTGTTAAAAAACCCACATAAAAATGACACTACTTTGTTTGACCACACTGTGTATTTTCTTTGAGAACACATGCACATATTTCATTAAAAATCTGAAAAGATCATATCAAATTGATAAGAAAGTTACCTATGGGAAGCAGGAGCAGGGATAGGCGAGGTACAAGTGTTCAAGAGAACATTAACTATCTATTGTGCTTTAGTTTTTTGGGATTGCTTTAAAACGTACTTGTATTACTTATGTAATTAAAATTTGATTAAAAAGCTAAGTTTATTTATTTATTTATAAGTTACTGTTTCTTACTCCTATTGTCAAGTAATAGAGACCAGATCAGGCCAACTTCTTTTCCTTTCATGTGTCTCCAACAGACTTCAACTTGCAGAAATGTAGCTGAAGATGGTCCGAAAGTTTTAAAAAACTCTGGGAGAAATAAAAAATAATTGGGGAAATGGTAACTACACCCACATCAGTACAAAAAATTTATGGCTCAGATAAAGATGAGACACAGACTTGATACAAAGGAACTTAGATAAAAGGTTAAAGCATAGTGTGGGCTAGTTTGGGCTTCCTCATGGCATGGAAAAGCTGGGAAGAGCCAGGTCGAAATGCATGACATTTTTATGGTATCACCAAGCCTCTGGGGTCCCATAATATCAATTTTGCCACATTCTGTTGGTTAAGATTGTGAAAAAGTCTTCCCAGATTCGAGTGGAGGAAACAACTCGTTAAAAGAAGCATAAGCATTATATTGCTTTAAAAAAGGGGGTTGGGGTAGCATATTGTCAATTTGGCTCAAATAAATTCTTATAAAAATTTTCTACAGGTTTGGATGTATTTTTATGTCAACTTTTATTTGATATAGTCAGCAGGATTCTGAAGAAGCACACGCAGGACCACCATGCAGATTTGACCCAGTGCTAGGTACCAGCATGGACTCACTGAGCCCCACTGGCTCCCAGATTCACATTGGGTGAACTTGGTGAGTTCTCATGAAATAAGGACTTTAAAAGTCATTGATTGCCACTAAGATAGTTTGTTTACTGGAAAGGACATCAAATAAAAGACACTCTTCAACTTCATTGAAAGGGACCTTATCAGGTGCCTAACCACAAATGGACATCTACTCCTGTCTCAGACACTCTCCTCCACATACAACAGATATCAAAGACTCCTCAAGGATGAGAAGTCACTGACACCAGAGGTAGATGGCTATCCCACTACCTCAAGACATTGACAGGCCTGTATATCTACAGATCGATGTTGAACTCAGAAACCATTTGTTTGATTTTCTTTACTTGTTGGCTAATGATATTAATCATAATAATAATTACACTTGTTCTTTGGGTTTTTCTGCATGATCCAGATGCATATGATTACTGAACATAAGATACCTTTAATATTCTTTTTATGGCTATATAAAGATTATAGTAGATGCAAAATACAGAAAAATGAGACTGATGGAAAAACTCAGATCATGATAGTTCAGGATAGAAATGATCCAGAGTGTTTTATTCAATGAAGGCCATAACCCCTGACTGCCTTTCGTTTACTTGCCCTCAACTCATGTGCCACAGTTACAGTATTGCCGCATCCCTAATGATCCACTATTTTAACAAGACAATGTTGAGAAGTCCTAGGAATGAGCCTTCCTAGTGCTGTGAAACCCATTACCTGACTGAAATGTTGGTCATCAGTGCATTCTTCAGACTGATTTATGAGCAAAAGGGAGAATTGTGCAAAAAAGAAGGGGTGCTGTAGTAAATTATAAATACTTAACTGGGCAGGTTGTGGTGGGTAGTCACCCCCAGACCTATAAGAAGGTTTATCTGTGTATTGAGAAAGCCCTGCCCATTGTCCTTGTGCAACTAGGTTAATATACCTTTGAAATGCCAGAGTAACCCTCTTGTTCAGAGGAAGGAGTAACCACCCCCAAGGGAGCACATAATCTTGTTAACTATCCTGTACCTTGTTTCCACCTACAGTATTCACTCACTTATCAGAGGTACTACATTCTAGACCCAACCGCGATAGGTGAAAATCCGCAAAGTAGGAACCTTACATTTATTTGAGTATTTATATATATTTTAAGGCTTTATAAACTCTTCCCACACACTTATAAACCATTCCCAGTTCCTTATTAACCTTTCCCACTCCCTTATTAACCTTTTCCACACTTTTATAAACACTACTTATGTTCTTAAACATATCCTACACTTTTAAACCTATGTAACTTTAACATACATACACAGTACCACAAAATCCCACGATATAGCAAAAAAAAAAAAAAAAAAAAATCCGCGATAAGTAATTAAATATAATATTTTAAAAAATCCTGTGATACAGTGAGGCTGCGATAAGTGAACCGTGATATAGAGAGGGACTACTGTACCTTCAAGTGGTCTTCCTTACATGCTCTCCTTAATTCCAAATGTGTGTGTGTGTAAATAACTACAAAACTGTCATTCTCCAGGAATTCTCAAAAAAAAAAAAAAAAAAAGCTCTTGTGAAATGAGAGATATTGTTGGGGTCATTTTTGGAAATTACAGCCTGTAACTGAACTATATGCAAAGAGCAATTGAAAAAAATCCAGACATCCATGCTTCACGGGGAAAGAGAAACCCTACATTATCCTTTGTGAAATGAGTTTAATAAACAGTGGACACTTCAATAGGCTACCCAATAGTTTTTAGATTCTGGATTTGGTGGCTTGAAGAGTAAAGAAAACACCATATTCTGAAACAGATAGTATTGTTAAGTCTATTGCTAAATTATACAGTATGTAATGATGTGCAAAAGAAATATGCCCTGTGAAAGGCCTCTGGGTTGGACAGACTCAAGTGGCAGGCATATTTTTCAGATTTTTATGATGTTAATATCTACTTATTCCTGCTATTTACCTCTTTTCATTGATTTGGTATACCATCTCCCTCCCTCCCATGCCTCTATTTGTCCTACTGCTTCTCATCTTGGCTCTTCGTTTTCTTTGACAAAATGCTTTCAACCCCACTCTGCTGGTTCCTACCTTATGCTAGCTTAGCATGTATTTTTCTCTGTGATATTCTGGCTAAGCCCCACTGTGTTTCCGAGTCCTCTTGTGCTCTGAGGTTTGAAGGCTGCACACCTACATCCTGTGTCTGTGCCTTTGGCCCATACTTCTATGCTGGGAACTGTCTATTCCTGCTGCAAACTTCTCAGTGCTGTCTTCTTGGCATGTAAGTCCAGCACAGCTAGAGGGTCAGCTGTGTTCAGCTATTGAGATGGTCATTCCATGCTTCCCCCACATCTCTCACTCCCTTTTCCAGGAGAAACCCCCATGCGTTCTTGGTTAAGGTCTCTGTGGACTCTCCCACTTTGTGAAATCAAATTGCAACGGGTGTGACTGGAAATGAGTGGCAGTCCACTGGCCTAGTGTCCAGAGAAGCCATATCGAGCTGAACAGATGCCACTGAAAGGGTTCTTAGTTACCTGTTGAGGCCGTCTTCCTCGCCTGGCTCTTGGACCACAGGACAGGTCAAAATTTTTATGGGCATTGTGCCCTCTCGACACATGCCTGGGAGCCCAAGCAGCCAGGAGAACGTTTAAGAACAGTAGCGTTTGGGTCAGACAGCATTGCTAGGCATGGTTGTTAAGGTCATCCTTAACCTTTTCTTCTTTCTGTTTGTCGCAGGGCAGAAAAATGAACTGATCCAACACCCATCTGGACTACTTTTAGATCTCAACCCTAGCCTCATAAGGATTTCTAATGTGACCTTTAATGGTGCCGCTGTAAAATCAAGACCTTTTTGCAGATGCTGCTCCTAAACCTTTGCTCTTGCCCATTTTTCCCCATTCACAAATGACAGCTACGGCCATCTTTTCATTGATCAGTCTTTAAATTCTGTGCATCAAAGTTTTAATTTAATCCAGAATGAACACAAATGCTCTGGGTGACCTTTCCCAGATGATAAAAGTGTGCTTTGGGAATGCAGGTGAATTTGTACAATCTCCTGCTGTGAATCATCAAAGTCTTGCCAGAGTGACCACACCAGCTGTTGTTTTGCTTCCTGGGCCAGTGCTCACCCTTCACCAATGTCATGGATAACATTTATTGAGAACTACGTGTCCTTGCCCGATTTATACACCTTGCATGGCTTTCTCAGAATTGGCTATATTGTGACTAAGTCTTCAATGTGTTGCAATGAAGTCAAACTTCTCAAATACTGGTTACATTAAGAGACTGATTGTTGAAACATACAACCTTCCAAAACTGAATCAAGAAGAAGTGGAAAGTCTCAACAAACCAATAACAAAAAAGGAAATTGAAACAGTAATCCAAAATCTCCCTGCACACAAAAGCCCTGGACCAGATGGCTTCACAGGCAAATTCTACAAAACATTCAGGGAAGAACTAACTCCTATCCTCCTCAAACTGTTCCAAAAAATCCAAGAAGAGGGGAAAATCTCAAACTCTTTCTATGAAGCCAGCATTATCCTAATCCCCAAACCAGGTCAAGACACAACAAAGAAAGAAAACTACAGGCCAATATCACTGATGAACATCGATGCTAAAATCCTCAATAAAATATTGGCAAACAGGATCCAGCAATACATCAAAAAGATCATACATCATGATCAAGTGGGCTTCATCCCAGGGATGCAAGGATGGTTTAATATTCACAAATCAATAAATATAATACATCACCTAAACAGAATGAAAGACAAAAATCACATATCATATCAATAGATGCAGAAAAAGCATTTGATAAAGTACAACACCCATTTATGATGAAAACACTCAGCAAAATGGGAATAGAGGGAGCATACCTTAACATAATTAAGGCTATATATGAGAAGCCTGAGGCCAACATCATACTCAATGGACAAAAACTGAAAGCATTCCCCCTGAACTCAGGAACTAGACAAGGTTGTCTACTCTCTCCACTCCTTTTCAACATAGTGTTGGAAGTCCTAGCCACAGCAATCAGACAAGAAAAAGAAATAAAAGGCATCCAAATTGAGAAAGAGGAAGTAAAACTTTCATTATATGCAGATGACATGATAGTATACCTAGAAAATCCTATAAACTCCACTAAAAGACTACTCAATATAATAAGTGAATTTGGCAAAATCGCAGGGTACAAAATAAATATACAGAAATCTAAGGCATTTCTGTACACCAACAATAAAATATCACCAATAGAAACAAAAAAGAAAATACCATTTACTATAGCAACAACAAAAATAAAGTACCTAGGAGTAAACTTAACCAAAGAGATAAAAGACCTGTACTCTGAAAATTACATAACATTGAAGAAAGAAATTAAAGAAGAAACAAATAAATGGAAGCAAATACCATGTTCTTGGATGGGAAGAATCAACATCATCAAAATGACCATACTACCCAAAGCAATTTACAGATTCAATGCAATCCCTATTAAAATACCAATGACATATTTCACAGACCTAGAACAAATACTCCATAAATTCATATGGAACCAAAAAAGACCCCGAATAGCAAAAGCAATCTTGAGACAGAAGAACACAGCAGGAGGACTCACAACACCAGATATCAAAGAATACTACAAAGCCACTGTAATCAAAACAGTCTGGTACTGGCATAAGAACAGACATATAGATCAGTGGAACAGAATAGAGAGTCCAGAAATAAACCCAGATCTCTATGGTCAACTAATATTTGATAAAGGAGGAAGGAACATAAAATGGAGTGAGAAGAGCCTCTTTAACAAATGGTGCTGGGGAACTGGATAGGGACATGCAAAAAAATGAAACTAGACCACCAACTTACACCACACACGAGAATAAACTCAAGATGGATCAAAGACTTAAATGTAAGCCGTGATACCATAAAAGTCCTAGAGGAAAACATAGGCAAGAAAATATCAGATATCTCACGTAACAATCTCTTCACGGATACATCTCCTAAAGCAAGAGAAATAAAGGAAAAAATAAATAAATGGGATTACATCAAACTAAAGAGTTTCTGCTCAGCAAAAGAAAACAACAGCAAGATGAAAAGGAAACCAACCATATGGGAAAACATATTTGCCAATGACATCACAGACAGGGGACTGATTTCCAAAATATATAAAGAGCTGATACGACTCAACATCAAGAAAACAAACAACCCAATTAAAAAATGGGCAAAGGACCTGAACAAACACTTCTCTGAAGAGGACATACAGAAGGTCCATAGACACATGAAAAAATGCTCAACATCATTAGCCATCAGGGAGATGCAAATAAAAACCACAATGAGATACCATTTTACACCAGTCAGAATGGCCATCATCAACAAATCAACAAGCAACAAGTGCTGGCGAGGATGTAGAGAAACGGGAACCCTACTGCACTGTTGGTGGGAATGCAGACTGGTGCAGCCACTATGGAGAACAGTATGGAATTACCTCAAAAGATTAAAAATGGAACCGCCTTTTGAACCAGCGACTCTACTACTAGGATTATACCCGAAGAATCTTGAAACACCAATTCAAAAGAACTTATGCACCCCTATGTTCATTGCAGCACTGTTTACAACAGCTAAGTGCTGGAAACAACCTAAGTGCCCATCTGTAGATGAGTGGATCAAAAAACTGTGGTACATTTATACAACGGAGTACTATGTAGCGGAGAGAAAGAAGGAACTCCTGCCATTTGCAACAACATGGATGGAACTAGAGAGAATTATGCTTAGTGAAATAAGCCAGGCAAAGAAAGAAAAATACCATATGATATCACCTAATACAGGAAACTAAAGAACAACACAAACAAAGGAACTAAATAGAACAAAGAGCAGAATAGCAGTCAACAGGGGGGAGGGGAGAGGGAGAGAAGGGGGATAAGTAAGGGAAGGGTTTAGTCAAAGAACCTGCATAAAAGACTCATGGACATGGACAACGGGGAGGGATATGATTGCGGGAGAGGGGGTGGGATGGGTGGGGGAGAGAAATTAGGGGAAAAGGGGACAACTGTAACTGAAAAACCAAAATAAAAAAAAAACAAATAATAAAAGTGATACAAAAAAAAAAAAGAGAGACTGATTGTTTAGGTAGATACATTTACTATAAATGCTGTTGCCATCTGCCATTCATTCTTGCACTCTTAGAATAGATCTTTTCACCATAAACAGTTGTTTCTCTGATGAGAGTCTGTTTGCTGAATGACAAATCCCACACTAATGCCACTTCATGCTGGATAGTGCCAGGCGCGGGCCCTGTTTGAAAGGGTGAGATGGCTCTTTCTTGAGGCCCATTCCAGTTGTGGCTTTTCTGTTGTGACCAGTGAGTTGTGATGGAGACAGCTGTCCAACAGGAAGCAGAAAGAAATCCCAGCTCACTGACATGTGAACTCAAGTCCTCTGACGGGCTCAGATGACCATGCATCACAGGTCCAGCTGTCCCGGGTCCTGATCTGAACCAGTGACCTAGAAACCAGAGTTTTCTTCCCAACCTGCTGAAACATCCGGTCACATGTTATTTTTATTTAAAAACTCTGGCTCAACTTGCAGAGCCCTGTGCTCTCAGCGCCTATGCCATGGTCAGATGGGTGGAAGAGAACCCAACTGCCTAAAGACCTAGATTTTCCTGCAACTTTTTCTTTTTATTAAAACTAATGGATGAGCCCTGTCTGGTGTGGCTCAGGGGATTGAGTGCTGACCCGCGAACCAAAGGTTCGCCAGTTTGATTCCCAGTCAGGGCATACACCTTGGTTGCAGGCCAGGTCCCTGATTGGGGGTGTGCGAGAGGCAACCATACATGGATGTTTCTCTCCCTCTTTTTCTCCCTCCCTTACCCTCTCTCTAAAAATAAATAAATAAAATCTTTAAAAAAAACCCCAAAACTAATGGATGAGTAACTGCTTCATTCAGGAGGATTAGTCCCCCAGTAAGTCTGACTAGGGACTGGTTCCACATCACAGGCCTCAGCCTGAGGGGCAGAGGAAGGGAGGGCTAGAAAGTAAAAAGGGACAACTGGTAGCTGTCCTTTGACCCCCACTTTCACCCCCAAGCTGTTCCCCAACTGGGCCTGACTGATTCCTACTCAACCTTGCCCCACCCCCACTCCCTCAGTAGGACTTGGGAGAAAACAACCTGGGAACCATCAGGAAAATGGTGATAAGAGTGAGCTTGTGTCTTGATTCCCCTCCCAAACTCTCCTTTCCATAATCTGGTTGCACCCTTGCACTTCAATCCATCTATAAAGAGGGTAGTCCCCAGGCCTGTGCACTGACCTGGAGCCTAGCCTAATCCTCAGGGCCTTGCTCCCAGGGAAGATCATCTGATGTGTAAATGCAGGCCTGCTGGGCTTTAGAAATTCTCTCTTTGGTGCCACAGCCTCCTGTCTGCTGGGACAGTTGTGAATAGCTGACACTGCCCCATGTCTTGCTATGATAGGAGGCTGCTGATGGGGATCCCTGTGTATCTCTGTCACACTATTACCCCTTAGGAATCCAAACTACATGGTGGGTGTTCTCAGAAGTCTGACAGATGAGAATTGTATTACTGGTCAAACTGGACTTGAGACTGGGGCTTGGACCTGAACCCCAGTCTAGGCTTTCTACAAGATCCCCCTGCCCCAAATTGCAATTGCCCATTGAGTCACAGGCCGGACAGCCACACAAATGAGCCTGATAGGTTTCCTGATGAGGGAGATGTGAGTGCATGTGTCTGAAGAAAGGCAGATTTCTCAGACCGAGGAAGTCTAGAACATGGATGATCTGGAGGTTTGTCAATCTGATTCCTCCTCTTACAGGAAGGAATGACCAAAGAGGGCAGAGAGAGCAGAAGTTTTTCTCCTAATATCTTATGAAGGCAATAGTTTTTATCTTATAAGCTATAGTGGGTTGAATAGTGCTTCCTCCACCCCCCAATTCACAACCACCCAGAACCTCAGAAGGTACTCTTATTTGGAAAGAATCTTTGCAAAGTATCTTGAGATAAAGTAATTTGAGTCCAAGGGGGTTCAAAATCCAATGACTGGCATCCTTGTAGGAAGAGGAGAGGACACACAGAGACACAGAGAGGTGAAGGCAGAGAGGTGAAGGCAGAGACTGGACTGACACTGCCACACATCAAGGAATGCCTGGGCTGTAAGGAGCTGGAGGAGATAAGGAAGGATCCTTTCCTGGAGCCTTTCTAGGGAGTGTGGGCCAGCTGACACCTTGATTTCAGAGAATAAATTTCTGCTGATTTAAGCCACCCAGTTTGTGATACTTTGTTATGGCAAACTAATACACAAACTAAGGCAAATATAAGGAGATATGAGGAGGGAGGAATGGAGAGATGGAAAGATGGAAAGATGAGAGAGAGAGAGAGAGAGAGAGAGATTGTTCTCCCTGTAAAACCTCAAGGACATATAAACACACACCATGTGACCCTCAGTGGAAGGTTGGGTCTAGTGCTCACACTGCCTCTCTTCGAAGCCTTGCCTTGCAGTGGCCCCAGGCTGGTCACTGCTCAGACTGCAGCCACCTCCTCAGTGGACAGGGAAGAGGGTGGGTGAACCCTGCACTCAGCAACCCTGCATGAGGATCCTCATAAACAGATATGCAAGGGGTGCTGTGGTCTCAGAATCACTTCCAACAATCTGATCCATGAAACTGTTTCCTTGTGAATAGTCATTATGAGTCACAATTTTTATTAAATTTATGATATCGGACTCCAAAATATTTGTTTATTTTGTTTATACATCCACTCTTAAAGTTGTTTTAGGGTTTTGTCCACTGTAAGAATCTAGCTCCAATACTATGTTATTGGCATCCTGAAGGTGATTTATTTTGGTAGGGAAAAGAAAAAAGAAAAAGTTTAGGCAGAACAACTTTTTAAAAAAGCATTTCTTGGTTTCTGTCAAATCTTTCCCTTACCCTGAGCCAGTAGAAGGTGAGATGCCAGCTGAAGTGCTAGCACAGGAACACTACGGACATGTTGCCATAAGAGAGGTGCCCAGGGATGAGAGAGGACCTGACTGATGAAGGAGACAGTCCAGCATGCAGGAGTGGGTTTCATGAAATTTTAATAATTAAAAACTGCGAGCTTCATTACTATCAAGGGACTTTTTTATACGATTGAAAAATTCTATAAATGTTTACATTTGATCACAAAATCACCTGTGTTAAGTACATGTTTAATATCTTAATTCTTCCCATTTATAAACTTGTATTTTTTTCTTTTCTTTTTAAACTTGCATTTTTTTTTCAGATTTAATGTGTTTTATTGATTAAAATATTACATTTGTGCCAATTTCCCTTCCCTCTGCTCCCCTCCACCCGGTGGCCCCCCTCCCTCCAGTTGTCCCCCCCTTTTAGATTATGTCCATTAGTTGTGCATACAGTTCCTCCCAATCTCTCTCCATCTATTCCATTCCCTCCTACCATGATCCCCAATTCCTATATCATCTCCCTCCCTCTCCCCACTCCCCCTCCCTGTTGACCTCCCCCCACTATGCTTCCCTTACCCGCAGTTCCTTTTCCACTCTCGTTGCCTGTTTCGTTTGCCTTTGTTTCATCTCCCTAGCTTCTGATTTTTAAACCAGTCCCTTTAACATCTCATATAACAGTGGTTTGGATCTAATGAACTCTTTCAGTTTTATTTTGTCCTGGAAACACTTTCTCTGTCCTTCTATTCTGAATGACAATTTCGCTGGATAGAGTATTCGTGGTTGTAGGTTTTGGATTTTCATTACTTTGAATATTTCTTGCCAGTTCCTTCTTGCCTGTAGTGTTTCCCTTGAGAAGTCAGCTGATAGTCTAATTGGGACCCCTTTGTACATAATTCTTTTCTTCTCTCTTGCTGCTTTTAAGATTCTCTCTTTATCCTTAATTTTTGACATTTTGATTATAATGTGTCTTGGAGTGGTTCTCCCTGGGTCCAGTCTCTTGGGAACTCTCCTTGCTTCCTGGACCTGCATGTCTATTCCCTTCCCCAAGTCTGGGAAGTTCTCCTTTATTATATTTTCACTCAATTTTTCAAGTTCTAGTTCATCTTCCTCATTCTCTGGCAAACCAATGATTCTTATGTTGGGCCTTTTATAGCTGTCCCAGAGGTTTCTGATCCTCTCATTGTTGCTTCCTATTTCCTCTCGCTGCATTGGTTGACTGCTTGTTCCTTCTCCATATTCCAGTTTGTTGAAATGAACTCTGGATTCCTCACCATCTGTCTCGTATGTGGTTTTGTTCCTTTCGTTATGAAAGTTTTTCGCTTCTTTCATATCTTTTTCCTGCTCTTTTGTGAATTCTGTAAGCCACCTGATAACAATGGCCCAGAACTGAGCCTCTGACAGGTTTCTTATCTGTTCATCTGTCAGGTTCTCTATCTGCTGTCTGGTGAGTTGTGCCACTGGGATCTCTGTATTTGTCTGCCACATTTTGACAGATGCGTTTTGTTTTCCTGGGCTGGCTGTCCGGGGCGGTGCCTGTGTACGCGTCACAAATTAGCGACCAGTGCCTGTCTGCGACCTATTTCGCAGCCCTGTGGTGCTTTCTGTGGGGGCGGGGGTCCAAGATGGATTCACACAGTTATTCAGCTAGGAGACCCGGATCCGTCCTCCCGCCCCCCTGGGCCTCACTGTTCAAGGCGATGCTGCGGCTGCTCTCCCCAGCGCTGGAGTCGCCCACGCCAGGGGCTTGATTGGAGTCGCCTGCCTGTCCGCGACCTATTTCGCAGCCCTGTGGTGCTTTCTGTGGGGGCGGGGGTCCAAGATGGATTCACACAGTTATTCAGCTAGGAGACCGGGATCCGTCCTCCCGCCCCCCTGGGCCTCACTGTTCAAGGCGATGCTGCGGCTGCTCTCCCCAGCGCCCGGAGTGGCGCAAGCCAGGGGCTTGATTGGAGTCCCGCACGCCAGGGGCTTGATTGCCTCCGGGATTTTTCGCCGCCCCGCCCGCCGCTCCGCAAACAGCTTTGCCTTCTTTAACTCTTACCTGCCCAAATGGCACCGCTGGTTTATAACTTCATATGTTGGGCTTCCGTGTAGTTTTATTTTCTGGAATTTCTAGTTATCCTTTGTTTTGAAGTAGTTGTATTCCTCTATAGTTGTTGAGGGAGACCTAGCGTGTCCGTCTAAGCCTCCATCTTGGCCGGAAGTCCTAAACTTGCATTTTTTAACTTCCCTGTCTCTCCCACTCCCTCTCAAGGACAAAACCGGGATTACCCTCTTTCCAAGATTATCCTCTCTCCTGGATTATTCTTTCTCCTGGATCAGACTCTCTCCTGGATTAGCTTCACCACTGGATTAGCCTTCTCTGCTGGATTAGCCCTTCCTGCTAGATTACCCTCTCTCCTGGATTTATCCTCTCTCCAAGATTATCCCTCTGTCCTGGAATATCCCTCTCTCCTAGTTCCTAGATTATTTCTCTCTGTATCTCCATCACCTAGCACAGTGCTAGACTCAGAGTAGAGTGAGTACATAAAATATCTGTTAAATTGAATCGAATAAGCATCAAATATCCAAATGTAAAGCATAATTTTAAAAAACTATATAATCAAATAACCCCTGGCTGGTTTGGCTCAGTGGATTGAGCGTCGGCCTGCGAGCTAAGTGTCGCTGGTTCGATCTTCCAGTCAGGGCACATCAGAGAAGGAAAACTCTGACTCCAAAAAACCTCCGCTGCCTTGCGGCATACCTCTTCAGGGGAAAGGCTAAGGGAGTAAACCCCGACAGAAAATCCGGAGCCGGAGTCCCTAAGGCGGTTTGACGTTGTAGTCAACACCGGCAACTCCTGCGGCGCACCTGAAGCCAAGCTGTATTGACTCAGTCTTTCCCTTGGACCCTTCAGCTGCGAAGAGAGGGGGGGTCTGCTGCATGGGCAACAGCAGACCCTCCATATCACCCTGCCCAGGCTCTGTAGCTTCAGCTTCACTGGAGAGGACACTCCAGCGTCATCGCAAGATGTCGATTCAACACGGGAGGAGACAGATACCGTGTCACTCCCGAGTCGGACTGCACAGCCATTCTCGGCGGTGCAGATAGACTCTTAAGAAGCTACACCATCGTCTCTCGAGACAGACGGCTGCCGACGACGACGACGATAATCAAATAGTGAGGAACATGATTGAAGAATCTGATTGAGGAACATAAAAAGATTATAATAAAAATTAATAAAGAAACTAAGTTGTTCTATGCATACATACAAAAGTAGACTCCATAAAGAGTCTAGACTTGATAAAAAATTTTATTGCATAAATTATATTAAAAAACAAACAACAGACTGAAAAGGTAATGACAATCACCTGGATAGCACACCTGTGGAGTCCGAATGGCTCCTCGCAGACCTGCCTAATAAGGCAGCAGCCCAGCGACTGGGTGGAGCTCACAAAAAGGCAGGCAAACTTGAGCTTAAGTTTGGCCAGTCCATCAGGTTTCGCTGCATATTAACTTTCCAGGGCTCTCTGACCAGAGAAAGTCAGGGCATATTTTCTGCTAGCAATAGGAAATGGAAGAAAAAATTGAGGACAGCTCTGATAATAGGCATAAACATAAGAAAGGCAGAAATTTCTGCAGGACTGACTCCTCTTCATACCCATTTTCTTCCAGAATTCCTTGGAGACACATTGCGAGGAATACTACACATTATTAACTAGTATTGACATCCTTATGAAGTGATGATTGATGTGCACATTTGAACATTGAGCTCTTCAGAGAAGAAAATGAGTACATAAAACAATCGACAACTTGGAGTTTAGATGTCAAACCCTGGCCGGGACTGATGTGTGTTTAGATCACATTGGTTGAAGTGCCTCCAACTTCTGTCAAAACTCTGCTTCATTCTTTATGCTGAAATAATTTTTGACTGAAATAGGTAGTCTAAACCAATTCTATTCAGTGTTATGCATCTTACTCTTGTCCACAAATAGTGGTAGAAAATCTTCCAAAGAAAAGGGAATTTATAAAAGCTGCTAAACTTCTGGTCCAAAGGGAATGTTGTAGGGAATGTTTGCAAGATCCCATTAACTCTAAACCAAACAGGAGTAATGGTACTGAACAAAAAAACATTTCTAGATATTTTGTAAATGCTTTCATGAGAGTTTTTCAATAATATACTATCTCAAAGAAAGATGTGGACTCTTGCTATTTGTTAGATGCCAGTCTAATGAGATTTTTTATGTGTAGATATTAACTCTGTGATTCAGTTAGAAATGAACTATACTCGGTAAATTCTACAGCTTTAAATATCCTAGTTTCCTAGTGAATAGGATAAGATCCCCCTACCTTTTAAATACTGGTTTGAAATACACATGAGGGACTGTGTGACATAATCTATTTATACATTACCAATACCTTGAATCTATTACCAATAATGGGAGGAGTGATACTGAAGATAATAAGGGGAACAGAAATAGATGAAATGAACAACATATAGGTCAGGATTTCTCAGACAAAAGTTTATAGAGAAAATAATAGATTTTAGTCCACTAGAAAATTTTGAATAACTGGTTAATTTATTCCATGTTCATATTTGTTATTCAATATGTTTTAACCTTTTAAAAATTTGGTTGAGACTTCCAGCCAAGATGGAGGCCTAGACTGACACGTTCCATCTCCCTCCACAACTAAGAAGGAATACAACTACGGCAAAACCAGAAATAACCAGAAGTTCCAGAAAATAAAGCTACATGGAAGTCCAACATATGAAGTTATAAAGAAGTGCTGGTCGTCCGGATGGGTAGGAGAGGGGAGGCCAGGGCAGAGAGATCAAGCTGTACTGCCGGCAGCAGCTATGGCAACGGCAGTAAGTACAGACACCCATATTTAAAAAGAAGTGAGAAAGACCTAGGGAGCACCTCCGGCTGCAGACCAAACCTGTCAGCTCGTGGTTCCAACGCCAGGGAAGGCAGACCCCCATTGCCTTGGACTGTGAGGGCCAGAGGACATGGGGATGGAGGAGGAGGCTCCTGGTCTCTCAGCAGAGAGTGAACGACAGGAATCCATCTTGGACCCCCGCCCCCACACAAAATGCCACAGTGAGAAGGGTCACCTGGTAGTGATGAGTGCATGGGGCTCCGCCCCCTATAGCATAGGAGGTGTGACAGCCCCATCCAGGAAGTAAAGGTAAAGACAAAACTGTCAGGATGGCACGGATCACAATAGAGATCCCGGTGACACAACTGACCAGCCAGCAAATATCTAATCTAACAACTCAGCAGATAGGAAATCTTTCTGAGACACAGTTCCGAGCTTTTGGTTATACGAATGCTTACAGACCTAATAGCAGATCTTAAACAAGATGGTGAAGGAATGAAGGCAAGTCCCGCTGAAATGAATGAAAACACATACGAAACTAGTGGTGAGGGAAAGAAAACCAGGGATGAAATCAACAAATCAGAACATAGGGAAGGAACAAACAGTAAACCAGTGCAGAAAGAGGAAACAAAAAGTGAGGAAAATGAGAAGAGTCTCAGAAACTTATCGGACAGCTATAAGCAGGCCAACATCTGAATCACAGGGTTGCCAGAAGGTGAAGAAGAAGAACTAGAAATTGAAAAACTATGTGAAAAAATAATGAAGCAGAACTTCCCTAACTTGGGGAAGGAAATAAACTTACAGGTCCAGGAAACACAGAGAGTTCCAAAACAACTGGACCCAGGGAGAACCACACCAAAACACACTAAAATCAAAATGTCAAAGATTAAGGATAAAGAGAGAATCTTAAAAGCAGCAAGAGAGAAGAAGAGAATTATGTACAAAGGGGTCCCAATAAGACTGTCAGCTGATTTCTCAAAAGAAACTCTGCAGGCAAGAAGGGAATGGCAAGAAATATTTAAAGGAGTGAAAAGCAAAAACTTACAATGACGATTACTCCATCTAGCAAAGCTGGCATTCAGAATAGAAGGGCAGAGAAAGTACTTCCAGGACAAAGTAAAACTGAAGGAGTTCATCAGATCCAAACCACTGTTATATGAAATGTTAAAGGGACTTGTTTAGGAGAAAGAGGATCAAAACTATGAACATTAAAATGAAAACTGTGTCATAACAACCAACAACAGAAGCTAGGGAATCAAAACAAAGGCAAACTAAGTAGGCAACGAGAGTGGGAAAAGAATTATAGGTATGGGGAACATTTTGGGGGGAGGTCAGTGGGGAGGGTGAAGGGGGAAAAGGAGGGAGATGGTACAGGAATTAAGAAGCATAGTGGCAGAGAGTGGAGTAGGTAGGAAGATGTTGAAAATAACTATATGCACAACCAATGGGCATGGACTAAGGTGGGGGGACAATTGGAGGGAGGGTGGTCACTGGGTAGAGGGTAACAAAAGGAAAAGAAATTGGGACAACCATAACAGCATAGTCAATAAAGTGTATTAAAAAATTTGGTTTGAATAATATAAACAAGTAAATAAATATATCGATAGGGAAAGAGGAAATTCTTGAAGTAGCAGGAATAATGGAATGAAGAAATCATCATTTACAAATCAAACTGGTAAGTCAGTGTCATAAGTTATGGGATATTTACCTAATCTCAAAGGATCTCTCCACAAAATAACAACTATTAGTTTTTTTCAATGTTCAGTTTCCTTTAATGAGCACCGTCTTCCTGAAGGACAAGTGCAGGCAGCTGGGCAATGGCAAAAGATGTTCACTTGAAGATCTTGCCCTGACTGAAGGCTTTGCTCACATGCTGTAAGGCCCCTTCCCAGCAAAAGTACTCCTGAACCATCATCTGGGGCTCCTTGCTGCCAGGATCCAGTTTCCGTCACATGTATGACTCCTGTTCTACCTACCAATCTGGGCTCAGAGGAAAGGCAAGCTCCTGGCCTCAGAAGACCCAGACTCCAGAAATGGAGCTGCTATTGTTGGTTCCAAAGAGGATGATACTGGCAAAGGCATTTTTTCTCAGCTTGTCCAATTGCTGGAATTTTCCAGTAATGAGGTTGCAGCTCATGAAGGTCTGGGTCAGCTCATCTAGGAAGTGGTACTGGAAGTACCACAGGGACCAGTCATCATCATCAAACTGCTGTATTGTCATTGGAATACTTGCACTTAAATTCATTCAGCACAAAGCACCCTTGAGCAGGTGAGCAAAGTGGTCCTTGACTCTTGGCTCAGCAGGTAGCATCTGTCCACATTCATCTATCTCCTCCTCAGGAGCAGAGCCAGCTGCTGTTTCTGTTCCTGCTCAGCCTGGGGTTATGCTTCACCTCCCGAGAGTCTTTCTTTTTCCATGGGTGTCTTTTTTAGGCTGGCTCTCTGTAAATATTTTAGTATCAAACTGGGCTATCTTCTCACAGAGATTCACCTCCCCTAAGACAGCGTGGAACTGGGGCTGGTTAATGCAGGTGAGGAACCAGCAGTTTGTATTGGGGAAGGTCTGGTGGAAAGTCTCCAGACGTGTTTATGGAGGCACAACAAGGTGCAGACAACTGTGACATCAGCAAGTGTTACACGTTCCCCACCAGAAAAGTCCGTGCCTCCAAGTGAGCATCCAGCAGCCCTAGTACTTGCCTCATCTCCTCCTTTGCATTTTCTGTGGGCTGCTTGTTGTGGTGCATGATGCCCAGGTGGGGTACACCCAGGTACTCGCTGGGGGCACTATGTTGCTGTCTGAAAATCTCACCTACTGTACCACCTGGGCTGCTGCCTCTGGACTACTTCCTGCAGCTTCTCATTGCCCACATAGTAGACAATGGCATTGCTCTTCAACATATAGAATCCACTGTCACCTTCAAATGCTAGAATCTTAACAGCAGGAAATTTGCAGAGAAATTCGGGGGTGTGGTTAGTTTGGCCAAAGTGGAGGTGGGATTGTGTGGATAGCACACGGACTGAGCCCCGCTGTACTGAGCAGCAACGAGGGCCTTGAAGGCCCTTTAGTTTTCAGGATATGTGTACAGGGTCCCAGCTGCCATGGTGACTCTGCAGAGAAAGGAGGTCTACAAAATAATTAGTAATTAAAAAGGATGAAAAGGCAACCTTGTAGTAATTAGTAGATATCATCTTGATCAAGTGATTGACATTAATGCCAGCAGCAATGAGACAGATGGACATCATGCGCCACCTGATGGAATGCAACAAGGACACCATACTTCTGTGATTTACCTGCATAGGATGCTTAACTTATGGTCTGATCGTGGGGAAGTATGAGATAAGCCTACATTTTGGATCATTCTATGAAATGACATGCCTGCAATTTTCCAAAATGTCAAGGTCATGAGAATCAAAGACAATAAAGGATGTTCCAGATTGAAGAAATTAGAAGGCCATTATAACTGATCCTAGATTGGGTCTTTTGTTATAAACAACGATGGGGCAACTAATGGAAGAAATTTGGAGAGGGGTCTTGGGTGAAGGATCAGCAGGAGCTCTTTGTACTATTCTTGCCACTTTTCTATATATTAAAATTGCTTCAAAATAAAATTGAAAATAGTTTTGGAACAAAAGTAACAATGATTTGGTCTATGGTGTTGTCATACAGGAGGAATGGCAGCGCTTTAGCCTGGCACACCAGGACTTGAGTCTTGGTCAGCAACTCACTAGCTGTGTGGCTTGAGGCAAGTTACTTAATCCTTCTGAGACCCTCTTATTTCTTATCTGCTAAGCAGGGATAACATTAGGACCTCCCCATCGGGTTTTAGGAAGATTAAATGTTATTACATATGTAATAACCTATGTAAAACTTAGCTCAGTGGTTAACACAGAAAGAAGCACTCAATAAACAACAGCCATAATAAATAGAGTATTAGTTTTCTGAGGTGCACTAGTTTAGTACCACACACTGGGTGGCTTAAAAAGAACAGAAATTTATTGCCTCACTGTTTTGGAGGCTGAAAGTTAGAGATGCATAGTTATGAAAGAAGGGGCACAGAGCTTCCATGGCCTCTCTGGGAGCAACACCCTCCTAGCACTTCAACCTGGAAACTCTCTGAATTCTGTACTTGACGGATTTTTAGGGAGGATTCATTAAGATGGGTTCCCAGATTTGTCCTAGTTTCTCCCCAATTCTGGGGTGCATCCTGGGAATAAACATAGTCAGCAACTGACAGAGTCTCCAGCTGGTGTACCCAGCACAATGCCACACATATATTATAAAATAGAAGGTAATCTAAAGAGCTATGTTAGTTTTGAAAATGTTAAGAGCACAGAGACCTGCTGTGGCTGTTTTACTTGCAGCTAGTAGTTTGGTTCTCCATTTGTCTTGGCTTTGGCTCTGCCTCATCTTGTCTAATTTGGGTGTCAGTACTCAATGAGGTCACATGCAGTCTGGAAGCATCTACCAGGGCCTCTGTGGCCCAGGTCTGTGGTGAGGCAAACTTTCTTTTCATAAGCTGCAGTTGCCACAGCTGCTGCCCTTCCTTCCACGCCTTTGGCTCACATGTTTTAGGATTCCTCATCAAGTCCCCAAACCACCCCTGGTTAAATTAGGTCATCTTAGAACATTTAGGACTCTTTCTTAACTATGTGTTGAGAAAAGATTTTGAGGATGTGACTTCACTCGAGATTCCATTTTCCCTATTTTCTGTCTCTTTCCATCTTGATGTGGAGATGTCATTCCATATTTTTAGGATGTAGTCTACATGACAATGACTCATTCCATGTTGTACTCCTCTTGTGATGCAGGGCTAGACTGAGTTCATGTTCTCTGGTTTCATTTAATTGCCTTGCAAAGAGTAAATAGGAATTTCAAACTGAAAGATGGCAAGTTTAATAGTTTACTTAATATTTTTTTTGTCCCATAAAATGGAAACTATCACATTTTATCTATTTATATATTATAGACATACTTCTCCAATCACCTATAAATAAATATGAAACCAATGTTTAGGGCACAAAAATCACCAAGATACTCTCAATTCTGCAGTCAAAATCAGAAAGCATATGGACAACTTTTGTATTATGATAAGTTGAAAAACAGAGAAGTAGTAACTTGTCCATGATTACATAGAATATGATATAACATTAGTTTTTAAAGCACCCAGTTTACACAGAAAATAAGAAAAGGCAAATATGCACTGAAAAAGGGAAGTGTGAAATAGGACACGAGTAAAACATGAGCTCTATGAGGGCACCCGACAAAGAGTAGGTGCTCAAGAAAGATTTGTTAAACTGTTATTTAATAATAGATGAGAGAAATAGCTCAGTTGCCTTGCAAAGAGTAAATAGGAATTTCAGCTGCTTTTGCTCATATAAGAGTTGACTCCATGAAATAGAAAAATCATATCTGTTGTCCACAAAAAATGCCAATTCACTGTCATAACTCGGTTACATAAAATTAAATTATGAGGTGAGCAAAGTATGGCAAAACAACCATGAAGCTCTTGGTATATATTTTCTCTACTTTTCTATTTAAAATGTTCTAAAATGTACTTAGCTTTATCTCTGTTGGCAATAGAATTTAAACCTCAAAATACATATAAGATGAGGGGGAAACTAAACTCTCTTTCTATTCTAGTCACATGAATCAAAGGATTACTCTACTCCAAGATGACCTCATCTTATCTAATTACATCTGCAAAGACCCTCTTTGGGGTCTTTGGGGGTTAGAACATAAATTTTTCATTTGGGGGACAAAATTCAGCCCATAACATATATCATGGGAGGCTCCCTATTGCTCCCTTGTGTTGTGTAAGGACCCTAGAGATTCATGGTATCTCTAAACCCTAGACTCCATCAGCCTCTTGGCTCTCTACCCTAAGTCTGGTCACTATGTGGTCCAGCCCTGTCACCTGAACAGTCCCATGTGTCTGTGGGTGCTGAGCAAGTTGGCCTCTGGCTCCTCTCAGTGCCCACTTGTCACCCACCCTTCTGGAAGTTTTCTCTTTCCCACTTGGCCAATTGTTGACCCAGGACCCTTTCCTCCTTCCCAGTCCCCAGAAGGTCCCTGTAACCTAGTCACATTTGTCTTGTCTTCCCTGAAAATGAAACATGTAGTGGCCTTGGTGAGCCTTTTTCGTTTTCTTCAAGGCAGCTCAACTTGCAGTTCTTTTCCATCGAAACCCGAGAGACGACTGCCCCCTTGGGGTAAGAGAAACACATCTGAATGACTTCTGGCTGAGAGAAAGCATGGTTACTTCTCACCAGGACACCTTGCCTGGCCAACCCTCAACAAGTCACTCTGCTGAACACTTATTCTTTAAAGTTTCCTTCCAGCTATGTTACAGAAAATGGGAAGAAAGAGGAAAAAACAGGAAAGAGAGTATAAAATGCACCAAAAGCAAGAAGTAGGAAGAAATAGTAGGATAAAGGATTTAAACAGAGGAGAGAAAAAATATAGAGAATAAGAGGCATTTATGAAATGTTATACAGAAATAGCCAGAGTTTGTTAAAAATTCTATCAAACTCTTGTTTAAAATAAATGTATAACAATAAGCTAGTCAAAAAAAGGCAAATTCCATATAATTCCATGTATACGAGGTCCTAGGGCTGTCAGACTCAGAGCCTCTTGAATGTGGTACAGTGGTAGGAAGGCTGGGACAGGGGAATGGAGAATGGTTTGATGGGATAGAGTTTCAGTTTTGCAAGAAGAAAAGCTCTGTTGGTTGCACAACAATATGAATACATTAACACTATAAAACTGGACACTTAAAATGGTTAAGCTAGTCAATTTAATATTATGTATATTTTACAACTATAAAATTTAAAAATAAGTGTGTACCATGCTCTTCGGTTTAACATATAAACCATTTGCTTTTCGCCTCTGTTTATCTTCTTAGTGTTAATTTTTGTTCAATGTTTTATTTTCTGTGCTACATATTAGAAATTATCCTGAAGGACGAGAAGCAAATGGCAACCCCAATCTTATTTCCACATACATCAGCAGAGATTTCAAAAGGAATGGGGAGAAATACTGAGGAAACCCAGTCTTGACAGAGAGCATTTGACAGCCAATTAGGAAGGGAGGGGGCACCATGGGCTAGGTGCAGTGTGCGCACTGAGACAGGCAGATTACTCTAGAAGTTCCAAGAATGGCTTCTGAGATGGCACCTTCACACACCTTCATGGGCATCGGGCAGTGAGGGTCATAGAGAAATAAAGCAAATAGCTGCCTTAAGCCAACTCATTGATATGAAGGAATCAACCATTCATTTCATTGGGCAAAAGCTGTTGCTATTATCAAGCCCTTATGTGGAACTGTGAGTTAAAGATCTCTACACTGTTCCAGTGGTTAGGAGGTGCTGGAGCTAATTATCAACCCTCCATCCCCCACTCCACTCCCACAGCTGCTGGATGTTTACCAATGAAGGAAAAGCCAGATTCCAGATGTTGAAAAAACAATATCAAGCCTGCATCTGGGGATTTCAACAAGATGTGATATGGGAGAACCTATATTTATTCTAGAGACACTCTTAATTCCCTCTGACAATTCACTGTATAGTCAGATGTTTGCACTTTCCTGGGAGCATCTGTTTTGCGTTGAACATTAAATTGCACTGAGCACTAATGCAGAAGCAGGTTGCAGAATAAAGTAGAGTGCAGCCATGGGCTCCTGTTCATGCTGCTTTCTCCTCAGATGGCTCTGCATTGTGCTCCAGAATGGGGGACAGAGCACCCAAATGGTTAAATAACTAATGAGGTGCATAGGTGTGCTGAAATAAAGCTGCAGTTGTTACAGCTCTATCCACTTGTCAGATACAATTATTACAAACCCAACCTCTTTTTCACCTTTTCTACTAAACTTTAATACCGGTTTGTAACTCCTCTGAGCAAAGATGTGTGTTAGAGCTAGCAATCATTGATCTAATTTCATTTATGGATTCTATCTCGCACTTACTGTTGATTGCCAATAGGGGGCGGTGACCAACGGCTCTATCACTATTCTCATATTTTAAATCATAAGATCGCAAGTGTCAACTCATTTATTATAAATAAATATTAAACTTCTTGAATCTTGCAGGATTTTTATCACTAGTTTCAGCTATGTATTCTTTCATTTCAAAACTAATTTTCCCAAATGTCTATAAATAAACATTAAAGGATATAGATGTATATTTTAAGTCAACATTTAAATTGAAGCATAGCATATGCACAGAAAAGTTTACAAATCATAAATGTGCAGCTGGGAAAATTCTTACAAAGGTAATACTTCTGTGGGACTACCCCCTGGGGGCAAGATATAGAATATTACGAGAAGATTCCCTCAAACCTCTTCCCAGTTATTATTCCCACTCAAAGTACTCTTCTGACTTGTTTCATCATAGGCTAGTTTTGCTGTTTTGAAACTTTATATTAGCGAATTATAAATGTGTCTGGATTTTTGCTCAATATTATGTTCCTGAGGTTGTCCATGTCCTGAGTGAAGCAGTATTACAAGGTATAGTATGTGGCATACATTACTGCATGAATATACCACATTTATTTATTCATATTAGTTTGCTTTTGGGCCGCTCCCAGTTCAGGATTATTACAGGTGGTGCTGTTATAGACACTCTTGTACCTGTCTTTTGGTGCACATATGTATAGATAGATATTTATTTAAGAGTAGAATTACTGGGTCATAGGGTATGCATATGTAAGCTTTAGGAGATACCACCAAACAGGTTTCCAGAAAAGTTGTAATAATTTACACTCCCATCGGCTACATATGAGAGTTTCAGTTGCTCAATACTTGATGTTGGAAACAGTTTTTTATTATGTGAAATTATTATGGTACTTGATATATAGCTTTTCAAGGGTTTCCCAAGCAGTACAACCTTAGAAAGATACTAGAAAAACAGTAATGAAGATATAAGAACTGTGCTAATTACAAGCCCATGGGGTATTTTCTAATTAGGAGGGTCTCTTCTTGATCAAGGAAAGGTATTGTGAATAAATTTTTTTATTCTTATACACATTAACCCCATATTACATTTAAATTGATGCAGTGATTAAACCCCAAGTCCTAACTGAGTATCAATGTTGGGACAGATGAGGTAGTCAAACTTCCCATGGCAAATCAGCTCTTTCTTGAATCAAGTAGGGTCTTAAAGCTCAGCAACGTTCCTGTCACATCTCACCTGCATGTTACCGATGCCAGCATCTTTTCGATATTGTGTGAAAATGAAATCAAAGTAATGAAGATGTGGGAAGAAGAGAGTGCCAAAGTTAAGAGCATATAAGCAGTACTGGTTTGCCTTTTTTCCCAGATCTTTCCTTCAATGTGCTAACACAAAGGAAAAGGGTGAGGAGGCTGCATGTTCTAGTCAAGCCCACTTCACACCATGAGTGTTGACAAGTTAGAGATACTTTCAGAGCGAGCTGAATTATTAAATTCAGTCATTCTTCTTTTTTTTAAAGTTTAAACTTTATTGTATTTTTTTCCATTACCATTTAGTCTCCTTATATTCCCCTCCCCCCAGCTAAATTCATTCTTCTTGACTATGAACAAACAATGCCTTTTCCGGACTTCAAGAGACAAAAGTTTCTTACGCATACCATCTTTGAGACTTACAGATGTTCTCTGAGCAGAGGCAAATACATCTGCCCAGACTTCTGAGCAGGCAGGTCCCCCACCTCTTAGTCATGGCCTCCCCTGCCCTTTCATTTACCTCTGCTCTAAGCTTCTGGCACAGGAACGTGGAACATGATAAATAAGACCAGCAGCACTGGCGACTCATCAGGGGCTTTAGGCTCATTTTCCAGAATAAGTCATACTCTTCAGTGACTCGTCCCCATCCATCTTGTGGCCACAGCCATGTCTGCAGAATTCCCAACTTGTGGCCATGGGACAGAACTGCTGACTCCACAGAGATCCAACCAATTAGGAGAGGGGCAGGCTTTGTAGTAATGAGAGGAGGGCATCTCCAGGTTCCCACAGGAAGGTGTGATTGCCTTGTTTAATAATTTCATGAGCTGGCAGGGTGGTGAAACCCATTAGGTCAAAGACTAGGTGGGGTGCAGTTGATCCAGCTGATGGGAGAACTAGGCAGGTGGGGAGCATTTTCTGCTGGGTTGGGGGCATAGCTGGTGAAAACAGGGAACTTGTAGTTGGGTCTTTGGAGCCCTATGAGGCTCAAGAATGTCAAGGCAGCACATGAAATTTTAGGTCTTACAATCCACAAGGTGGGGACATGCCTAATTAGAACTGTCACAAAACTGTGACCTCCCACTGTTCACACTCCTCCAAGTCTATATGGGGTACTAATCACCAGTCATTCTCATCATCAGCGTTAACTGTTTACACAAGGTAACACCTTCTTAAAGCTGTCAGGGGAGCAGAGCTAGGAAGTTAACACAAGGTCAAATTTTTATAGCAAAGGATAAATCTTTAACACAGATGCTGAACTTTGTCTGAGGCTAGCAATAAGAAATATTTATCCACAGGCATGTGAACTAAATAAAAAAATAAAATAGCCCCATCCATCTCATTAATTGTTTCCAGAATTATATTTTTATATTTAATATTGTTACAGAAACAGGGGAGTCCAAAAATCCCTGGAGTTTGCAGCTGGGGGATGAGGAGAAGGAAGCAGCTTTCAGAATGCCTCCACACGCCTGAGGCTGGTGGCTGGTGTCTTTCATTATGCAAAATTGCTTGGATGCTTCCAAGGCCTCAGGTGGATGGGAGGGGTCTTGAACCAGGGGATAGTATGGAAAACACAGAGCCTACGTGGGGTTCTATGAATGGTCAGAACTATTGGCAACACCCACTGCGTCAGAGGACGCAGTCAGGGATATATAGGCAGCTGTGAACACTTGAGGGCAGCGCGGTCTGGGGCGGCACGCTCTGGGGCTGTCTCCCTCACTGGCGGGTGTTCGCAGGGGTGCTCTGGAGAAGGAGAGGAGATCCACGCGGTTTACAGAAAGAAGATAGTTTGCAAGGAGGCTGAGAATCCCGGCGGTTTTGTATTGAGAGCTGAAGGACACCACAGCACAGAAGGACCTCCCCAATCAGATTGAATGATGGGCAGCTGCTGGTAAAGCTGGACTGTGTTTGGGAAGTAGGGAAACGGTGTTTCTGACCTTCCTAAAACTGGCTAGGTTTGGTAGGGGGGAGGCAAGGATATGTGTAACTGTTAAATAAACAATTTTCTTTTCACTCAACTGAAGTATTAAGAGTTGTAATTCTGGCGGCGGGCAATCGGACCCCTAACTAAAGAGCCTGTGGGTTTGTTTTCAACTGGAGCAGCCCAGGGGTTCGGTAACAATATCATGTTATAAAAACGGGTATACTGCATTTTTTATCAATTCTGAACTGATAAAAATTATAATGATAACACAATCTAGATAAATATTTTTGACACTTAGAGCTTTATGATCACATTTAAAATATTATTATTTATATATGTATTTTGTCTGCGGAAAGGTTTGCTAGAGTGATTAATAAAAGCCATTTAAATATAAAAGTATGTTACATTAAGATAAATTCTTTGGAGAGAGTATATTAAAATACAATTTTAAGGAAAAAGTAAAATGTAAAATTAGAGATTTTTAAAGAACTTGTCAGTGCATTTTTTAAATGGATAGTGGTGGGTATGAAATTTTTATGATATACAGATTTCACTGGATACTGTTAAGGAATGATGTGAGTTTATTTTCAGGTCAGTGTTTATAATACACTGAAAATTGCATCTGTTACAACTATTTTAACTTGCACTAAAAACTTTTCAATGTTAAAATAAAAGTATGCAAAGATATAGTAGTTTTTCATGAATAAAAATATATGAAAACCACTGCTCTAAACCACAGCTTATAACTGGTTTGGTGCTTGTACTTTTGGGGTGTAACAGGGCAGGTATCAAGTACTTCAGTCACACTGCCCATTGTCTGGGGTATAAGTGTTTCATTGTATTCTCAAACAGCTGACCTGGGTGACTCAGTCTCAGGATGGCTGTAAATGCACCTGTTAATGCTTCTATTGTTTTATAACAGTAACTGTAAGTTTGAGGAAAGACCATTAAAAAATATTAAGATGTAAGATATTTAGGCACATGGAGAATAATTTTAATGTGCCAATGAAAATGAAAAGTCATACTCTGTAAGTCTGGGTTTTGGACACTTGGGTTACTAATAAATTCTGTATGTAAAAATGAGTGTACACATCTTAACTTAGGTATATCATTGTTGTGGATATCATTGTTATGGAAATTGTCCACATAGCTTGAGTTATTTTGTACATAATAGAAAATCATTGAGCTGACCAGTATGTCAGTCCGATACTTTTATCCATCCTATTAACTTATTCAGAAACTGTGGAGATTGTGCCATATGTAGTTAAATAAGAAGTTGATATGACTGAAAAATAGGTTCTCTTGTCTGTGTTCCTCACCACTATCCCAGACACAAGCACACAATTTGGCTTATGGTTGACTCACAAGCACATGTTAACGTTGAACTGATTCAGAGGGGAAGCATTGAGGATGGGACATTCTCTGGCCAAGGTGTGGCAGGGAGTCTTGCCAGAAGGTGGTGATTTATCTGTAAAAACATTGTTTGAAGTCTGGACTGAAACTTTGCAGGACTGGAAACTAGAATTTGGCCATGTATAGAAATGGGTAGGTTCAAATGAACAAAACCTGAGATAGATCTAGACTCATAATGCCAACTTATTAACTTATAAAAATCTAAGTCATGTGGACTAGCCATTCAAGTCTTGCCAGCTCAAGTGTCCCTCTCTTGGGAGGTCTTAAAGGGAAACCCAGACAGCATTGCCTCAGGGCAGGCAGCACTCAGTGGATAAACCCTCACGGCCAGTGCCAGCAAGATCTACATGACAGTGTCCATTGCTGTCCCATGTGCTGCCAAGAAGTCTGAGGTCTGTTCACCTGGCCATGTCCTTCTCTCAGTCCCGGAGTCCAGGACAGCTTCTTGCTCCTTCGGCTCCATGTTCTAGCATCATGCTGATTTCGTCATGTTGTCAGAAAACTGTCTCCAGTTTATGAATAAGCTAGACTCAGTAGGATGAAAATAGAAATTGCCTCTATTCTTTTTCTTCAGAGCCCCTTTAAACAGCTCTGCCCCCCCCCTTCTTTGTGGGCATCCCAGAAACACACTAGAGGAGGTAGGTCTAGGGCAGAAGCCACAGCTTTTCTGGGGCTATCAGGTATTAACAAAGAATCACATCTCTTCAGTATAAAAAATTCCAGTCTACTCTAATATTAAGTTTTCCATTTCTCATTCAATTTTAACCTTCTCTCCTCCCCTAATCCAACCCTAACCTTGACTCAGGACTTAGAATGGAGGAGTGGGGCTGTTTGGCTTCTTATTCTTTCCCACCTGACCATTCTCCTTGCCCCAATCACTGTGCTACCCATGGCTTCTTTGGGTGCTAAGGGAGCGGATGGGAGAGCTGTGAGGACAGGGAAGTTCCTACTTATGGGCAGAACTGGCATCTTCTGACATGTGGAAGTGCTTGTGTGTGTCCTTATATTAGATGGCCCTGCAGGGACCCTCCACCTATAGTTCCCCATTGTGCAGGGGGCTTCCAGCAACTGTCCCATGAGCACCAGGGGATTGCTCCCCAAAACACAGACCTGCTATTGGTGTCACCTCATCTTTCCAGAGGTCCACTTCAGAGGTGACCCTTCAGGGGTACCCAAGTCTGGATACAGGGCTTTCCACAGCCCCAGGGAAACATAAATGCTCCCTGACCCACCACACTGAGGGTACCAGCTGTTCCCAAGGCAGCCACAGGTGGCCACAGGCTGCGGGGGAACCTGTCACTATGCCCCACCAAGCCAGGGAGTGAGGAAAGCCCTGAACGTGTCTCCCAGCTCTCCTCTCTTGCTTGGGTGGAACACGTGCCTTCCTCTCTAGGGTGGGAAGAGAAAGAGCCTCAGTACCCCTTCCAAATAAGGCTCTCTCTCTACTCTCCAGCCCTCAGCCAAATTTTCAGCCTTCTCTTGTTTAGTCTGAAGGTGAATGATGAGGGGGGATTGGCAGAGCCCTTGCTTCAGGGTACCCCTCACACTTTATTTTAGAATGTAGGGTCTCTAAGCATTTCTCTTTATCAATACAGCTGCTCTTGGTTTTTCCTTTTTTTTTTTTTTGAAAACTTTTAATTAAAACTAATTGTTATTCCCTATAACCCTCTGGTTTCTGAGTTGAGCAATATTCATCAGGGTCACAGAATCAGCCCCAGTTCTCTCAATCCTTTAAAAAAATTTTTATTGTGTATTTTTTCTGTTACCATTTAGTCTCCTTATTCCTCCCCCTGTCCCCGTCCCCAGCAATCACCACACTGTTGTTTGTGTCCATGAGTCCTTTTTTCTTTTTGCTCAATTCCTCTACCCCTTAACTTCTCCCCACCCTTAGCTGTTATCCTGCTGTCTATCTATGAGTCTGTCTCTACTTTCCTTGTTAGTGCAGTTTGTTCATTAGATTTCACATATGAGTAAAATCATACGGTATTTGTCTTACTCTGATGCGTTATTTCACTTAGCATAATGTTCTCCAGGTCCATCCATACTGTCGCAAAGGGTAAAATTTCTTCTTTTTTATGGCCGAGTAGTATTCCATTATGTAAATGTCTCAGTTATTTTATCCATTATCTACTGATGGATACTTGGGCTGCTTCCATATCTTGGTGATTGTAAATGACCCTGCAATGAACATAGGGGTGCTTATGTTCTTTTGAATTAGTGTTTTGCATTCCTTCAAATATATTCCCAGAAGTGGAATTGTTGGGTTCAAGAGGCAGATCCATTTTAAACTTTTTGAGGTATCTTCATGCTGCTTTCCACAGTGGCTGCACCAGTCTGCATTCCCACCAACAGTGCAAAAGGGTCCCCTTTCCGTTCTCCATATCCTCACCAGCATTTGCTGTTTGTTGATTTATTGATGATAGCTATTCTGACAGGTTTGAGATGATATCACATTGTGGTTTTAATTTGTATTTCTCTGATGATAGTGACACTGAGCATCTTTTCATATGTCTCTTGGCCATCTGTATGTCCTCTTCAGAGAAGTGTCTTTTGGGTCCTTTGCCCATTTTTTAAATTGGGTTTGTTTGTTTGTTTCTTTGTTTGGTGTTGAGTTTTGTAAGTTCTTTATAAATTTTGGATAGTAACCCCTTACCAGATGTATCAGCAAATATGTTCTCGCATTCTGTGAGTTGTCTTTTGTTGTTGTTGTTGTTGATATTTTCCTTTGCTGTGCAAAAACTTTTTAGTTTTATGTAGTCCCATTTGTTTATTTTTTCTTTTGTTTTCCTTGCCTGGGGAGATATATCTGATAAAATATTGCTATGAGCAATATCCAAGATTTTGCTGCCTATGTATTCTTCTAGAATTTTTATGGTTTTGTGTCTAACATTTAAGTTTTTGATCCATTTTGAATTTACTCTTGTGTGTGGTGTAAGAAGGTGGTCTAATTTATATGCATGTATTTTTCCAATTTTTCCTTCCTCTGCCAAATATTAATTGACTATAAAGGCGCGGGGTTATTTCTGGGCTCTGTATTCTACTCCATTGATCTCTGTGTCTGTTTTTATGACAGTACCATGCTGTTTTGATTATTATGGCCTTATAGTATAGTTTGATATTAGGTAGCGTGATTTCTCCAATTTTATTCTTCTTTTTCAGGATTGTTGTTACTATGTAGGGCCTTTTGTTGTTCTGTACAAATTTTTGAAAACCCTGGCTGGTTTGGCTCAGTGGATTGAGCGTCGGCCTGCGAGCTAAGTGTCGCTGGTTTGATCTTCCAGTCAGGGCACATCAGAGAAGGAAAACTCTGACTCCAAAAAACCTCCGCTGCGTTGCGGCATACCTCTTCTGGGGAAAGGCTAAGGGAGTAAACCCCGACAGAAAATCCGGAGCCGGAGTCCCTAAGGCGGTTTGACGTTGTAGTCAACACCGGCAACTCCTGCGGCGCACCTGAAACCAAGCTGTGTTGACTCCGTCTTTCCCTTGGACCCTTCAGCTGCAAAGAGAGGGGGGGTCTGCTGCATGGGCAACAGCAGACCCTCCATATCACCCTGCCCAGGCTCTGTAGCTTCAGCTTCACTGGAGAGGACACTCCAGCATCATCGCAAGATGTCGATTCAACACGGGAGGAGACAGATACCGTGTCACTCCCGAGTCGGACTGCATAACCATTCTCGGCGGTGCAGATAGACCCTTAAGAAGCTACACCATCGTCTCTCGAGACGGACGGCTGCCGACCGACCGACAAATTTTTGAAATATTTGTTCTAGTTCTGTGAAATATGTCATTGGATAGGAATTGCATTGACTCTATAGATTGCTTTGGGTAGTATGGACATTTTATTGATGTTAAGTCTTCCTATTAATGAACACAGTGCAGTATTTCCTCACTTATCATGGGTATTACATTCTAGACCCCCCTGAGATAGGTGAAAATCCGCAAAGTAGGAACCTTAATTTATTTTAGTATTTATATATATTTTAAGGCTTTATAAACCCTTCCCACACACTTATAAATTGTTCCCAGTCCCTTATTAACCTTTTCCCCACTTTTATAAACACTACTTATGTTCTTAAATATATTCTACATTCTTAAACCTATGTAACTTTAACAACATATGTATATAGTACCGCAAAATCCCACGACATAGTGAAAAATCTGGGATAAATAATTAAATATAATATTTAAAAAAACCCCGTGATACAGTGAGGCTGTGGTAAGTGAACCGCAATATAGAGAGGGACTACTGTATGTGCTTTCACTTACTTGTATCTTCTTCAGTTTCTTCGGTATCTTAGAATTATCTGAGTATAGGTCTTTTACTTCCTTTGTTAGGTTTATTCTTAGGTATTTTCCTTAAAAAAAAAAAGATTTTATTTATTTATTTTTAGAGAGAGGGGAAGGGAGGGAGAAAGAGAGGAAAGAAACATCAATGTGTCATTCCCTCTCATACATCCCCAACTGGGGACCTGGCCCATAACCTAGGCATGTGCCTTGACTGGGAATTGAATTGGTGACCCCTTGGTTTGCAGGCCAGCACTCAATCCACTGAGCCACACCAGCCAGGGCAGGTATTTTTTTCTTTTTGAAGCAATTGTGAATAGGATTGTTTTCTTAAGTTCTCTTTCTGTTAGTTCATTATTGGCGTATAAAAATGCAACTTATTTCTGGATATTAATTTTGTATCCTGCTACTTTGCTGAATTCATTTATTGGTTCTAGTAGTTTCTTGGTGGAATCTTTGGGGCCCTCTATGTACAGTATCATGTCATCTGCAGATAAAGGCCGTTTTACTTCTTCCTTTCCAATTCAGATGTGTTTTATTTCTTCTTCTTGTCTGATTGCTGTGACTAGACTTCCAGTACTATGTTGAATAAGACAAGTGAAAGTGGGCATCCCTGTTTTGTTCCCGATCTTAAGGGGAATGCTTGTAGATTTTTGCCCATTGAAAATGATGCTGGCAGTGGGTTTGTCATCTATGGCCTTTAATATGTTTAGGTATAATCTCTCTATTCCCACTTTGCTGAGAGTTTTTATCATAAATGGATGCTGGATTTTATTAAATGCTTTTTCTGCATCTATTGATATGATCATGTGTTTTTTATCCTTTATTTTGTTTATATGGTGAATCACATTTATTGATTTGCAAATGTACCAACCTTGCATTCCTGGAATAAATCCCACTCGATCATAATGTATGATCTTTTTGATGCACTACTGTATTTGGTTTGCTAATTTTTGTTGAGGATTTTAGCACCTATTTTCATCAGGGACATTGGCCTATAATTTTTTTTCTTTGTAGTGTCTTCATTTGGCTTTGGAATTAGGGTAATGCTGGCCTTGTAAAATGAGTATGGGAGTTTTTCCTCCTTTGATTTAAAAAAAAAAAAAAACTTTGAGAATGAGATGTATTTGTTCTTATTGGAATGTTTGGTATAATTTCCCTGTGAAGCCATCTGGTCCAGGGCTTTTGTTTGTTGGGAGTTTTTTTTATTAGTACTTCAGTTTCACTAGGTGTAATCTGTCTATTCAGATTCTCTGATTTTTTTTTTTTCTGATTTAGTTTTGGAAGGTTGTATGTTTCTAGGAATTTTTCCATTTCACCCAGGTTGTCCTGTTGGTTGGCATATAGTTTTTCATAATATTTTCTTAACAATCCTTTGTATTTCTTTGCTGTCAGTTGTTATTTCTCCTCTTTCATTTCTGGTTTTATTTACTTGGGTTCTCTTTTTTTCTTGATGAGTCTGGATAAAGGTTTGTCAATCTTGTTTATCTTTTCAAAGGATCAAGTCTTGGAGTCATCAATATTTTGTATTGCTTTTGTAGACTTTATTTTATTTATTTCTGCTCTGATCTTTATTACTTCCTTCCTTTTACTCACTTTGGACTTTGTTGGTTGTTCTTTTTCAAGTTGCTTTATGTGTAAAGTTAGATTGTTTATTTGAGCTATTTTTTTGTTTATTGAATTTCCCTTTTAGGATTGTTTTCCCTGCATCCCACAGATTTTGAATTGTTTTGTCCTCATTTTCATCTGTTTCAAGGTATCTTTTGATTCCTTCTTGGATCTCATTGTTGACCCATTCATTGTTTAAGAACATATTAGCTTCTATGTCTTAAGTGTTCTCTTTGTGATTGATTTCTAGTTTCATAGCATTGTGGTCAGACAAGATGATTGATTTGAGTTCAGTCTTCTTAAATTTATTGTGCTTGTTTGTGTCCTAATATGTGGTCTATCCTAGAAAAAGTTCCATGTGCATTTGAAAAGTATGTGTATTTTGCTGCTTTGGGGTGAAATGCTCCGAAGATATCAATTAAATCCATTTGATGTAGTGTGTTGTTTAAGGCCACCATCTTCTTTTTGATTTTCTCTCTGGAAGTTCTATCCATTGAAGTCAAAGGGGTGTTAAAATCCTCACCTCTGACTGTACTTCTGCCAATCTCTCCCGTTATGTCCATCAAGATTTGCTTTACATTTGCAGGTGCTCCTATGTTGGGTGCATAAATGTTTACTAGGGTTATATCCTCTTGTTGGTTTGTTTCCTTTATCATTATGTAGTGTCCTTCTTTGTCTCTTACTATAGCCTTGGTTTTAAAGTCTATTTTGTCAGATATAAGTACTGCTACTCCAGCTTTTTCCCCCCTATCCATTTACATGAAATATCTTTTTCCATCCCTTTACTTTTATTCTGTGTGTATTTTTCAACCTGAGATATGTCTCCTGGATGCAGTCTATATATGGGTCTTGTTTTCTTATCCATTCAGCTACCCTATGTTTTTTAGTTAGAGCATTTAAGTCATTTGCTTTTAAGGTGATTATTGATAGTTACATATTTAATGTCATTTTATTTTTAGACTATTTTCCTCTGTTGTTGTTGTTGTTTTTTTTTTTTTCTTTCTCTTTTCTTCTTCTAAAAGCAAGCTCTTTAACATTTGTTGTAGTACTTGTTTGGTGTTAACAAACTCTTTTAGTTTTTTCTTCTCTGGGAAGCTCCTTATTTCTCCTTCAATTTTATTTTATTATTTTTCATTTTTTTTTATTATTGTTTTTCAATTACAGTTGTCCCATTTTTCCCCCATTGCTCCCCCTCACCCAGCCCACCCTTTCTCCCACAGTCATACCCCTACCCGTTGTCAATGTCCATGAGTCATTTATACATATTCTTTGACTAAACCCTTTCCTTACTTATCCTCTTCTCCCTCCCCTCTCCCCCCTGATAACTGTTATTCTGTTCCTTGTTCAATTTAGTTCATTTGTTTGTGTTGTTCCTTAGTCTCCTGTATTAGGTGATATCATATGGTATTTTTCTTTCATTGCCTGGCTTATTTCACTAAGAATAATTCTCTCTAGTTCCATTCATGTTGTCGCAAATGGCAGGAGTTCCTTCTTTCTTTCTGCTGCATAGTACTCCATTGTGTAAATGTACCACAGTTTTTTAATCCACTCATCTACAGATGGGCACTGAGGCTGTTTCCAGCACTTAGCTATTGTAAACAGCGCTGTTATGAACATAGGGGTGCACAAGTTCTTTTGAATTGGGGTTTCAGGATTTTTCGGGTATAATCCTAGCAGTGGAATTGCTGATTCAAAAGGCAGTTCCATTTTTAGTTTTTTGAGGAAATTCCGTACTGTTTTCCATAGTGGCGGCACCAGTCTGCATTCCCACCAACAGTACAGTAAGATTCCTGTTTCTCCACATCCTCACCAGCACTTGTTTGTTGATTTGTTGATGATGGCCATTCTGACAGGTGTAAAGTGGTATCTCATTGTGGTTTTTATTTACATCTCTCTGATGGTTAGTGATGTTGAGCATTCTTTCATGTGTCTATGGATCTTCTGTGTATCTACCTTGGAGAAGTGTTTGTTCAGGTCTTTTGCCCATTTTTTAATTGGGCTGTCTGTCTTCTCGGTGTTGAGATGTGTAAGTTCTTTATATATTTTGGAGATCAATCCCTTGTCTGAGGTATCATTGGCTAATATGTTTTCCCATATGGTTGGTTTCCTTTTCATCTTGCTAATGTTCTCTTTTGCTGAGCAGAAACTCTTTAGTTTGATGTAGTCCTATTTGTTTATTTTTTCCTTTATTTCCCTTGCCTTAGGAGATGTATTGGTGAAAATATTGCTACGTGGGATATCTGAAATTTTCCTGTGTATGTTTTCCTCTCAGACTTCTGTGGTATCATGGCTTACATTTAAGTCTTTGATCCATCTTGAGTTTATTCTCGTGTGTGGTGTAAGTTGGTGGTCTAGTTTCATTTTTTTTGCACGTCCCTGTCCAGTTCTACCAGCACCATTTGTTGAAGAGGCTCTTCTCACTCCATTTTATGTTCCTTTCCCCTCTGTCAAATATTAGTTGACCATATAGTCCTGAGTTTATTTCTGGGTACTCTATTCTGTTCCATTGATCTATGTGTCTGTTCTTATGCCAGTACCAGACTGTTTTGATCACAGTGGGTTTGTAGTATAGTATGATGTCAGGTATTGTGATTCCTCCTGCTGTGTTCTTCTGTCTCAAGATTGCTTTTGCTATTTGGGGTCTTTTTTGAGTCCATATAAATTTTTGAAGTATTTGTTCTAGGTCTGTGATATATGTCATGGGTATTTTAATAGGGATTGTGTTGAATCTGTAAATTGCTTTGGGTAGTATGGCCATTTTAATGATGTTGATTCTTCCCATCCATGAACATGGTAATTTTCTTTCATTTATTTGTATCTTCCTTAATTTATTTCTTCAGTGGTACATAGTTTTCTGAGTACAAGTCTTTTAGTTCTTTGGTAAAGTTTACTCCTAGGTGCTTTATTTTTGTTGTTGCTATAGTAAATGGTATTTTCTTTTTTGTTTCTATCGGTGATATTTTATTGTTGGTGTACAGAAATGCCTTAGATTTCTGTATATTTACTTTGCACCCTGCTATTTTGCCAAATTTGATTATTATGTTGAGTAGTTTTTTAGTGGAGTCGATAGGGTTTTCTATGTATACTATCATGTCATCTGCAAATAATGACAGTTTTACTCCCTCTTTTCCAATTTGGATGCCCTTTATTTCTTTTTCTTGTCTGATTGCTGTGGCTAGTACTTCCAACACTATGTTGAATAGGAGTGGAGATAGTGGACATCCTTGTCTCCTTCCTAATCTCAAGGGGAATGCTTTCAGTTTCTGTCCATTGAGTATGATGTTGGTTTCAGGTTTCTTGTATATAGCCTTAATTATGTTGAGGTATGCTCCCTCTATTCCTGGTTTGCTGAGTGTTTTCATCATAAGTGGGTTTGTATTTTATCAAATGCTTTTCTGCATCTATTGATATGATCATGTGATTTTTGTCTTTCATTTTGTTTAGGTGGTGTATTATATTTATTGATTTGCAAATATTAAACCATCTTTGCATCCCTGGGATGAATCTCACTTGATCGTCGTGTAATGATCCTGTTTGTCAATATTTTGTTGAGGATTTTAGCATCTATGTTTGTCAGCGATATTGGCCGGTAGTTTTCTTTCTTTGTTGTGTCTTGACCTGGTTTTGGAATTAGGGTAATACTGGCTTCATAGAAAGAGTTTGGGATTTTTCCCTCTTCTTGGATTTTTTGGAATAGTTTGAGAAGGGTAGGAGTTAGTTCTTCCCTAAATGTTTTGTAAAATTTGCCAGTGAGGCCATCTGGTCCAGGGCTTTTGTGTGCTGGGAGATTTTTGATTACTGTTTCAATTTAATTCTTTGTTATTGGTCTGTTCAGGCTTTCTGCTTCTTCTTGATTCAGTTTTGGAAGATTATATGTTTCCAGAAATTTGTCCATTTCCTCTAGGTTGTCAAATTTCTTGCCATACAGTTGTTCGTAGTAATTTCTTACAATCCTTTGTATTTCTGTGATATCAGTCGTGATTTCTCCTCTTTTGTTTCTGATTTTGTTTATTTGGGTTCTCTCCCTTTTTTTTTTTTTTTTTTTTTTTTCAGATTTAATGTGTTTTATTGATTAAATTACTACATTTGTGCCAATTTCCCTTCCCTCTGCTCCCCTCCACCCGGTGGCCCCCCTCCCTCCAGTTGTCCCCCCCTTTTAGATTATGTCCATTAGTTGTGCATACAGTTCCTCCCAACCTCTCTCCGTCTATTCCATTCCCTCCTACCTTGATCCCCAATTCCTATATCATCTCCCTCCCTTTCCCCATTCCCCCTCCCTGTTGACCTCCCCCCAATATGCTTCCCATACCCACAGTTCCTCTTCCCCTCTCGTTGCCTATTTAGTTTGCCTTTGTTTCATCTCCCTAGCTTCTGTTTTTTTTTTTTAAACCAGTCCCTTTAACATCTCATATAACAGTGGTTTGGACCTAATGAACTCTTTCAGTTTTATTTTGTCCTGGAAACACTTTCTCTGTCCTTCTATTCTGAATGACAATTTCGCTGGATAGAGTATTCGTGGTTGTAGGTTTTGGATTTTCATTACTTTGAATATTTCTTGCCAGTCTCTTCTTGCCTGTAGGGTTTCCCTTGAGAAGTCAGCTGATAGTCTAATTGGGACCCCTTTGTACATAATTCTTTTCTTCTCTCTTGCTGCTTTTAAGATTCTCTCTTTATCTTTAATTTTTGACATTTTGATTATAATGTGTCTTGGAGTGGTTCTCCCTGGGTCCAGTCTCTTGGGAACTCTCCTTGCTTCCTGGACCTGCAGGTCTATTCCCTTCCCCAAGTCTGGGAAGTTCTCCTTTATTATATTTTCACTCAATTTTTCAAGTTCTAGTTCATCTTCCTCATTCTCTGGCAAACCAATGATTCTTATGTTGGGCCTTTTATAGCTGTCCCAGAGGTTTCTGATCCTTTCATTGTTACTTCCCATTTCCTCTCGCTGCATTGGTTGACTGCTTGTTCCTTCTCCATATTCCAGTTTGTTGAAATGAACTCTGGATTTTATTTCCTTTCCTTCTGTCTCGTATGCTGTTTTGTTCCTTTCGTTATGAAAGTTTTTCACTTCTTTCGTATCTTTTTCCTGCTCTTTTGTGAATTCTGTAAGCCACCTGATAACAATGGCCCAGAACTGAGCCTCTGACAGGTTTCTTATCTGTTCATCTGTCAGGTTCTCTATCTGCTGCCTGGTGAGTTGTGTTACTGGTATTTCTAAAATTGCCTGCCTCATTTTGACAGATGCTTTTTGTTTTCTTGGGCTGGCTGTCGGGGGCAGTGCCTGTGTACGCGTCACAAATTAGCGACCGGCGCCTGCTTGTCCGCGACCTATTTCGCAGCCCTGTGGTGCTTTCTTTGGGGGCGGGGGTCCAAGATGGATTCACACAGTTATTCAGCTAGGAGACCGGGATCCGTCCTCCCGCCCCCCTGGGCCTCACTGTTCAAGGCGATGCGGCGGCCGCTCTCCCCAGCTCCGGAGTCGCGCACTGCCAGGGGCTTGGCCGCCGGGACTCCTCGCCGGGGTTGCGCACCGCCAGGGGCTTGCATAGCCGGGACTCCTCACCGGGGTCGCTCACCGCCAGGGGTTTGCGCAGCCGGGATTCCTCGCCGCCCGATGCTCCGGGTGCAACCGCAAACAGCACTGCCCACTTTAACTCTTACCTGCCCAAATGGCACCGCTGGTTTATAACTTCATATGTTGGACTTCCGTGTAGTTTTATTTTCTGGAATTTCTAGTTATCCTTTGTTTTGAAGTAGTTGTATTCCTCTATAGTTGTAGAGGGAGACCTAGCGTGTCTGTCTAAGCCTCCATCTTGGCCGGAAGTCCTCAATTATATTCTGAGGTTTTCCTTACTTGCTTTTCAAATGAGGCAGAGAGGGAGCGACTCCTTCTTTAGGAGGTTAAGACTTTGGTCCAGGACAGCATTTAGTGGCTCACGTTTTGGTGATCTACTCTCCACAGTCAGGTTCCAACGGTTTTCCCGCCGGTACAAAGAGGTGACCAAGCCAGGGGGCCCAGCGCCGAGAAGCCCTAACACCAGAGCTCTCCCTTTTTTTCTTGATGAGCCTGGCTAAAGGCTTGTCGATTTTGTTTATTTTTTCAAAGAACCAGCTCCTACTTTTTCTCATCTTTTGAATTGTTTGTTTAGTCTCTATGTCATTTAATTCTGCTCTGATCTTGATGATTTTTTTCCTTCTACTCGCCCTGGGCTTGTTTGTCGTTGTTGTTCTAGTTCTTTTCTGGTAGACCTGTATTGCTATGAACTTTCCTCTCAGAACTGCTTTTCCTGTGTCCAATAAATTTGGGGCTGTTGTGTGTTCATTATCGTTAGGTTTCAGAAGCTTCTTGATTTCTTCCTTGATGTCATTGTTAACCCATTCATTATTTAATATCATGTTTTCATTCTCCATGAGTTTGGTTGTCTTTGATTTTTTTCCTTGAGGTTGATTTCTAGTCTCAAGACATTGTGGTCTGAGAAGATGCTTGATATAATTTCAATTTTCTTGAATTTGTTGAGGCTTGTTTTGTGTCCTATCATGTGGTCTATATTTGAAAATGGCTCGTGTGCATTTGAAAAGAATGTATATTTTGCTTCTTTGGGGTGAAAAGTTCTATATATATCAGTTAAGTCCATGTGGTTTAGTGTGTTGTTCAATGCCTCAATATCCTTGGTGTTTCTTTGCTTTGAAGATGTGTCTATTGTTGATAATGAAGTGTTAAAGTCCCCTACTATGAGTGTGTTGCTGTTGATATACTTCTTGTAGTCTTCTAGTATTTTCCTTATATATATTGGGTGCTCCTATGTTGGGTGCATATATGTTTACCAGGGTTACATTTTCTTGATGGATTGTTCCCTTAAGTATTATGAAATGTCCTTCTTTGTCTCTTTTTATGTCCCTTGCTGTGAAATCCGTTTTGTCTGATATAAATATTGCTACCCCAGCTTTTTTTTCATGTTCATTTGCTTGGAATACTTTTTCCCATCCCTTCACTTTCAGTCTGTGTAAATGTTTTGTTTTGAGGTGTGTTTCTTGTAGACAGCATATATGTGGGTCATGTTTTCATATCCATTCTGCTACCCTATGTCTTTTAATTGGGGCATTTAATCCATTTACATTTAAAGTTATTATTGACAGGTATTTATTCATTTCCCCTTGTACCTGTGTTCCTCTCCCTCTCTTTTTTTCTTATTTTTCTTAAAGCATTCCCTTTAGCATCTCTTGCAAAGCTGGTTTGGTGGAGATGTATTCTTTTAGTCTTCCTTTGTCTGAGAAACTCCTTATTTCACCTTCCATTTTGAATGAGAGCCTTGTTGGGTAGAGTAGTCTTGGTTGTAGGTCTCTGTTTTTAATTGCTTGAAATATTTTTGACCATTCCCTTCCGGCTTGTAGTGTTTCTGTTGAGAATTCAGTTGATAGCCTTATCGGAGCTCCCTTGTATGTTATTTGCTGCTTTTCTCTTGCTGCTTTTAGGATTCTCACTTTGTCTTTGAATGTTGCCATTTTAATTAGGATGTGCCTTGGAGTGGGCCTTTTTGGGTTCATTTTCATTAGGACCCTCTGTACTTCCTGACTTGCATGAATTTTTCTCTCATCAGGTTAGGAAATTTTTCTGTCATTACTTTTCCTATCAGGTTTTCTATCCCTTGCTCCTCCTCCTCCTCTCCTTCTTGTATCCCTATGATTCTAATGTTGTTTAGTCTCATGTTGTCTTGCAATTCTCTTAAACCCTTTTCATTTTTTTTTTCAATATTTTTTAATTTTGTTGTAGTGTCTGGGAATTTTTTTCTACATTGTACTCTAACTCACTGATCTGATACTCTGCTTCATTTATCCTGCTTTTGATTGATTCTACTGTGTTCCTCAGTTGAGAAATTGTATTCTTCATTTCTTTCTGGTTCTTATTAATAGTTTCTATGTCATTTTTTATGCTGGTGTAGTTCTCTGTAAGTTCCTTGTAGTTTCCCTCCAATTCTTTGTAATTTTCTTGGAGTTCCCTGGAGTTTGTTGTAGTTTTCTTTGAGATTGTCAAGTACATAGAGTTTCTTTATCACCATTCTTTTGAATTCCATGTCTGATAGTTGGCTTATGTCTATTTCATCCATCTCTCTTTCTGGGGATGCCTCTTTTCCTTTCCTTGGGAGGTTGTTTCTGTGTCTTTCAATGTTGGATTCTTCTTGTTTATTTTTGTTTATTCGATTTGTCTGCTTTGATTTCCCACCTTTGTGGTATGAGATTCTTTATAGGAGACCTGGGGGATTCAGTATTGCAGTCTCTTTGATCTCCTGAGCCTGACGCTCTTGGGATGCCCTTTATGCCATTTCTTTATGCTGTCTGGTTGTACTTCAATTACTCTTTGGTGGATCCTTTCCTCTGGCTAGTTGATTGAGGGTCACTCTGCCCACCTTGTCTTGAGTTCTTTTGTGGAGATGCTGTTAAAACATAAACACACAATGCAGGCAAGAAACCCATACCCTCAAAAATATCCCCCACCCACAATTCCACTATCGGCAGCAAATAAGCCAGTATTAATATAAATGTAGAGAGGTTAAGACTATTATACTATAGGAGAAACAGATAAGAGTTGTTTTAAATGAAAGAAAGATAATTTTTGAGAGGGAAGATGATAGAATAATAATAGTAGCAAGTAAGATCAAGGTATGTGAGACAGTAAGTAATATTTACATTGTATGTTAAAAAGGAGAGGGAAGAATGCAGAATACAGTGAGAAAGGGGAAGTGTATAGTATTAGGTTTAAGTAGCAGTTATATGCTATATGTTTAGTGTGAAAGGGAGGCTAAACAAAACAGACAAACAAACAAAAATTAAATAAGAAGGATAGGAGGGAGAGAAGGCAGGGAACAGATTAAAGAAAGAGTTTTTTAAAAAAGGAAGAAAAAATAAAATAAAATAAAAAGGAAGAGAAGAAAGTGAAGAGAAAAAAAGGGAAGAAAACAAAAGGGAAGAGAAAGAAAAGGGGGAAGAAAAAAAGAAAAAGAAAAAAAAAGAAAGTTTTTACTCAGTTCAACCTTTGTGCGCAGTCTTCTTTTTCTGGATCCACACCTGGTCAAAATTCCATGAGTTTCAAATCTTTTCTGGCTGGCTGTGAGGAAATCTGGCTGGTTTCTGTGGCTGTTTTTCTCTCACTCATGGGCCTGCTGCAACTTTCTGCTGTGAACTGCACTGAGTTGGGTCTCTCCCCACTTGTCCTGCAGCACCCTCCAGCAATCCTCAGGCTTCTCTAGCAACGTTGTTCTGCTGGCAAGCCAGTGTGCACGTCCCTAGTCCCCGCCCAGCCTTGGGTCCTGTCTTCGCTCCTCCTCCCAAGAAGTCTCTGTGCTCCAAGCCACAGCACCGGGCCGTGTCCATCCCTGGCTGGCAACATCTCACTGTTCGCCTGTGCACACTGCTTGCCTGCCTGGGGTCCCCACTTAGTCTGCGTTTCCACTGCAGCTCTCCTGTATGGGTCCCTCTCCCTGGCTTAGTTCCGCTCCTTTTTGTTTAGTGGTGCTGTGATGCACACGCCTGGCGTGCAGGGTTGCTAGTCCAGATTTGCCAGCCCGGGGGGTCCCCACTAGACTCAGTTCAAAAAGCTTCCCACAGTTCAGACCACTCGCTACCTTCCCACACCTATGGCTGTTTCAAGGAAACCTTTTCATTGTCTCCCTCCAGGACTCTTCTGGTCCCAGTGCCTATGGCAAGCGGCAGTTTCCAAGCAGATCCCGGCCAATGAGCCGGTCTGCAGCTGCCCCTTTGGGGTGCAGTGCAGCAGTGGCGCCGGGCCGAAGGGCCCAGTGACTCCCCTTGAGAGCATGGGCAAGCCTTCTGCCCTTTTCCACTCTGCTCCCACACTCCCTTCCTTGCTTGCACTATCTGAAATCCGCACTCATTCACTCATCTCCGTATTTGTACTCCAAGCCTTTCTGCAATGGGAGCAAGCAGACAACACTGCTACCTACTCCGCCGCCATCTTTGGATTCTCTCTCCTTCAATTTTAAATGATAGCCTTGCTGGGTAAAGTAGCCTTGGTTGTAGGTCCTTGCTTTTCATCACCTTGAATATTTCAGGCCACTTCCTTCTGGCCTGAAATGTTTCTGTTGAGAAATAAGATGATAGTCTAGTTGGTGCTCTCTTGCATGTAACTACCTGCTTTTCTCTTGTGGCTTTTAGGATTCTCTCCTTGTCTTTAAGTCTTGCCATTTTAATTATGAGGTGGCTTGGTGTAGGCCTCTTTGAGTTTAACTTGTTTGGGACTCTCTGAGATTCCTGGACTTGTGTGACTTTTTCTTCACTAGATTAGGGGAGTTTTCAGTCATTACTTCTTCAAATAATTTCTTGACCCCTTGCTCACTCTCTTCTCCTTCTGGTATTCCCATGATGTGGATGTTGTTATGTTTCATGTTGTCCAAAATGCTTCTTAAACTTTATTCATTTAAAAATTTTTTTTTTCTTTTTGCTGCTCTGCCTGGGTGTTTTTTTCTACCTTTCTTCTAAATCGCTTTGGAACTTCAGCTGCTGCCTTGGAGCACAGTCGGCACTCTCATGCCTCCTTCACACTCCCTACCAGGTGGGTTGTGGTGAAGTGGTTACTTCTGTCTGTCTTGGCTATAAAGCTCTCCAGCTAGTGTTCAGTTGGTAATTCAGAATGATTTCTCTACAATTCAGTTGTAATTCCAGATTCATCCTGGGAAGAGGTTAATGTGGATTCCACATACTCCTTCGCCATTTGGGTCTCTCTGTTTTTTCCTTTTGTTTAATGGCTTTTATAGTGAGCTGATTAATTCACACTGCATATTCTTTTCTCTAAGATTTATTTATTTATTTTTAGAGAGAGGGGAAAGGAGGGAGAAAGAGAAGGAGAGAAACATTGATGTGGGAGAGAAACATCAATGTGCAAGAGAAATATCAATCCTTTGCCTCTTGCACTTCCTGAACTGGGGACCTGGCCTGCAACCCAGACATGTGCCCTGACTGGGAATTGAACCAGTGAACTTTTTGATTCTCAGGCCAGTGCTCAATCCACTGAGCCACGCTAGCCAGGTCTCATCCTGCTAGTTCTTGACTCCTAATTGTACTTAAAAATTTTCTAAGCTCTTTGCACCTAAACCATGTTGCTTCTGGCTCCAACTACATGTTTCACTCTTCAGGGTCCTCTGTCAGCTAGGATCTCACCAGGAGAACAGAAGTGACACTGATAATTTGAACAGATAAAATTTAGTCTAAGGAATTGTTGTTGAATATGGTGTATGGAGGACAGCTAAGGGAAAAGGACGCTGAGGTTACATGGGGTAATCCTGTCGGAGACAGTTGCCAGCTAGGGCTGGGAGAAACAAGGGAAGGTTGGGCTATTAGTATTGAAAACTGGAGACAGGCTTGGCAGAACTGACAGACCTCTGCAGGGAGGGACACCAGGCTTCTGGCAGCTCAGTGGCTCAGAGGACACTGCCAAAAGGCTGGGGCTCAGCCCTCTGGAGAAGGCTTTTCCCCATGGTGCTAGCCTTCCAGAACACTGCAAAGGGCTTGCTCCTATGAGTGTGGAAATAGACTTGAGACTACCACAAAAGCCCAGGCCAGCTGGAGGGGTGGCAGGAACAATAAGCAAACAGGAAGGCATCTCTCTTTCCTGCTTGCCACCTTCTAGCTCCCCTGCCTGTGCCCATCTCTGGGAGACTTACCCAGTAGTAGCTGATGAGGGAGACCTGAAATATCCAGGGTCCCAGTCCCAGCATGACAGAATGGGCTACAGAGGGTGGGTTGTAGTACCATGACTGGCAGGATTCCTTTTTAGAGAATGATGCAATTCAGCTCTGTATTTGCACATTCTAGGTGGCAACCATCACTCTGCAGAAACACTGCATTATCTTCAAACCTAGGAAATAATTAAAAATGCACCTGCAGAGTGTTAAGAATCAAAATTCCTCACTATTCTCAGCACCTTAGTCATGGTCCCTTCTGCCCTTTTGCTGATGTTCAGTGATAGTCATCACATAAATAATTCTGGCTTTATTTTATATATACTTATTTCACACTCATGAAAATTACCATCTCACTGATTTCCAGGTGATCCATAAAGTTACTGTTCTAATTTACCAAGTTCTTTCTCAATTATATGAATATTTTTAAGTTTCCTACATTAATAAACAATGCTGCTATGAAAACATGTGTGTACACTGTATTATATTTTCTTCTTTGGATGTATTTCCTTATCCTCACACTTTCCTTCTATATCATTTGCCTAATGTTGAAATTATTTGGTATCCCACATCCACGTTTATTAGAACCATCTCTGCTGAGCCTAACCTCTCCATCTTTCCACCTTCTTTCTTAATACTTTTGCTTAATTACTTTTCTACTGGGCTTGTCATCACAGCCCTTATTTTATTAACTTAAAAAAATTCATATTTCCTCTCTACTTGAACTAAAAGAACCACTCCCTCGGAGGCAAGTGAGGCTTCTTTACCCCAGGGCAATTTTCTCACTGTCCAGGCTGAATCTTAATGAAATTTGGTACTTGGACAGGGACACAAGGTCCTGTTCCCTAAGGGACCTCTCTATTTTCAATAATTAGTGGCTTCTAAATATTGGGTTTTAATTCATCAAACCTGTAATTTGTTTGATGTATCCTTTTCTGGAATAAGTCAAAAGAACAGAATATGGGGCAATTAAAAACATTTCCCTTTGGAAATTGACATTACATTCAAATGGATGAAGCCATTTATAAATATAAAATTTTTTTGTAAGATTGATTTTGATGAGCATTACTTCCTTATATCCTTGTTTGTTCCATTTCCATGCAGTTCAATTTTCAGGTAGTTCTGGTTGTTTTAGTTTTGAGGTAGATGTAATCCTTCTTATGGTTATGGAAGGAGGTGAAGTGTGTCTACCTATCAAAAAAAGTATTTTTTCAACATAAAAGATTTTTTAAAGTTTTGCATGAAATATAGATAAAAATATCAATAGGTATTTTAAAAGAAAAATCAGTGCTGGGCAGGATGGCTCGGTTGGATGCCATCTTGCAGAGCGAAAGGTCAGTCAGGGCACAGGTCTAGGTTGTAGCCCAGTCCCCAGTTGGGGTGCATGTACAGCTAATTGATGTTTCACTCTCACATCGATGTTTCTTTCTTCTCTTTCTGCCTCCCTTCCCCTTTATCTCTAAATAAATAAATAAATAAATAAATAAATAAAATCTTAAAAAAAAGAAAAATCAAAGCACTACCCACTTTTCAGGCCAATGTTTGTTTCAGACTTTACAAGAGATCAACATAGTCCTCTTGCCCACTTGGCTGTTCCTGTCTCCATTATTTTCTATAGTATCTAGTCAAGGGCACTGAGAACAGCAGTCACTGGTATCCCCGAGGAAAATTAACATGGAGGAGGAACAGACTTGTAAGACATTTTGTTTTCCAACAAGCCTTGTCTGTTATAGCATCATTAGTATTTATACACCCCCAAAAATTACTGAAATAGTTTGATCTTCAAATTTTGCCTGTTGCTTTCTAAAAAATAAGTTTACAACAATGTAAAATAAATAAGAATTTATTTAAAGTAATAGGAAAATATTAAGTGTATCAGGCAACACAGTAAATCTGAATGGACTTATTTTCCTATTTAAATAAAAAAGACACTGTCTGCCCTGGCTAGTATGGCTCAGTGGATTGGGTGTTGGCCTGTGAACTGAAAGGTCGCTGGTTTGATGCACATGCCTGGGTTGTGGGCCAGGTCCCCAGTTGGGGGGGGGGGTGTGTGTGTGAGAGTCAGCAGATCGATGTATATGTTACACATTGATGTTTCTCTTACTCTCTTTCTCCCTCCCTTCCCCTCTCTCTTAAAGTAAATAAATCCAATCTTTAAAAAATATTTTTAAAAATCACTGTCAAATAGGCATAAAAAATACAGTTTATGCTCTTTACACAATCTAACTTAAAACAAAGTGGTGAAGAAAAGCTCAAAGTCAGCAGCCAGGGAGGAATACCAGGTGATCAGGTGGAGCTGGCACAGCAGCCATCCATCCTGTCGGGGACCATGTGTATTTGGGACTGGGCATGGATATACTCTGAGAGATATTGACACAAATGGTTTAGACCCCCAAGTCATCTGCCTCCGTTGGTTAGACTCCTCCTGTGACATTGCGGAATGTTTACTATGGCCAGCTGATAGCGAACCAGCCTGGTTTAGGACTGGGTTTTGTTGATAATTTGGTGTGAACCAAATATGGGTGGCTGCCTTGCTACAGCCCAACTCCAGGGTGGTGCTAAAGAACATTGTGAAGAGAAGCACTCTGACTGGCAAAGCTTTGAGGGTTTTGCTGGTCATTTCCTTTATGCACAGATGCTTGGACAGAATCCGTGCTGGGCTCCTTGTCTAGGCTCCTGGAAGGGGCAAGATGGAATGAGTGGTTGCAGGGAGGTGTGTATGTGGGGGTGGTGGAGAAACCTGTGGGTACAGATGCAGGCTGGTGGATCTCGAGTCCCGCTTCAATCTCCAGAGAGCATCATTGAAGAAGAAGCACGCAGCAACCAGGCACCCAGTGGTATCTATAGCCAAGTGCAGCCAGCCCAGGATTTGTGTACCAGCCCAGTGCCCTGCACAATGGGCCATGGACAGCTCAGTCATGGTGGCAGGGATGGAGGTGTGCAAGATACCTGTGCTGTGGGTTCCCTCTACCAAGAGCAACCTAGCTATCCACAGAGGAGGCTGACTCTAACCTACTGATATGGCAACACTGGCTCTTTGGTGCAAGGTGATTACATCAGAACTCTGTAGTCCTGTAGGAATAAGCAATTTACCTCACTAGATAGATACTTGCAGGAAGCCAGCCAAGTATGTGCAGAGATAGGGACCTATCCTTCAAGATGAGGCACATATATTAAACCAATAGCTTTTATATGACATTGTGCCCCCCAGTAGCTAAAAAGCAGCACCCAGGCACCAGTGGGTAGAAGTAGCATTGGCTCCTCTTACCATCACTTCCAGTGGTTCACTTGGGGGATTTGTGCCTCCTACTCTGAAACTTTAGGCTCTACTGTATTAGAGGTCATTGACCCTGAGGGGAGATCCTCAGTCACAGGCGATGGTAGGTGAGGGATAAATCTAAGCCTGCTCAACCTCTGGAAAGATTCTGAGACCTACTCCACTGCTTCTGAAGGCTTCCTAGGGGAACTGAGTTGCAGCTGCTCATTTATAAACCTTTGATCCACTTTTCTCCTTCCTTTGTTTCATTTTCTTCCTTTTTTTATTTGTCCTTTCTGGGGTCACTTTTCAAGTAAACTGCTTGTACCCAAGTTGTTGCCTCAGGATCTGCTTTTGGGGGAACCCAAACAGGATAAGTGCCTCAATAACATTATGCTTCATAATATACTGTATTCATAAAGTATCTTCTGATCCTGAGTAATTTTTCAGCCATACATGTTTATAAGCTATTTTTCCTGTCTTGCACCTTTAATTTTTAGCATTTGACCATATTTATGACAAATAAAAAGGACTCTGATAAAATGAGTGCCTTTGATAACATACTTATGATAGATACAATGAGCTGCATAGAACAGCTTCTTATTGCATTTTTCAATCTAGATAATGGTCCAATTTAATAAAATCAATTCTACAGGGGATAGTTGCTACACATTGCTAAGTAAATAGCCATCAGGTTGGGGTAGATTTTAACATTTTTGTAACAACATCATCCAAACACCAACAATCTAACAAATCAAGTCAGCACAGTCCAGCTGAACTTCAGGTGGCTATTGATTTGCCATTGTTTGTGGGTGTACCCCTAACAATGCCTGGGATCAGGCATTAATGGGAAGCCTAGCTGGGCATGAGGCTGAAATCCTCTCTTGAGAGATGAGGAAACTGAAGAATACATAACTGTGCTGACATTGACAACAATCTTAATGGGCCTCAAACTAACATAACAATAAGTTCTTCAGAGCACATATTCTCTGTATAAGAGCTTGGAAAAATGTTAAGTTTAACCAAGTGCCCACTTTAGATACTAAAACAGCCTAACTGAACACTTAAAAACCTAGCTTTGAACAATGTTACTTTCTAGAATTCCTTCTAAATAAACTCTTTTTTTGGAAATTAATGTATATCCGAGGTAAAAGAGTGCCCCTAGTAGCTATACAGTACTTAAATGTCCTGTGAGTCTCCCTTCTGACAATAACTGGCTGTCAAGTTCATTGGTCACTGAAGGCCACTGCCTAGAGTTTTCCTTTTGTAGGACCATTTGATTGAGTCAAGTTGAATCTTACTCTTATTTACAAGATTATAAGCACCTGACCTAATTTAATGAAATTTGAAATTGCAATGACTGTATTAAATTATGTCTCAAAGTCAGCAGTAATGAGAGTAAAAAGGAGTCTTAGAGGACAACTATTATTGGGTCTATACCCTTCCATTGATAAAGAGGCTGTGGCCACAAAACTTGATGGAGCTGTTAACTGCTTTGCTTCCCAGAAAGTGTATAGAGAAGTGGTCTAGAAAACAGGTAAGGTTTGTTAATCCTGGAGTCAGAGCCCAGGTTTGAGTCTATATCTACTACTTGTTGGAGGTGACCAGGAAAACGGGGATGAGAGAAACTTCATTAGACTGTAGTAATGATGGTGACATAATGCAGGGAGAAAGCAATGGGCTGGGCGGTGGTAGTTGTTACCACCAAATATTCAGCCCTCATACTCCAGAATTCATTCCTCTCTTTCAATTACTTTGCACTTGGAAAGAAAAGTTAATCACATGAAGCTGGAAATAAATGCATCTAATGATTACAATGAAAGTACTCTGGAAGAAGGCAGAGGAAGAGGAAAGTTAAACCTCTGTTTTTTGAAAAAAATCTTTATATGGTTTCTAAGTTTTTGTCATCACTCCTATTAATATACTCGTATATGCCTGGCACATAGCAAGCTCTCTGTGGGTGAGTGCTAATGTCGTTTTAAATTGCCATGGGCAGTCATATAGCAAGCAAACAAGAAAAAGCACTGGGAGACCGGATGGAGGAAATGGACGTATATGTACACCTGTGCATGGTGCTTCTTTTAGGAAGAGGCTCTCTTCCTTGGTTAGCATATACACGTCATTGTCACTGGTTGTTTGAAGAAGCTTGGTAATTACGCGTTATTTGGTACTCCGAGTTCTTTAGGTCGGGCCCGCGCCAGTTCATAGCATCTCGTCCAAGAGCCTAGCCACGTGGTCTGTTTGGACTGAGTTATTGTCACAGTCCTTTCTTCCAGATCATCTGCACAGATACAGTTTAGGGTCTGCTCTTTTCTTGACCTTCCTCCCACAGTGTTTGAAACGTTGCCATCAATTTAAAGCGGAGGCGCTCCAAGGTTTCTTTCTGGTCCTGGAGAGTTGGCCAGCCAAATCCCGGGTGAAGCCACAGGAGCGCAGGAGTGGGCCTCCCAGGAGGGGTCACGCTTGCCGCCTGCCACAGAGCTTGCGGGGGGGGGGGGGAGGTGTCCACGCCCCTCCTCCCCCAGGGATCAATTCCTCACCAAATTAGACCCATCTGGTTAAGATTTAATTATCATTTGTGTTCTGTAATTATTGGCTTGCAAGGTAGAGGGCAGAAGCAAACGTCACCACCATCCCCTTCCTCTCCCCCAATCTCTTGGAATAAACTGGCAAAAATAAAGAGAACTCTGGGAAGCATTTAATAATTTAAACATTCATGAATTAAGACTATAAATAAAGGGTTCCCAGTCCTTCAAGGAGGGGAGAGGGCGGAGGAAGGGACAGGGCAGTGAGAGGAGACTGGACCTTCAGGTTTGGAGGGAGCTGCGCATGGGCCTCGGGGGACGCAAATGGTTAAGGGTGCGCGCCGCCCGCGGATTGGGAGTCCCAGCGAGCCATCTCTGGCCGGCTGGCTGTGGCCTCCTGGAGGTCACCGGGCCCTTGGGGCTGAGGCCCACTGCTTGGCGCGCAGGTGCGGACACGCGCGCACTGCCCGGCCTGTCCTGGGGTGGAGGGAGCACGGCGGCGAGGCCCGAGAATGAGGTGCGTATGAGGCCGGGGGGCCGGGCAAGGGGCCGCTCTGGCGCGGCGTCTTTTCTTCTTCTCGCAGTGATGTCATCGACAGCAGCGGCTGGGAGCCAGGAGGCGGCGGCGGGGGCGGCGCCGGGCGGCCGCCGCAGGTTCATGTGCTTGTAATGAAAAGGCACTTGACAGTCGGCCAGGACGCACGCGAGGGAGCGCAAGCCGGCCGGACCGCGGCGCCGCCCGAGCCAATCGCCGTCGTCGGCCTCTCCATGGGCGAGCAGGAGGAGGGGGCTGTGAGCGCTACCGGCCCGGCCGCGGCCGCTCCGAGGTGAACGGCGCGGAGACAGGCTCGCGGCGCGGGGAGGCCGGGAGCGCCGCCGCTATGAATTCCGCTGAGCAGACCGTTACGTGGCTCATTACCTTGGGGGTGCTGGAGTCGCCTAAGAAAACCATCTCGGACCCGGAGGGCTTCCTGCAGGCGTCTCTGAAGGATGGAGTGGTCCTCTGCAGGCTGTTGGAGCGCCTGCTGCCAGGGACCATCGAGAAAGTGAGTGACCCCCTGGCCCGCGCCCCCTCGGCGGACAGGCCCCGGCGGTGGGAGCCGGGGCTGTGGGTGGCCCCGCGCTCCGCCTTGCCCGCGCGGCGGGCCGGGATGCACGGAGACGCGCGGGCGCCGGGAAGCTCGCGTCGGCACCTGGTGGCCGCGCGGGGCTGGGAGAGCGCGGGGCGCGGAGAAGCCCACGCGCCTTCTTTGTGCGCGGACTCGGGAAAGCCGACCGTGCGGGGGGGCGCGCTGGCGGCGCGAGGATCCTGTGGCGGGAGCTCGGGGCGCCATTGTGTGAGGTGTGGGATGGGGAGGGGTCCGGGGCTGCGTTCTAAGGGGAAAGACCCCAGCGGAGGCCCGGAGGAGAGGGGTGTGATCTGCTCCGCCCTAAGGTGGTGTCGCCCCTCTCCGTGACCCGACCAGAAAACCGTGCTCCAGTAAGACGCACTGCTTCTTCCGAGGCTTTGTTTGAACAGCTTTTGTTGGTGGTATTGTATGAGAGTCCCCCCCACCCCCCATTTAATTGACCTATTGCTAGACATTTTTAAAAGATGCATTCATCAATAGCTGAGGGCTGGGTTGTGAAATGTTATATTGCTCTCCCACGATAGAATTCAGAATTCCTCCTGTCTCCAAGCCCCACGGATGGCAAACACGGGGTTGGAAAAGCCTTGGCATTCTTCAAGGTTGACTTAAAATTCTAGATTTCATTTTCAGGTTACTTACTACCTGATTTTGAACAGAATCCGTAGCCCTACAGATCCTGCTTCTCTTCTTCGTGTCTGGTGGTTTCCCTGGGGCTGGAGTGTGAACCTTGACCCGCATCTCTGTGAGTGATTAAAGTTTGCTTTCCTCTCCCACAGCTGACAAAGCAGGGGTGAGGGGAGACAAATGCTTTTAAAATCGATGCGTCCCCTATATTTCAAAAACGCTACAATCTTACCCTAATTTTTTTGGCCAATACATAATCTTAAGATAAACAATTACTTAAAGGGTGTTAAATGTAGAGATTAAAGTACACCCTGATTAGGAAAACCTATTTAATATTTTAAATGGGTGTATTGGCTCCAATGCACAGTAAAAATTCGCTAATAAAAAAATTAGATGACTTTAAAAAGTAAAGTGTTTAATTTTATAAGTTTGTGTAGGTCCTGGTGCTACATTTAAAGGTCAGTAAAGATTTTATTTAATTTGAATTTTGCATACATACTAATTTTAGGTATGATTCTTACTTGGAACGTATTTATGAAAACAGAATCTGCATTTTAGAGTGAAAACCTGTCTGCCTGTCCAGGAAATAAAAATGTTGCTTGTAAATGAACCTGATGTCACAGTAAAATGATGATTTAAGACAGGAATAAAGAGCAGGATCTAACTTTCAAGACACTCAAAATACTTTGTTGTCATCTGGGTATCAGAACCTCTGGTAGTAAAAGACAGATGTTGAAAAGAATTGGAAGTTCATGCATGCATGCTGAGTTTACCAAGATAGGCTTATGTGAAATACAGTTCCATTTCTGAGAGTGAAGCTTTAAGAAACTTCATATTCTGTCTAGATAAAAACACATCACCATCAATGCATGTTACTTGGCATCTTAGCTACATTAATATTAATCAGCAGACTTCAATAATCATTTTCTTTTAAATTCTGGATTTTCTTACAATGCTGTAGCATGCCTTTCATCTCTAACACAACAAAGAGAGGAATGAATAAAATGTTTAGCTTGCTGAAGCCAAATTGAAACAACCCAACATATTCTACAACTATGGTCATTTGGCAATTTCTTATATTGCAGCTATCCTTTTATTCCTGCTAGGCCCTAATTGGTTTGTTTTAGACTGACACTATCACAAAGTTTATCATCAAAGTAGCCAGTTACAGACAGCTTCTGATTTTCTGTGGTTCAAAGGTAGGTTTTTGGAGTAAAATATTAGCTATTCTCTGCCTCTGAAAACCTTGGGTTTCAGAAGTTTCATGAGCATTTTCCATTTTCTGAGAAGAGTTATTTATTTGAGCTTTCTAATGTTTGCATGCATACCAAATAATATATGCCACAAAGCACACATGCTGAACAGCTTTCACTGGAATGTGGGAATGTTAGTCTGAGGACTTTTTTTCCCCCTTAAAAAGGAACATTTGGAAACTGAACTGAATATTCATATAGAATTGAAAGGATCTTAACTTTACGCCCCTGTGCCACATGAACACACTGACAACTGGTTAATAGGGTGTAAGCAGCCTGCAGCTCAACATTTGCAAGTTTATTATTTAAAACTTTGAACCATTAGACTGAGGATAATGCATAATTAAGAAAAGTTTTGGGGTGGATCAGTTTTCCCATGTGCCTTTTATTAAGAAAACATGCCCTAATATGTTTCTTGCATTATGCTCATTTGTTCTATTTTAGAACCAGTAAAAGGGAAGAGAACCGAGAGGACAGTCATTTGGTTCAGATTATTCTGCTCACGTTAAAAAAAGTTTTTTGTTCAGGTTCTCCTTTATGCAGTTCTACTTTTCTTTAAAATGGAAGGCTAGACAGGGAAAAGAGGGGATTATAAACTTTACAAGAGCAGTTCAGAAAAGAGGCGCATTTCATGATTGCTGACAATGTGCTCTCTACTGTGGGGAGTGAAAAGTGGGGATAACAAGGGTTCCCAAATCTTTGTGTATGAGGATCTTACACGTTGATTTTTTCCATTAATGGCCAGGATGCTTTGCTGACCTGCCCACACTGTTTGCTTCCCTCATTCCTCCTGTGATGAGAAACACATGAAAGCCACAGAATCCAATGAGCCCTATTAGCACTGAGCTCATGATTTAACACTGTCAACATCCCTAGACTATTTAGTCACAGAGGTAAAATCAAGATAGAGAAGTTTTAGAGGATGGAACATTACTATGAGATTAATAAAACACACTAAAATAGTGAAAATCATGAAATGCTGCTTTAATTTTACCTGTAAATCAGCAGATGAAGTTGCTTGATTCACCATGAAAAACTCAAGGAACCTGGTTCTCTGTATGCTCATAACATACATTAATTCATAAAGTGTGTCACAGGAGACACCTCATCAATTAATATTTGTGGACTATAATTGACAGTCAGATGCTATCATTTTCTGGTGTCCTGAGTTTGTGGGTATGCATGCATTTAAACTGGTTTAAACTGTTGGGATGTGTATTAGTGCCCTGGAGCTGCTGTAACAAAGTACTATAGACCAGGAAGCATAAACAACAGATTTTATTCCCTCACAGTTCTGGAGGCAGATGTCCCAGATCAAGTGTGGACAGGGCCATACTCCCCCTGCAAGCACCAGCGGGGGATCCGTCCAGGCCTCACCGAGGCTTCTGGTGGTTCCTTGGCTTGTGGCAGCACAACTGCAGCCTTCCCATGGTGTCCACCTGTGGTCTTTTATCTATGTCTACACCTCCCCTTTTCACAAAAACACCAGCCATTGGAATAGGACCACCTTACCCACAGTATGACTTCAGTTTAATTACATCTGCAATGATTTTGTTTCCAAATACGATCATGTTCTGAAGTATTGGGGGTGAGGACTCCAATATACCTTTTTGGGGGACATAACTCATGCTATAACAGGTTGCATAATAAATTTCAGCCAAGTCCTTTTATTAAGCACTTACCTACCTGCATGTGCCAGGTGCTATGGGAAATAAAAAGACTAAACATAGGGTTTTATGAGGGGGTTTATTACAGGAGAAAACTATAAGAAAAAGAACCATATGAGACAGAAGGGAATCAAAAGTCATGAAGTCAGGTGTAGATAAAAAGGACAGAAGAATTAAGAATTTCAGGGAGACTGCATTTTAGCTGTCCAGCCTTGATAATGCTTTTCAACACATGGATTAGAATATGGTTTGTATTTCCCCAAACTGTGATCTGGCAGCCCTAGGTGATCTTCCACAGTGCAGAAAATCAGTGAATTCTGAGTATAGGAAAAAGACAGTGCTATTTCCTAGTTAATACATGTCTTGCTCTCTGATCAGTCCTAGGATTCTGGGGTTGTTTGGGGCTGAGGGTGAGAAGGGAAGTGAAGTCTCAGTAGCTGCTGGACAGCAGTTCTAAGTGCCCACCATGAGAAATTTACCTTTTCCTAGGCCCCTTTTGTTTAAGGCTGTGGTCAGTTATGGCATGGTGGTGTGGTGGTAAGAGTCTTGCTTTGATTTGGAAGGTCTGAGCTCTGTAGCTGTTGATAAATACTTGTAGATTGGCTTGTAAAGCACTCATAGAGAAAGTTTTAGTTATAAAACATATTATCTACCATTGTGTTTTTACAGAGACTTCTTTGAACTTTGCAAACTGAATTATTGGTTATATCAAGTTGCTTCGAATGAAACGATGGTTTCAGAATAGTTAACTTTGCATTATAAACATCTGCTTTTAAAGCACATGACTTTAAAATAGTATCTCAACCCTACACCAGGGTGATCCCTGTTTTGGGTTTTAGGCCCAAAGAATAGGGCAGCTGTAACTACATTTGCTGGCTCATTCCACGCAAAGCAAACAAACCTAAATTCAATTAAAATTGGGAATGCCTAAACTTATTCCCCGAGAGCCACATTGGACATGCTGTAGTGTTGCTGTTGGCACCACACATACACACACACTCTCACACACATTTGCGTACTCATTCACTTGGGTTGGAGGACACCAGAGGAAAAGCTCATAAGATGGCCTTCATCAGGGACAGCTGCCTCTGTGAACTCTCTGGAGGGATTCAGTGTTTGTGCTATGTCAGGACCTCATTCTGTTAATAGAAATGACACCTGTAATGGCCCTCTCATCTCATTTCTTTAAGCACTGCCCACCGTGCCTCTATATAGATTTCTTTAAAGACAGAACATGTGCCCTGAGTTACAGGCATGGTGCTAAACTGCTGATCCAATGGCATCTCATGTTGCACCCATTTCACAGATGAGAACACTGAGGCCCAGCAGTTTGCTGTTCCAGGTCACCCAGCTGGCACATGGAAGCAGAACCTTCCAACCCTGATGCCAGAGTCCCATATCTTTCAGGTGATGACAATACTGCTGCTATTTGAGGACCTGCTGACTATCTGACCTATGCTAAATCAGGGGATGATAGGTAGTTATACCTTCAGGAATTACAAGGCAGGTCAGAAAGCCAAACAGGCAATGTGAAGGACCACAACAGACAGAACAGAGTCCAGGGGTAAGATCATGCAGCATAGATTGCTGGTCAGCAGGGCTCTCAAGGGGGTGGGGGCACAGCGGGGCCTCTCAGGAGGTTTGGGTAAGCATCTCTTGGCAAGAGGAATGCTCCTTCCTGGCTGGACAGGACCCCAGAGACAACTGAAAGAGGACATGTAGCTCTAGGGATTGCTGTCCTTGGCATAAGGTGCCGGGAAAACTCACTTTGAGCCTTCTCATTCATTCCATGGGAGGACACCCCCAAGGACTTCAGTTAAGCTCTGGCTCAGGCATCTGATACCCCTCACTGTGGGTCCTGGGTCATGTGACTCCGAGTTCATTGGATGTCCATCTATACCAAGATTTAAAATAATATGATAAAATATAATATAAATTCATATACATGTATATAATAAACTTTTAAAATGGAAGTACTGTATGTATATGGATATATTTAATGAATTACTTCTCTTTTCAGAGATAACTGCTCAATGTGAAAAACAATTGGAGGGGATTGGAGGCCACAGGAGGGGTGTTAAGAAGAGCTGTTAGTTCTTGTTTGGTGGGGGCACCTCTGGCCTTTTGGATTGGAGTCATGTGGGAGCTGGAGCTGCACTTGCCTCTATCATTGTTGGAGAAAGGCAGCAAAGGCACACCATCCCTGTGGGACTCAACTCTGCCATGGGCAGTGTCAGGGTCTGGGAGGTTCAGTGGTCTCCAGCACCTACTGGTCTCTCTTGGAGCCGCTGTAAGATGGGGTGGTCCCAGTATGTCCTGTAGAGTCAATCATCCATTTGCTGTGTGACCTTGGGCAGCCTGCAACATCTCTGAGTCTCAATTTCTTCCTCTTAAAAATGAGATTAATGATATATACCTGGAAGGAATTACCATGAGTGGATGTGAGGGGCTTTGTGCAGTGCTGGGTGAAGTAGGTCTTCGGTACACAATAGTTACTATTTTATGGATTGACATTGAAAACTTCCCCTGCCATGTCCAGGAAAACTATAAGCCAGGATTTGAACCTCAAGGCCACCAAAACTCAGGAATACTTTATTCTAATGACAGGGTAGATTCTTGCAACTTTAGGGGGCTGGCAACTCCTCCTTTCCCACCCTGACAGACCACCATTGTCTGGGTTGGTAGGACCACTGAATTTGGTTTCCAGAGCCCTCTGGATAGCATCAGGTCCCTGCGCAGCTGCTGAGTGTACACAGCTGCTGGCTTCGAGGGGCTGAGGGCCAGGCTGGGGGGCTCAGGTTTCATGTGTATAGAGTTTCATGCTTGAGAAAGGCCGGGAGGGAGTGACAGATGGGCAGTGAGGCCCTGACAGCCGCCCTGTGTGTGCAGAGGGAGGGCAGTGGGCTGTCCCTGGGGCCTGCGTCCCCTGCGACTTCTAACTTTTCCCTCCATCACTTCTACCAAGTTAGAGCAGGAGAATTTATTCCTGATGTTTTGATATTTCTAACTTTAGCACTGAATTTTTAGTTTTATGAACCAGACTGGTAGTTCTCATCCTTGTTTTTGTAGAATAGTTCTGTGTCTAAAGGCCAGGGTGAAAGGGTAAGGATGTTTATAGCTACGATGTGTGAAGATACATTTCCAACACATTTGTTTAAATTATTTAAATCTAATTAATGTATTGGTTTGCCAACAAGTTCATTTAGTTTTATTTGTAGGCTGGCTCTAGTAGTGCTTAGTTGTCTTTAACTTCATTCGAAACAATTTGTTAGATTGTATTCTGACAATTGTCATAGCAGCATACATTAAAAAAAACTTATCAAGATTGGTGAACTTTCATGCAGCCATTTTAATATTGAAGATGGAAGAAAATGCGCAACATTTTTGGCATATTATGCTTTATTATTTCAAGAAAAGTAAAACACAACTGAAATGCAAAGAAAAAGATTTGTGCAGTGTATGGAGAATGTGCAGTGACTGACTGAATGTGTCAAAAGTGGTTTGTGAGGTTTCTTGGTACTGTTGACATTTTGGCCAAATAATTCTTTGCTGTGGGGCTGTCGTATGTGTTGGAAGATGTTTAGCAGCACCCCTGGCCTCCACCCACTAGAAGCCAATAGCAGGAGATAGCTGACATACTCAAAATATCCAAATCAATAAAGTTATTGGTGAAAATGGAAAATGTGTCTTTTATCTTATGGAAAAAACTAAATGGACATTTTGGCCAAACCAATATTTATTGGGTTCCTACTATGTACACTGTATACCAGTGTACACATCATATGCACAGAAACACACATGTATTTATTGGGTTCATATTATGTCCATGCTACCAGTGTATTACATACATACCTGCACACATATGTATGTTTTCTGCATCACCTTTTCAGGCAGGTCATAAGAGAAACCAGAGGGTCTATTTAAAAAAAAAATTTATTTTTATTTATTTATTTTTTTGAGAGGAAGGTAGAGATAGAAACATCAATTTGTTATTCCACTTATTTATATATTCATTGGTTGATTCTTGTATGTTCCCTGACCAGGGATCAAACCCGCAATCTTGTACTGGAATGACTCTAACAAACTGAGCTACCCAGCCAGGGCCTTTGGGTCTTAAGTATAAAGCATTTTGAATTCTTAATGTGAAGGAATTCTCAAGAGGTCATCTAGCCCAAACTTGTAATTTTACAGCTGGGTAAACTGAGGGCAGTTGCTTATGGTTGTGTAAGTTGTGCATAGTCCAGGGAAAGTCATTCACACTGCAGTCTAAATGAATGGTGTCTCCAGGATTGTACTACAGGAGGGTTCTGGGGCAGTGATGTAGAAAGGTGAGTCTCAATAGAGGTCGTCCTCCTAGGGCACAAAGCAAATTTGAGGAGGGTCATGGTAGATTACAGAACTGGCCTGAATTGGCCACCCCTTCCTACAGCCATGGCCCTTGTAGAGTGACATTGCAGCTTCTGTCATCCAGAGGCGGAGCCTGTTTTCTCACTTCTTGACTCTGAGCTGACCAATGGAATGTGGCAGAAGTGACAGGTGCTTGTTCCTAGCCCAGGGCTCAGGAGGCCTTGTGTCTTTTCCATTTCTTTCAGAGTCTGCCTCCATCTGAATACAAGCCTAGGGCCTAGATACTAAGGGATGTGAGACCACATGGCAGAGAGCTCAGTAGTCCCTACTGAGGCCTCTTGTACCCACCTATAGCCCACCAACCCTAAACACTGGGCAAGCCCAGTAGAGACCAGAAAGACTGTCCAGATAATCTGTAGCCTCACAGACACAAAAAGATGTTTATTTCAGCCTGCCACTGAGGTTTTATGGTTTGTTATTCGGTTTTACTGTGCAATAGATAATGGATATAGGGATGGAGAGTGGAAGTAGGATTTTGCGCGTAACTTTGTTATTATTATACTTGGAACAACTTTTTAAAAAGGGGCTCATAATAATCCTATCTTTTCTTCAAAGGAGCTGTATGTAATTCAGAACCCCAAAAGGGGTATATAGAAGCAATTTAAGCCTCTTCCAGTTTATATTAAATTGTTTTAGTCTAGAATGTGAATCTACAGTTTCAAGTTTGCTTTGAATTTGCATAATTTCTTGCAGTGAAGTCTTGTTTTTGCAGTATGATTTCTGTTAGTAACACCTTCATTAAAATGGTCATGTTTTGGATTATTTATAAATACCCTGCCCTGGGATGGCCTTTCTTCCTCAATTCTGAGTGTATCACTACTAAGATCCTATGCCAAGAAGATGCTTTTTTATCTATTTTCTATCCTTAAAATCGTTTAAGTTCGTAAGAGACTTTTAAGTATCCAACTGCAGTTAGCAAATTTATTCAGAAGTTTTTTTTGTCAGGAATGCAGATTTTCTGAAAAAGCCTGTTGCTTTCTGAACACATGCCAAAAGATTATGACTTTGTCATTCACTTTAAGGAAGAATGTTACAGTGCTTTTGATGGAAAATTAGGAGTTTCAGAGGAATCATGTTGGTGCTGTTCACTTCTGTTGTTGGCTCTCCAGGAGGAAGAAGAGACCATCAGAACATATGGAATCTTATTCTAGGTCTTTATTTCTTAAGTAACTTCATTGTGACCTTTCTATGGTGCTGAAGCAATTGCCTTATTCAAGACCTGTGTTTTTGTACAATAAATCACATAAAACATTGGTGCTGTTAACATATTTCTTCTCATGGAAACATGAAATTTTCTGGACATAGTTCTCCTATTTGACAGTACATTTTTATTCCTTTTGAAAACAAGCTCTATAAATAGAATGTGATCAAATTCTTGAAAGACTTGTAGCAGAGGTTAAACTTCTAGAAAGTACCATAGAAGCCATACTTTTAAGTGACAAGAGACTGGAATGGAATATCTTGCAGATTTGATCAACTGAAGACAAATGGAGAATAAGAGTTCATTTATTGTACCTCAGACAAAGCACTTTTATTTAGATTGAATCTGAGTAACTGCCACGTCAGCAATCCAAGGAGGGCTCTTCAAATAAATAGGAATAATCATGTTTTTTTTGGTATGAGTCTTAAGCATACTGTTTATGAATTGTTAAAATAATATTCTGGGAGTGAGAGGGTACTTACCCTGCACATAATTAAGCCTTTTGTTGTCTGTAATGGACCTCCCACCTTAAAAAGCTAGAAAAATAAGGGCAAATAAACCCAAAGTAAGTAATAGACAAAAAAGAGAATAGTAAATAACAGAATAGGAATCAGTAAAATAGGAAACAGAAAATTACTAGAGAAAATTAACAAAACCAAAAACCGGTTCTTTGAGAAAATCAGTAAAATTGACAAACCTCTTAGATTAATCAGGAAAAAAGGGGAGAAAACACAGTACACATATTAAAAGGATAATAATTGGATATTATGAATATTTTAACACCAATAAATTCTATACTTTAGATGGTTTCTGTGTTTTTTTTTATGCTGTTTTTCATTACTCTAAATTCTATATCTGATAAATTGTTTGCCTCCATTTCATTTAGTTCATTTGGAGAATTTTCTTGTTCTTTCATTTGGGGCCTGTTTCTTTGCCTTCCCATTTTGGCTGCCTCTTGATATTTATTTTATGTATTAGGTAGGTCTGCAAAGCCTCTGGTATAGCATTATGTCAGATGCTGCCTGTGACTGGTCCTGGGCAACCTGTTTGGACCTATCAATGATCCACAGCTTGTGGCTCCTGCTGCTGGGCCTGGATGTGTGCAGAAAGAACCAAGCTGCACACCAAGGCTGGCTTTTACCAGAACTGGGCCTGGGGGAGGGTCAGCTAAAGTCTCAGAATTCCCAGAGACCCATCTCCAACCGAAGGCTTTCTGTTAGGCTTAAAGAGCGAAAGTATTCCAGCTGTACTTCTCAGCAGCAGGGCTTAAGTTCCACAGAATGGGGTGAGAGTGATTCCTGCTGGGGGGTGGGGTGGAAGGAGATGTTATTGCTTCCCCTCAGGCTGATGCCACTGAAGGGAAGTGCTCTGCCTGAGAAAGATGGCTTCTGCAGTATGGGGAACGACTTAGCACAGGGCTCCTCATGACTGTTCCTTCACTTCTCTCCCTAGAGCCACCACCCCCAGACTCTCCTCTCGAGTCTCTAGTCCAGTTTGCCCTCCCTCTGCCAGAGCCCAGGATAAGTGGCTGTGAATGAAATTTTGTGCATTGGCCTTTTAAGAGGCTCTCTGTGTCTCTGTTTCTCCCTGGTGGAGAGAAACCCTGCTGCTCTTCACAGCAGATGTTATTTGGGTTCTTTTCCGGTTCTGATGCTCTAGGCTGGGGAGCCCAGCTTGGGGTTTAGGCCCTACACTTCTCAGGGGAGACCCTGACTCCCCGGCTGCTGAAATATCCCTCTGGAACTTCAGCTGCCACCCATGGGTACCCAGCCAGCCCTCTTGCACCTCTGCAATTCCTACCAGTCTCGTGTGGTGATGGCATTTCTTCCATAAGTCCTTGGTTATAAGGCTTCTCTCCAGCTAGTGTTCAGTTGGTTATTCAGGATGACTTTCCTATAATTTAGTTGTAATTCCAGTTTAGTCCTGGGAGGATGTTAGTGAAGCTTCCACCTACTCTGACACCATTTTGGGTCCTCTCCACAATTTAGATTAAGTGTACAATTTCCGTGGGAGACAGACTACCAAAGCTCATTCAAGAAGAAATGGATAACCTTAATAGCCCTGCTAATATCTATTATAGAATTTAAACTTGTAGTTAAAAAGCTTCTCATAAAGAAAATTCCAGGTCAGATGGCCTCACTTGTGAAATCTACCAAACAATTAAGGAATATATAAGGAGTTGTCAAGACTCAGTAATAAGGAAACAACCCAGTTTAAAAAATGGACAAATGGTTTGAGCAGACACTTCATGAAAGAAGATATATGAAGTCTGTCCAGAAGATATCCAGCCATGTAATATGAAAAAGAGATATTTATTGAAGAAGATACAAGAAACATTTTATATAGGACAAGGACACCTAAGTCCTCTTCAAAGTAAGCACCTTGGGACCTCATACCGTTTTCCCAATCTCCATCAGTTGCCATGTTGTAGTTTTCTGAATCTCATCAATGGTATGAAATCTCTTCCCTTTCTGGGAAAAGCCAGAAGTCACAGGGCGCCAAATCTGGGTTGTAGGAGGGCTCAGTGACCTGGGTGATTTGATGTTTTGCCAAAAAACTTTGCACAAGATGTGATGCATGAGTGGGTGTGTTGTCATGATGAAGCTGTCAATCAATCACGAGTTGCTCATAGATGCAGTCTTCTGAATTACCCAAATAGTTTCCATGGAGGACTGTTCAACCTTAATGCAAAATTTGATGCAGATTCAATGCTGGTACTTGCTCAGTCATTTTGAATGCGACAGCCACAGAATACACATGTTCAGTCATCAGCGTCTACCATTCCCAATGGTTAATCCAGTAAAGTCGACATTGTTCACGCATACACATCCAGTTCACTCTCCTTGGCTGCCAGGTTATATTGATGTTGTGTAAACTGTTCTCATTATATTAACAATGGTTGGACTTTTTTCAGATAGACCTTGTACACTCACATGAAAGAATGTTCAACATTATTGGTCATTAGGGAAATATAAACTGAAATCACAATGCGATACCACTACACACCTATTAGAATGGCTAAAATGTAAAAGACTGGTCATACCAAGTATTGGCAAGAATGGGAATGTAATATATAATTGCTTTAGAAACCAGTTTTTCAGTTTCTTAAATATTAAACATACATTTACCCAATTCTCTACCCATTCTTTTTCTGTGTATTTACCCAAGAAAATGGAAACAATATGCTCATACCAAATTTTGTGCACAAATGTTCATAGCACCTTTGTTTTTAATAACCATGAACTGGACACAACCCAGATGTTTTTCAACTGGCATATGGATAAATTAAGTATAATATATCCATGGAATACTACTTAGCAATAAAAGGGAATGGAGGAAAATTATATAGAGTAAAAGAAGCTAGCGAAAAAAAATAAAAAAGTACATACTGTATGATTCCACTTATATAAAATTCTAGAAAATGCAGTGTAATTTGTAGTGACAAAATAGATCAGTGTTTGCTTAGGGACACTTCATGGGCACAAGGAGACCTTTGGAGGTAATGGGTATGTGTTTTTTTAAAGTATATTTGATTATGTTGGTACAGTAGTTCCAAATTTTTCCCCTTTGCTCCCCTCTGCCCAGTACCCCCCTTTCCTCCAGCATTCCCACCCCCCTTAGTTCATGTTCATGGGTTGTGAATATATGTTCTTTGGCTTCACCCTTTCCTATATTATTCTTAAGTTCCTCCTGTCTAGTATGTACCAACCAATTATGCTTCTTAATCCCTGTACCATTTCCCCATTTCTCCCCCTTCCTCCTCCCAGCTGATAACCCTCCGAATGATCCCCATACTTACGATTCTGTTCCTATTCTGGTTTGCTTAGTTGGATTTTGTTTTTATTTTTTTGGATTCAGTTGTTGATAATTGTGAGTTTGTTGTCATTTTAGTGTTCACAGTTTTGATCTTCTTTTTCTTAAGTAAGTCCCTTTGACATTTCATATAATAATAGCACTTTAACTATGATGTGTCTTGGTGTGGTCCTTTTTGGGTCTAGCTTGTTTGGAACTCTCTGTGCTTTCTGAACTTATATGTCTATTTCCTTCACCAAACATGGGGAGTTTTCCTTCATTATATTCTCATATAAGTTTTCAATTTCTTGCTCTTCCCCTTCTCTTTCTGGCACACCTATGGTTTAGATGTTGGCATGTTTAAATTTTCCCCAGAGGTTGCTAAACCTCTCCTCATTTTTTTCAATTCTTGCTTCCTCATTTTGTACTGGTTGACTATTGTTTTCCTCCTTATTTTCCAAATCATTGATTTGAACCCCGGTTTCCTTCCCTTCACCATTGGTTTTGTGTGGATTTTCCTTCGTTTCATTTAGCATAGCCTTCACTTCTTCCCTTATGCGTTTGCCATACTTAAGCATATCTGTCAAGCCTGTGAGCATCTTTACTACCAGTGTTTTGAACTCTGCGTCTGTTAGGTTGGCTATCTCCTCATCCCTTAGTTCTCCCACTTGAACCTTGATCTGTTCCCCCTTTTGGGCCATACTTCTCTATCTCCTCATCTTGACACACTCCTGTGTTTGTTTGCCTCTGTTTCTTAGGTAGAGCTGTCGCTCCTGTTATGTTGAAAGGGGCAGAGCCTTAGGTTTTCTCGTCAGTGTAGGGCAACCTGTTTCACCACGTTGTGTAGCTGTATGTGGGGGAGGGGTCTGAGGGAACAATGTCGCTTGCTCAGCACTCGCCCCTCCTCCAGGCATTTCTCCCACTTTGTATGGGACTGGTGCCTCTCCAGTTGCCGCCCTGTTTGTCATTCCCAGAGTGGGTGAGTCTATGGACACTCCAGAACCATGGGGGCCCTTCAAACAAGTGGACTCCGCTGAGAGACCAGCCGCCCCCCCCCACCCACCCCAACCCCCACTGGCCTTCACAGTCAGAAGCAATGAGGCTTTACCTTCCCTGGCCCTGGGACCGTGAGCTGCATGGTCCGGCCCGGAGCTGGGAACGCTCCCCAGGCATCCCTCCCGACCTCCCAAAATGTGTGACTGCTTTCCAGCAGCCTGCCGCTGCCACCACTGCTGCCGCCACCACACTGCATCCTCTCGGCCCTGGCTCTGCCCCACCTACCTGTCTGGATGAGTATTTCGTCTTTATATTTTTGTTTGTTGGATTTCCATGCAGCTTGATTTTCTGGACCTTCTGGTTGTCTCTAGTTTTGAGGTAGTTGTGTTCCTTCTTAGTTGTGGAGGGAGACACAGCGTGTCTGTCTAGGCCTCCATCTTGGCCAGAAGTCCTGGAGGTAATGGGTACGTTTATTATCATAATTCTGATGATGGTTTCAAAAGTGTGTGCATGTCAAAACTTATCAAATTGTATACTTTAAATAGGAGCACTTTATTGTATGTCAATTATATCTTATTATATGACAGTATTCACGTTGGCTGTAATTTTTTGTTGTGTGATGGAGCTTTAATTCATTTTACTGTCAGTACCCTACTTTTGAACCTAATTGTGAATCCAGAAACCATGTATAGAATTTTAATGCACAAGGGTAAATAGTATACTGAGATTTACTGCCAGAGTACACATTTATTTGTTTATTTTTTTCATAAAATTATTATTGGTTATCTACTATATTTTAAGAATTGTTCTAGACACTGGACATGTAATGATTACCAAAAATAAACTTGCATACTCTCTTAGTGGGGGAGAATAACATTAAAGCAATTATATGAACTTATTGTTTTTCAGATTGAGATATGTGCTCTGAAAACAAGGAACAGATTTCTAAAACTGTGTAGCAGAGTGGGGGAAGGTGATGTTTTAGGGAAGGCTCTCCTCTGGAAGTGGTACTTGAGCCCAGCTCTTATGTGAGTAGGCTATAATTAGGTTGAAAATGCACCTGTAGAGACAGTGATGGGCCAGGCAGGGTGGGGCCTAGGTTTGGTACAAAAAGATCTTGAATGGATTCAGTGCAGGGTATACCGAATTGGAACTCAGAGAGGACACCTACCTGAAATATAAATTTGGGAGTCACACTATAGAAATGTGAATGGAGTGGTGAGATTTCTTATGGGGAAATTATAGTGAGAATGTGAGAAGGCCTTGAAGAACTTTGAATTTGATGGCCAGGCAGTGTTGACAAGCCTGAAGAAGCTAAGGATGATGTTCGAAGGGTGGTTAAGTCAGAAGAGAGGATGGTGATCAGTGGAAGAGGATGGCCAAGACAGTGTGCTTCAAAAAGACAAAGGAACATTGGCAATGTGCTTGGAGGGAAAGAGGCCACTATTATTAATTGTTCCAGTACAATGGGAATGCACTGGACTCTCTTGGGAAGGCCTGACTGAGTGGTCTCCCCAGTCATTAGTGACCTTAGCAAGGGCACCTGTGTGAAGTAATGAGGGTGGGTACCTGGTTGGGGTGAGGGTGGGTTCATGACAGAGAGAAGGTATGTGAAGGGAGGTTTGTTAAAACTGGGGATCTTTGAGCACAGGTCTGAGGGAAGTAGAAAATGTTGGAAATAGAGTCTGGAGTGTGAGTGGGTTGTGTCAGTGAGAGTGGTTGGTTGGCTGGGAGTCCATTGAGAGCCTGTTGTATGTGGGGGTGTGAATTTATAGTGATTTTGCAGGGGATAAGCAGGAAGTTATGATGCTTATCAACTCACTTGAAAATTTTGTTAAGAGGAAGTTGACCTTCAGCTGTTTTTTTTTCCTTGTTACGGGAAACTCTAGAACTCAACAGTATCCCTTTGAAGAGCTTCAGGGAAATATAGCTATTGTATTTTTTCCTTTCATTTCCTATATGTTTTAACATGTTCGTTTAAATACAATGAGTGTGTTGTGTTGAGGCTAAACAGTTGTCACTTTGAGCACTCCTGAGCTTCCATCTTATCTCCAATGTACAATAAATGGCTTTTGAGGTAAAGTTGGTGACACTGCTGAAAGCTAACTGCTCTTTGCTGTATTTCTATTTTGCAGTTGATATTTGAAAGTCCATATCTGATGCAGATTAAGACATTATAAGGATGTAAATGTATAATTTTTAGAAAGTTCAGGTTCATGTCGAGGACTATTTGTATTATAATTTTATGAATATACATGTGTCTCTTCTGAGATTTGCTTTCTCTTCCTCATTTAGAGAATGCTAACAATTTGTTACATATAATAAATGAAGGGAAGTAAATCAAGTGGTGTTAATTAGAAATATTGTTCCTAAATAACCAAAATAAATGTAAGCAATATTTAGCTTTGGGTATTCTTTTTCCAATTCAAAGCAATAAAAATGCACTGTTCCGTTCTGTCTCCATGTGTAGGAAAAGTAAGCCAACCAGTTTTCTTCCTCCTTAATTCTTTTTCTTTGAAAGGATGGTGGGGAAAGTATTATTGGGAGTAGGGGTAGGGATATTGAGGGAAGGAAGTGTGAGGCACACATACTCATTGAGGAGCTTACAGACTGAAAATTTCTGGGTTGGTTTGGTTTTTCTTCTCCTATAGCTGAATGTGGCATAGCTGCCCAACATTAACTTTTGTCCATTATATATAAAAATGTTAGTCATGTTACTGCCATCAGAATTAGTAGTATGTGCATTTCAAGTTGTTTTCAAGTAATGATGGTCTTTCCATCATTTTGTACCTTTGATTTAAGGTGGTTATGTGGATCTTAAATTTATGTGTATGTCAGACACCTGGTGGCTTATGAAAACACACTGCTGGTCCCCACCCCAGAGTTCCTGATTCAGTAGGGCTGGGTGGGGGTTGAGAATCTGCATTTCTAAGTTCTCAGGTCATGCTGATGCTGCTGGTCTAGAGGACCACAGCTGAGAACCACGGACAGCCTACTGAACTCATCAGACCAGCAGTACCATAACCTGGTCCAGCCAGACTGCATGCATGGCCTTTTAAGAAGACAGGAGACTGAGCTGTAATCAGCTGGGGGCTTTCCCACAGGTGAGCACTGGCTGCTTGCCTACCTGGGTTACCCACTTCCTTATACTTGAGAAGTTTCCTAACAACAGAGCAGACCCTATGCTGCCGCCCTGTGGGCTTTTGGAGCATTAAACGCGGAGGTAGAGAGGTTGGAAAGAAATCTTGCCTGGGGTTGGAAGGGGCACTCAGAATATACCTGAAAAAAATGGGATTACTCACCTGTTTCTGTGCATGTAGAAAAAATTTATATAAAACAGGAGAGAAACACATTCTTCATTAAGATAGCAGCTAAGGAGGTTTCTTTGAGATATGACTGTATTACTTAAGTTGAGACACTTAAGGACGGATCCTTGAAATTAGGGTTGGGAGAAAGAATTGTGGCTAAATAAGATGATGAGTCACTTAAAGCTACCCAGGGATATGGAGACACTTCTAGGTAAGGGTTCTCCTTTAACACAGTGCTTTTAAGGGAAAAGTAAATCACCCATTTTGGGTTGTGGGATTAGGGAGTTGCTTCTGGAAACAGTCTGGAATGTATCAAAACATAACTACGAAGTCACTGTTTTCAATGGTGGAGTTTAGCTGAGCTGTAGGATTCATTCTAAGGCTGCTTCTAAGGGGTGATGGGTTTGTGGGCCTTAAATGGGGGCCTCCTTGTTCTCTGAAGGTCTGGAGAAGTCTGTGTGGCTCACACTGGCCTTCTACAACACTGAGGAAAGTGCCTTGATTTCATTCCAGTTTATGCTTTTCAATTCAGTAGCCACTTAAGAATTCATTTGTTACCAAGTATGGAGAAAACAATGAAAATTTTTGACCACCTCCCCTACTCCGAGCCTGATCTCAGGAAGCTCTTTTTCTAGATGATTGCTTTTTCTAGAGGATTGCTTTTCTAGATGTCATCACTGAGGTGACTTTTAGCGACCATTTCTCCTTCCAGTGAATGATGTTGGAATTACACGACAAGTTTTTAAGGTGGAATTAAAAAACAATTACAAGTTTTCTCAAAACAAGTGAAAAAGTAGGACATCTCTGCAAGGAAATAGGACTTATAAGAAATAAATAAATGGAAACTATAGAACTGAAAAATAGAATAACTGAAATAAAACTCAGTGGATGGGCTCAAAAGTAGAGTGGAGCCCTGGCCAGTGTGGCTCAGCTGGTGGACTGTTGTCCTGTAAACTGAAAGGTTATGGGTTCGATTCCTGGTCTCAGGGCACATGCCCAGGTTGCAGGTTTGGTCCCTGGTCAGGGGGCGTATGTGTTTCTCTCTTCCCACTCTCTCTCCCTCCCTTCCCCTCTTTAAAATCAATAAGCATATGGGGTGAGGATAAAAAAAAAAAAAGGTAGAGTGGAGATGACAGAGGACAGAACCAGTGAACTGAGGACCTATTGATGGAATTTGTTCAATCTGAACAGAGAGAAAACAGTCTGAAGGAAAATGAGGAAGTTGCTAAGGGCTGTATACTCTCCCTGAAGCTATCTTGAGACAAAATAGATGACAATGTACAATAGCAAAAACAATAACATAACTGCAGTTTTGTTCTTCTTTCCCTTCCCTTTTCTCCTTGTTCTGTGTGTCTCTGTCTGCCTCTCATTTCTGAAATGTTAGAATCACTCAAGGCCTTCATCAGCTCATTTCAGCCCCTTTGTGGAACTTAGGAAACTAATATAAGGCAACCTTATTAAACATGCAGGTCTGTGGACGGCTGCATAAAGTGTTGGCCAACAGGAGCCTGAAGAGGCCTGAGGGATCAGACCAGCTGGTTAGGGGGAAACCAACTTAGAGCCAGCGATTTTCCTTAGTGATAGAGAGATGAGAGCTGAAACCAGAGTGCTGGCTCTCAATAGCACCCAGCTAACCGATGCCCTGATATACAGAAAGAGAAAATGGAGCCCTGGACACCGAATGTGGGCAGTCCTAGAGAGAGCGTGGCAGCAGCTGGGCAGCCGGCCTCAGGCAGAGCCGGCAGTAACAAGATGCATCTGTTAGTCACAACAGAAAGGCATTGAGGGTTTTATAGTAAAATCCAAGAGCATCTTTTCTCTGTATCATTTGCCTTTGGTGATTATATTTCCAAGTTTTTTGCAGGATAGTTTGTCTCTCAAATGTTCAATTCTCATATGAAACCAATTATATTCCTCTTGGTTCTAGGTGCTGTGTTGGTATTACTCAACTTCACTTTTGGTAACTATAATCAAATAATTTATGGTCATTAGTGTCGTGGGTATAGGTCCTTAATTCATTAATTCACTGAACAAATAGTAAGTGCTTGTTATGCCAGGTGTGAGATATATCACTCATCTAAAAGACCAAATACTATGCATATGGAGCATATATTTCATAGTGCAGGGAGATGTTCTGTAAGCATACATAGTACATAGATTACATAGAATATTAGGCAGTGATAAGTGTTAGAAACAGAGGAGAGTGAGGAGGATAGGGAGGGCCAACAATTAGGGCAATATTGCAGTTTTACATCAGAAATCACATTTGAATAAAGACTTGTTGAATAGGAGGGAAGGTGTGATGTGACTGGGAGAAGAGGATTTCTGGCAGAAGGAGTGCCTGTGTAAAGGTCCTGAGGTTGGAGCCAGCCTGGCAAGTCTGGGACAGCAGAGGCCAGTGTGAGTTGAGGGAGTAGTAGTTCGCTGATGAGGTCACAGCGGGAACAAGGGAATAGCTTGTGCAGGGCCTGCCCAGCTATCATAAGGACTTTGACTTAAAAAAAAATTAATAGACTTTATTGTTTAGCATAGTTTTAGGTTTTCAGAAAATTGAGCAGAATGCAGAGAGAATTCCCATATACTCTTTCTCCACTTCCCCAACTTTACCCAATTAATATCTTGCATTAGTGTGGTCGTCGTCGTCGTCGTCGTCGGCAGCCGTCCGTCTCGAGAGACGATGGTGTAGCTTCTTAAGAGTCTATCTGCACGGCCGAGAATGGCTGTGCAGTCCGACTCGGGAGTGACATGGTATCTGTCTCCTCCTATGTTGAATCGACATCTTGCGATGACGCTGAAGCTACAGAGCCTGGGCAGGGTGATATGGAGGGCCAGCTGTTGCCCATGCAGCAGACCCCCCCTCTCTTCGCAGCTGAAGGATCCAAGGGAAAGACGGAGTCAATACAGCTTGGCTTCAGGTGCGCCGCAGGAGTTGCCGGTGTTGACTACAACGTCGAACCGCCTTAGGGACTCCGGCTCCGGATTTTCTGTCGGGGTTTACTCCCTTAGCCTTTCCCCTGAAGAGGTATGCCGCAAGGCAGCGGAGGTTTTTTGGTACACTTGTTATAACAGATGGACCAATACTGATATACTATTAACTAAAGTCCATAGTGTACCTTGTGTTGTACATTCTGTGGGTCTGGACAAATGCATAATGATATGGATTCACCATTACAGTATCATACAGGATAGTTTCACTACCCCCCAAAATCCTCTGTGCTCTGCCTATTCATCCCACACTCCCTGCTGAGCCCCTGGCAACCACTGATCTTTTTTACTTTCTCCATAGTTTTGTCTTTTTGAGAATGTTATAAAATTGGAATCATGTAGCATTTTCAGATAGGCTTCTTTCATTTAGTAATATGCATTTAAGGTTCCTCCATGTCTCTGGTGGCTTAATAGTTCCTTTCTAGTGCTGAATGGTCTTCTAGTGTCTGCAGGTACCACAGTTTATTTATCCATCAACCTATGGAAGGACACCTTGATTACTTCCAGGTTTTGGCAGTAATGAATAAAGCTGTTATAAACATTTGTGTGCAGGTTTTTGCATGGACATAGGTTTTCAACTCATTTGGGTAAAGCAAATTTATCCAAGGAATGTGATTGCTGGATCATATGGTGAGAGGATGTTTAGTTTTGTAAGAAACAGCTAAACTGTCTTCCAAAGTGGCTGTATCATTTTGTATTCCATCAACAATGAACGAGAGGGTTCCTGTTGGTCCACATCTTCACTAGCATTTGGTGTTGTCAGTGTTGGACTGGTATCATTCTAATGGTGTGTAGTGGTATCTTACTGTTTTAATTTGCCTTTCCCTAATGACATATGATGTGGAGCATCTTTTTATGTGCTCAGTTGTGTCTTCTTTGGTGAGGTGTCTCTTTAGGTGTTTTGACCATTTTTAAATTGGGTTGTCAGTTTTCTTATTGTTGAGGTTTAGGAGTTCTTTGTATGTTTTGGATATAAGACCTCGATTGGATGTGTGTTTTGCAAATACCTTCTCCCAGCCTGTGGCTTGTCTTCTCATTTTGTTAAAGGACTTTGGCTTTTGCTGAATGAAGTGGGGTGCTTTTGAGGGTTTTAAGCACAGGAGCGCTCAAATGTGACAGGCAAATTATAAATACGAAGTGAGATATTCCAATTATAGTAATATGAAATAAATATAATTCCTGAGTGTACATTGGCAGCCTTATCTTTAATGAAGGTCAGTTTTTCTAAGTGATATTTGAAAACATATTTTCCAAATACAGCTACACATCTTCTTCACAGCTATAGACCTATTTATTTCAGCCTCACTCTGCTGATACTTAAGAGTTTTGAGAGATAATGATCTCTTTATCACCTTTTATTACTCACAGTTATAATGAAAGTCTCAACTGGCTGCTGAGTTCTTTCATGTAAGAGGCTTTTGCAGCGTGACTATTGCTGTGGTGGCTTCCTTCCTCTTGCCTTTCCCTCTGTGGGGGGGGGGGGGTGTCTCAGCTGCTATTTATAGAGGCATGCTTGCCAGCGAATGTCCTCAACTGTTTTCTATACCCTTATTCAGGTTTCTTTCTCAAGGGAAGGCTCCCGTTTGCTTCCCCGTCACACTCCTGTCAGCCAGCCCTCTTTGCATGCCTTCAAACCTCCCATACTCTATCACATGGTTTAAAATAGAATCTTTTTCTAGGTGGTCAGTGTCCAGTCTTCTTTCCTTAAATGCAGCTTCTCAGGCAGTTTAAAAATAAAAGATCCGTTAGAGGGGAGGATCATGCACAACGCAGTGAGATGCTCTGTAGCTCCTATTGTGGCCCTTCAGTTGTGTGAGGGAAAGACATGGAGAGGGGGTTCAGAAGCAAGCATGAATAGCTAGGGTAAAACAAACGGGGACTGTGAGGCAGGCATCAAACCCTCTGAACCATCAGAGAACAGATTTAAACAGTGGAATACTCTCAGTGTCTGTAGGGTAGGAGCTGATATTTTAACCTGAATTGTCTTGGTCAAAGGTGGGACTGTCAGGTTGTGATACTTGTGAGACCAAGCAACCACCAGCGTCCCTTTCAGAGAACAGATTGCAGGTATTCCTCTCCTTTTAGAAGGTTCTCAACCCTTGCCATAATGATACTATAAGGATATACAGCAGGTTCCTGCTTCAGATATTTTTAGCACCTTTCCACCAGACAACAGCCTTCTCCATAGGCTTTTCCACTGATGGACAACAGGAAGATACCACAAACATTCTGAAAATGTTCAGTGGGAGAGGAAACGGATGTCAAAGGATCAGAAACAACACAGAAATGGAGTTCAAGATGAAAGTAAGCAGTGGCTCAGATTTGCAAAGTGCTGTGTCATAATTTATGGTCTATTTTCATTAGGTCAAAAGCATGAGAATGAGAGAAAAAAATTATCCCATATGAACAGGTGACAACTTGAGGTAAGAAAAATCTGACTACAGGCCTGATTTGATTTGTCTTATGAATTTGTATTCTTCTGTTTTCTTGTATCGAGATCCTCCAAAGGCATAAGAAATTGCATCTGCTTAGGGAATGTAATGAGACATTTACAATGGCCCATTTCATGCACTTATACTTTCCTGGTGCCTGGATCACAGCCAGACAGGGCATGTGCTGTTTTCCAGAGTGCCCTTATTTGATTAGTGCACACCTGCCTATTTTGATCTAACATTATTGGGGAATAAAATATAACTTTAGTGGACTTTATTCTAGGTTGTCTGACGTTTTATGCTAACATTAAAAAAATGCATTTTTGGCACTGGTCTGAATTTAGATGGTGCGACTATTTCTGAAGGACATAAAATATGCTTTTGGAGTTTGTGGGAACCAAACCTCAGGGGACACATGAATTAATTTGTGTGCTCTTGCTAGGCCTTTCCTTGATGTTTCACATGTCTTGGATATCTGAATTTAGCTTGGGAACTGGAGACTTTGTACATTCATATTTCTTATTGCCCTTTATAATTTGGCTAGTTGCAAACTGATGGAAGACATTTTCTTTTTCCCCAGATGACTGCATCATCCATAGAAGAGTTGGGCTCTGGGATAAGTTGAAGAAGGAAAGCAAAAGAAAAACATACTTTATTAAAGGCTTAAATTTCTTTCAGTAAACTACTTGTAACCCTAGGCTATGCATTTTGGTAAGATATTTAGCACCTAAATCCTTGAAATTTCTGCTGGGTGCTTCATTTGTTTTACAATAGATTTGAAGGAAGGGCTGCCCAGTATACTGCCAAGTGGGCTCTATTGACCTATGTTATCACGCCATTGAACATCACTAACTGTTGATTGAGCACAGAGTGCTATGGAAGAGCTCAGTCAATCTGGACCAGGAGAGAGCTCCAGTCTAATTAGAATAAAGCAGTGGCTACCAGGTAATTAAAAATTAGATGCATTAATTAGTGCTAATTGGACTTTTAGAAGATGAGCTCAGGATTTTAAACATGGCATTGCATCTTGGCCTGGAGTGGTGGAGATTGGTCCTGCAAGGACCCCAACACACTGATGGCTGGGCTCACTGCCTGAGGAGGATACTAGATTGTTATTATTATTATTATTAAAATGTATTTACTTAATAATACTTGCATGTGGTACAAAACTGAAGAGATGCCAAAAAATAGAGTAAAAAGCATGTTTGCTTCTTCCCATCCTCTAGGCTCCATTTCCTTTCCCTGGAGGTAAGCAACCCCTGTTAAAAGTATCTGACATGTGCTTCCAGAGATATTCCATGCATTTCTAAACTCTCACACACATTTTCTTCTTGCCTTTCCTTTGTTTTTTACACAAGACAGCATGTTACATGTACTATTTCTTATGTTCCTTTCCCCTACTTACTATAACTAGAATATTGTAACATATCAGTATATATAAAACTGCCTCTTCTTAAAACACTGTGTGGAGGGTGGTGTTCTATTTTGTGGAAGTGTAATAATTGATTCAATCATTTTTCTAAATTATTTCCTATCTTCTATTGTGACACTTTATTCTGTTCTTAACTGTACCACTAGAAGCTCAGTAGATTTGGGTCCCATTGGAAAGCAGATAGCATGCTAAACATGGTTGGTTGGGGAGAGTTTAATGAAGAGGCTATTTACAGTGTGGGCAGAGATAAGGACGGCCTGTAATGATGTGAGAGTATCCTGGGAAGCCACTACTTCTCCTAGGCCTGATGGGAAAAGTGAGGGAAGCAGGTTCTTGGAACCAGTGAAAACTGCAGCCACAGGAGAAGGATCCTGATAGGAGCTGTGGTCTTCAATTGAGAAATATAGCCAGTGGTGTGTTGGTAAAGGCTTAACAATGGCTCTCTGTGGTGAGGATCCCTGATTTGTAAGGTTTGCAGATTTCTGTGGTGTAAACACTTCCACTGTGCTAGGTTCCCAAGGTGATGTTACTGATTGCAGAGTTGGGGTGGGAAGCACACAGTCAGCTCTTGTGAGCAGTGCTAGCACATCACTGCAGCTATGTCAGGTAGCTGCTCAGCAGGGTGGCTGCTGGCCTGGTTCCCCCTGCTAGGGCCATTGATTGACTGAATCCTACAAGAAGCCAATGCACTAGGGAGGCTGGTTGCTGCAGTCCTCACAGGTTAGTGTCCTGGAATACAGAGTAGGTAGGTGAAGTACACAAGCTGCACAATTTTGGGTAGGTCATCCATCCTGAGACCCTGTATCATCTGTAAAAGAACAGTCTGCCTTGAATGTAGAACCTTTCTATACTAAAGTTCTCTCACTTCTGTGATTAGTGAATTCAGAGACCTAAGTGGGTAGGTCATTTAGTCTATTTAACAGGAGATGCTATGGGCCCCCTGCACTTAGACAGTTTATGTCTATTGGGGGGAAGATAAGACATGCACCAGTCGGTCCAGTTATGTGGTGGGGGCTGCAGACAGAACCACAAGTATTCAGAGGAAGTGATCTTTGTAGCTGGGGTGATGAGGCTGTTGATGGCAGAGACCTGGGAAGACCTTTGTTTTGTAGTTGGGAATTTGTTTTACCAATGGGGGAAAACAGAACACGTCTTTAATAACCCAGTCTACTTATACCACTAGTTCTCCAAGTCTGGTCCTGGTACCATCAGCATCTTCTGGGACTTTGTCAGAAATCCAAATTCTTGGGTTCCACCCCAGACCTAGTGTTTAAACTCTGTGGCAGGTCCTACCTGTTGCTCCAAATGATTCTGATGCATGTGTCCGTTTGAGAAACACTGAGTTATACAATATTAGTGGTTCCAAACTTGGCTGAAAATCAGTCAGATGAGGTATTTCAAAAATACACACACAGAGTCAGATGGGAAACTTCACACATGCATGCATGCATGAACACAGACATTGACTTCTGGGCTGTATTTCAGACCTACTCAAATCAGATTTTTTGATGACTAGGGTCCTGGGGAGTTAAGTGTTTCCAGATAGTGTAAGCTGTGTTTTCTACACTCTTGATCTTAATTAAACAAGTTCAGTGTTAGCACAACAATTAAGTATTTGCCTTGCTAGAACTGCCTATTCTCTTTTCTCATGCATTTCCTCTACACTCAGACTCTTTAAACACTTTCAGAGTCAGAGAGAAGACAGATGCCTTAGTAGGCACTTTGTGTGGACTGAGGGTGGAGCAAGTTATTGGCACGGTATGGGTGGTAGAGAAGAGTTGCGAAGGAAGTTGGACAGCTGTGGAGGTCTCTGAAGTCTGACCTTAATATTGCTTCGTGACTGTTTTTTTCCCCTTTATGGAAATAATATGAAATATTTATTATTTATTTTATGTATCAGACAAGAACAGAGCTAAGTAATCTGACTCTACTTCAGCATTATAAAAATCATCCCTTCACTACAGCGTAAGATGTAAATGCATCTGCACAAGGGTACGTGTTATTTAAAATGTAGTAACATTGCTGCTGCCCTACCAAGTACTTCCAGTCCCTGTCCAGGTCTACTGCAATACTGATTGCCTATGCCTCTGCCTGATGGAGTTCTTGATGGAAAAGCTTGGAGTTTATTTAAAAAAAATTTTTTTAATCTTCACCTCGAGGACATAGTTATTATTTTTTTCTTTTTTAGAGAGAGAGGAAGGGAGGGAGGGAAACGTTGATGTGAGAAACATTGATGGGTTGCCTTTCATAAGTGCCCCGACCAAGGACTGAACTGGTAACCTAGGTATATGTCCTGATTGGGAATTGGACCTGTGAACTTTCTGTTTATGGGACCAACTGAGTCACACCAGCCAGGGCTAGGCCTGGAGTTGAGTTGTGTGATTCTCTTGTTTGTATGTGTTTAGCATATAGTTCCTTTTGTATTTACTGTTAAACTAAGAAAATGCTGTGTTTTCCATCAAGGCCAAGCAAATAATGTGGAGAACTTGGGATAGGATTTCTGGAAAGTGAACTGAGCAGCTGTTGGTCATTTGAGGTCAGAGTTCTTCTCTAAATATCTTGTGGAGTGCAGAGGAGAGCTTGCTTTTTTGGTCATTACAAATAAAGCTATGAACATTCTTGTACATGCCTTTTTGTGGACATATGTTTTCATCTCTCTTGGGTGGATACCTAGGAGAGGAATTGCTGGAGCTTAGGTATGTTTAACTTTGCAAGAAATTTGCAATTTTCTAAATGTGTCATTCTATATTCCCAACAGTCATGTATGGGGGTTCCAATTGCTTTCCATCTTGCCAGTATTTGATATTGTCAGCCCTTTCCATCTTACCTATTCTGGTGGTGTGTGGTGTTATCTTTGGTTTTAATTTGCATTTCCCTGATGACTAATGATGAACACTTTTTCATGTGCTCATTTACCATTTATATAGCTTCCTTAGTGACATAAGAAGTGGGACTTTAAATATAAATATCTTCTTTTGTACCATCATATCTCACATATATTTTTTTCTACTGTAGTTTCACCCATGATCTCAGTTGCCCTTGATTGCTCACCAGTCTTCAAAACACCATGGACTTCTTGAACATCACATCTTTGAAAATGTGGTGCCATCTGCCTCTTCACCCTTTTAGCCCCCACTTAAATGTCACCTTTTGGGTTGGTGAAGCCTCTGTCCTTCTCCTACGTCAACAGAATTTGTTTCTTTTCTCTGTGCTTCCATGGTCCTGAGTGTACATCTGTGTGGTTGTACTTGTCATGTTGTATGCAATTCTTCTTTGCCTCACTGAAGGCAGGTAACTTGTCTCACTCTACTTTGCATTTCCATTTGATCCAACAGCTTTTTGAGAAAGGCTGAATATGCTAGACTTAAGTTGGGGATCAGGGCATAGACCGAGAGGGGTCAAGTGACTTGTCCAACCAAGGACAGCATGTTATGATAAAGAGTCAGGGACTGCTTACTATAAACTTTTGACTCTCTCACATTAATTTTCCAAAGAGGTATGTTGTTTGACTTACAGTGTTCATTTAACCAGTTAGCCACATGCACCTATGTACACGATGACTTTTGAAGGCATGGGATGGTTTTAAGGGAATCCATTGCCAGATCTGCAGCTTGCATATTCACTTACCTAAAATTGACTAGTCTGAAAAGATGCCTGTGATCAAGGAGGGCATCATGCTGGTTCAGCTGTCCCACCTCCCCTTTCACAATGGCCTTTCTTCTGCAGCACAAAAAAGGGCAGACCATTCACCCATATGTTGTCTTCCTGAGGTACACTGCTGCAAGATGGAAAACATCCAGGCCTTGTAACAAAGGGACAGTTAAAAGTATCCATGGTGTTAAAAAGTGAATAACTCTAAGCACTGGAATTTTGTAGTTCTGGAATTTCTATAATACTTCTTAGCTTTCATAGAATTGCAAGGGACCCTAATCAAACTGTTAACTGATAATTTAAAATTTTTTATTTATGATAGATTATATCTGAACTTTGTGTAACTCAGAAGGCTTCATAGAATCCAGTTACCTCATAAAACTCCTTCCATTTAAATACACAGGTTTCCTCTGCTATCCAAAAGTAGAGCAGTCCTGTGAAACCTTTTGTTAGCTGAAATGCATAAAGTGAAGAAGCAATTACCTTAGGACACATCTTGCTAATGGATGCACAAAATAAATTAAGATAAAGCATAAATGCTTACAGACACAGTTCAAAGCTGTGATGGCATGATGCTGAGATGTTGAGTATAGTTCTGAGGAAGGAGTTTGGCGTTTCCACTCCTGCTCCTCTGGATTTGAGCTTCTTCTGTAATAGCTTGTTATAAAACAAATGCTGAATGCTGTTTTTGCTTTTTTTGGTAAAAGCAAAAGTCCTGTTGGGATTTCTTTCAGTTAGCAAAAATAGGTACTAAGGTAGGTGTTTCAGAAAGGCAAAGTGGTGTAAAGCAAATTTTTGGAAAGTGGGGGAAACCTATACTTATATTTATGAACAAGGTTACTTATTATTTACATTAAAAAAACAAAACCCAAGATAGGAACCATATCACTTTCTAGCAATATGTGATAGTCATTCATGGATAATTTAAAAAACCCTATACATCTCATTAAAATATACATTTCTGTATTTTATATTTAATAATTTTCATCAAAACTGCAATGTTTCCCTCATTTGCGCAACCATCATAGTGTGTTAACTCAATTTAGAAGAAAAGTCATTAACAATTAGATCTTTATGGTTTAAAAATCTTAGAGTCAATTTTCATTACTTGTGCTAGTTATATTCAACAAAGTCACTACAAACACTAAATTCGTAACTACTGAGCCATCGTTCCTGGGAAAATACAGGGTTAGTTTCTTTGAGACTCTGGTCACAACATTTCATCAACCAATTGTTACATAATCTTGTTTTAGGTATACGTCTGTTTAAAGATGGATATTTCTCACAAATAATTATATGCAGTATTTACTTATAATAAAATACTTTCAATTATAGCATTATGTAACATAGTCTACTGTAAAGTGACTGTCCTAGTTTAACTCTCCTGCTCAGTAATACACATACAATGCTCACATACACACAGTGAATATATATTGTATACTGTATGGTATAGTAATACAAATCCTGGAAAAAAAAGCATTAAGCAAAGATTAAACATTTGAAATTTTGTGAAAACATTAATTAAAACCTTACTGTTGATGGAGCTGTAGGATGTGTGATGGAGTATTACACAGTGTGGTTAAATCTCTTGACCTTGGCTTGCCCCATGAAAACCAAGGGAGAATGGGGAACTTACCTGGCAGATGGGGAAGAAGACATCAATGAGAGTGGCATGTGAGATCTGGCAGTTCTACCTCAGGAGTTTGGCTTTCACAACTTGATGGTGTCAGCAATGTTTCCTTCCCAACTGGACTGATAAATTGCTTCAGTCTTGTCTGTTTGGCGCTTTGCTTCAAATCTTTTTAAGTGTCTCAGCATAAGGGACGAACACAGTGGATGTTAGGTGCTTAAATGTGAGGCTGTGTTCAAGCATGGGGTCATACTCTTCCATGCCATTGCGAATTTTTTCCAAGGCAGAATCCCATTCTGATATTTTGGTTGCTGTTAAAGAGGGACTATTCTTGGAGTCTTAGGTTGACTTTCATCACCTTCCTCATCATCACTGACTCCAGTGCCATGCTTTGCCACTTTCTCTATGTCTTTGTTGGGTTCTATCAAAATTTCCTCCACTTATTTGATGTGCAATATGCATTATGCTTTTAACACTGTTCTTCATCTTTTCTGTAACACTTTCAAAATTTTTCATGTAGTTTGGCCAAACATTTCCCCAACAGTTATTGATAGTAGTCTGCTTGATGCTGTCCCAGGCTGTGCCAATATAATCAATAACATTGTAAATAGTGACTGACTTCCAGTAGTCCATTATGGTGGTTTCCTCACTGGCAACAAAAGCCTCAAAATCATTGCTATAAAGCTCCCTGATGTAGTGTCCCTTGAAAGCTTTTATTATGCCCCAAGTGGTTAGAAGAAAGATGCAGTATTTAGGGGCATGAAGAGAATCTCTGTGTCAGGGTGGGCACCTTCAAGTTCTTCATTGCAATGAACTGGAGTGTTATTCAAAATTAACAAAACCCTGAAGGCAAAGTTTTTGCCTTGGGAATAGTATTCAGCTTCTGGGATGAAGCAGTTGTAGAACCAATCCCAGAATACTTCAGACTCTATGCCTTTTTTGTTCCTCCTCCAGTGGACTGGCATACGGTTCAGGTTTTTCCCTCTAAATGCTTGTGGGTTTTGTGCTCTCTGTTCCATTAGGGGTTTGCACTTGAAGTCTCTCTGGGCATTGGCACATAATAGCAAGGTTGCATGGTTTTTGCATCATTTAAGCCAGGAGTTTTGGAGGCTATTTGCATTACATAGATTCATTTGCCAACATTCTTGTAAAACAAGCCTATCTCATCAACGTTGATAACTTGCTCTTCCATATATAACCCTATTCATGTATAATGCTTAGCAGATATTTTAAAAATTCTTCTGCAGGCTCCTGATCTGCAGAACCTGCTTTGCCTGCAAATTCAACATTTTTCATGTAGCATCACCTTTTGAAATATGTGAGCCAGCCTGCAGTAGCTGAGAAAGTTTAACATTTTCTTGACCATGGGTAACATGACTGTAATTTTCTTTGGCCTTCAGCCTCACAGTGCTGTCCACTACACTCTTTTTATTGGTCGTCATTTCGTGAATCCACAAACTTAGTTACTTTTCCATTGTTTCCATAGATACATCATGCACTATATATGTTACTTCAGCACAGTGGTTCTCAACCTGTGGGTCGTGACCCCTTTGGGGGTCAAATGACCCTTTCACAGGGGACACCTAAGACCATCGGAAAACACATATATAATTACATATTGTTTTTGTGATTAATCACTATGCTTTAATTATGTTCAATTTTTAACAATGAAAATACATCCTGCATATCAGATATTTACATTATAATTCATAACAGTAGCAAAACTACAGTTATGAAGTAGCAAGAAAAATAATCTTATGATTGGGGGTCACCACAACATGAGGAACTATATTAAAGGGTCGCGGCATTAGGAAGGTTGAGAACCACTACTTTAGCACTTTCCAAGTGGCCTCATGTACCGATTGGCAAATCTCCTCATCCTTTTTCTGGATATAACATATTGTTGACTCATTAACATTGAATTCATAGCCAACAACACTATAACTCAGGCCCGAAGGAAGCTTATCGAACACATGTATTTTCTCTGTAAGGAACGACTTCTTGCACTTAGGATCATTAGACAGTGCTTTAGTACTAGCTTGGGGGCCATTTAAAACAGTGAAATCAACAAAAACACAAAAATGTGAAAAATGAGACACTAGTACACTGAGAAAGGGACATTTGGCTAATATTATGACTAAAACAAGTTGAGGAAGAACATGGCTTTTGTTCAAGTTCAGCTGGGAATGTGTGCATAAGGCAATTCATAAATAACTGAGAAAGTGTCACAAGTACAGATTTTGGGATTACATGTACATTTTATCTAATAGGCGAATTTGCAAATACAGAAGTAATGAATGAGTATTAACTGTATTTATGTGGGCCTCTTGCAAAAACAATGTGATCAGGAACATTTTTAAGCACAAATATATATTACTTCAGAGCACAATTTTGTGGGGGGAAGTTCAAAGGAAATTAAAGGAGAAAGAAATTAATGTGAAATTTCTGACTTTTAAAGAAGAGCATGTTCATAATTTTTCTCTGTAGGTGGGGAGTGGTTATGATATCTATTGTATTGAGAATCTATTGGATATATTAAAAAATGTTTAACAATTTATTTGTAAAATGTCATCAGGATGTGAGAAATGAATACTTTGCAACTATTTAACACGAAGACTTTAGATATTTGGTACATAGATTTTTTAAAGATTCTTTTAGGGAGAGAAGCAAAATGAAGTAGGAAGCCACTTTGGTTTTTTTACTCTATGTACTACAAAAACAGAACAAATCTGTTCAATTTGGGAAATATGTTAGTACTTTCTTCGAAGAATTTTCGAATTTTGCGGGGGAAAGTTTCATTTTCTCCCTCTTCACACCTCCCAACACAATGATTTTCTTTTGATTTGTAAAAGACCTGAGCACTTTGAGATGAAACCATAGTATTCTTGAGAGAGGCCTGATGGAATGTTCTGATTTTCCCCTAGAGGTCAGTACTAAAGGTATTCAGAGTCCTCAGAAATGTTAGAATTCTGGATGGTTTGGTGTAACTGCCAAGACTTATTCTTCATACGCAACTCAGAGCACAACAAAGAGCTCTTCTGATCAGACTTCTCCATTGATCGTTCTATGTAACACGTACTCTTCCTGGTTTCCTTAATGTCTCTAGCCTTGGGATGCTGTCAGTGATTACTTACATGTGTGACGGGTGGCCCTCACAATTTTACCTCGTACCAAGCACCAGGCAGTCTGCAGGAGCCCTCCTTGTTGCTCTTAACCTGTGGCGGAGGCTGTATTCGCCACAACTTCTTCCCAGCCGACTTACTTGCTGACTTGTAACCGGCTATTTTAATCATTCATGAAGCACATGGTCTACATTTGGGAAAAGAAACGTTGCATAGTGATTCCAACATGCATAATTTATGTTGCCTATTATTTAAAATCGTATTAGAATGCTTGCTTCCCTGAGCCCGGGGCAGGGAAGAACTGAAACATCGGGTTCTCTTCAGCCCCGTTGAGGTTTCTCAGGCCACGCAGGCCGAGCTCACTGGGGGCTCCTCTGGACCCGGCGGTCTGTGTCCGAGGGGGCCGCGTTTGTGGTGGAGCACCAGGTGACTGCAGGAGGATGGTGCGCGCAGGGCGGGCCAGGTGGGCCGAGTCGGAGGATGAGGACCCGGCGCCAGGGTAAGAAGACTGCAAGTGGGGCCAGGTGGGCCGCATTTACGAGGTCGAGAGAGAGAGAATCGGAAAAAGTTGCGCGGGAGGTCGTCAGGGGCGCGGTCTGAAGACGTCACTTCCTGCGCTCGTCCGCTTCCTGGTGAGAGAAGCGGGCCCGAGATTGGTGCAGCCGGGAGGAAGGAAAGCGGGTGAGGAGAGGCAGCGGCTGAGCGGCGGAACTGCAGAGCTGCTGGGGGAGCTCCGGGGCGCCGGATTCCCCCGCTGGAGCCTCCCGCCGGGGCTGCTGCGGGTTCGCCTCGGGGCACGTCTGCGGCCTGTCCGCTTTGCTCAGCCTCTGTGCTGTGTGTTGCAGGTCTACCCGGAGCCCCGGAGCGAAAGCGAGTGCCTGAGCAACATCCGCGAGTTTCTGCGAGGCTGCGGGGCCTCCCTGCGCCTGGAGGTGAGCGGGTGCGGCCGCGGGGGTGGCGGAGCAGGGATCGCGGGAGTTGACAGGGGAGAGGCGGCTGGGGTATTGCCCAGGGCAGCGGCGCCCAGAGACTCGGTTCGCGGGCCGCCCCAGGTTGTGAGCGGGGTCCCAGAGTAGGGAGGAGCCGCTGCACGGAACCCCATTCTTTGCCCTTTATACATTGAGAAAAAGTGGTTCCTGTAGCTCGTGGTGCCTGTGATACACATTTTCCACAACGGTTTGTCACCGGTGCGACCTGGTTCCTTGACACCTGCCTCAGCTTTAACTGCGTTTAGTGGTTCTTCTACGACTCGTAACTAAGTCTGGGTCAGCGCGTCAGAATCCCCAGAAGGCAAGCCGCACAGAAATAAAATGGGCCCCAGATCCTCTTCTAGACTCCTTAATGTGTTTTTCTTTCTTCCAGAAATTAGGTGGTTTTTACTCTTAATATTTTATGTTTAGGTTTAATCTATGTCTTGGGGAGCACACTGGGTGGCATGTCTTTATTAACAGGTTCTTAAGGTTTTTGTCACTATACTAACTACAATCTTTCAGGGGAAGCTCTCTGGAAACTTCTCTTTTTCATCTTATTTTAACATGTGATTTGTCTTAATCTTGGGGTAGTGTTTTATATCCAGAAATCTAGCTGTACTTTTACTTCAGAATTACAGGCCGATGTGCCTTTAGTCAGTTCTGTGTTTAAATCTTGCCCTTTCTGCCATTTCTACTTTACCACACTTTTCTTCCTTATCTGAGAAGTGAATGTTACCCTAAGCTCCTAGATAACAGTATATGAAAGCATCTCTGACAGAACCTGGTATATAAGGTTGACCCATGAAGGTTTTCTGTCCCAGAAGGATAGTCTCTCAGCATAGGTTTCTTGGGGAAAAAAGCTGAAAGTCATCCACTCTATGAGGGAAGATTACAAAGAAAGCTTATCTGTTAATGAATTGACACACAGGAATTCATAGAGATGAAAATAATGCTTTTAGGAATGATTGTAAACAGATATTTTATTGTTGGTAGTATTTGATGTCTGCGAGGAAATAATGTACAGAGAACTGAGAATGCTTAGTGGTGATTCCATACCGCGGGGGTGTCTGGGAGGGGAGACATTATTTCAGAAGGGCCTTTTCCTCTGCTCCATGGGCTTGGTGTTTTTATCATTACACTTCCTTGTTGGGCTGTGATACTGTGCTTTGCTTGTAACAATTTTTGCATTTTCTTAACCTTTGTTGTGGGATTTTATTATCCTTTTCAAACTAATGACTCTTGTTTATTTATAGTAGATTACTCAGTTTGCACATTAAAATTATAATCTGACAATTTCAGCGTATGACTTTTAAAGAAAGTTGTGTTAAAAAAATCCTTAGTTTTCCAGAGGTTGCTGTTGAAATGTCATATAGTGACATTTTTGTAAAGAAGAATTGAGTTTATTTAAAGATGTTTTAGAAAAGAGTTTGTTCACTGACATATCCCAAGCATCTAGAATAATGCTTGACACATAGTATATCTTCAGTAATTGATGAACCTGAAGTTTAGTTGATAGCAATTTTTTTAAGTTAAAGTGAAATTATGACTGATTTTGTGCTGTTTTAAGAAATTAAGTGTCTCTTCATTAAACTTAAAATAGAGGTAAATTTTGTTAGCATTCTGTCAAAGTCAGTTGTAAGTTACACTTAAAATTCCTAATTACACTGGAGATAATAAAAAGAAAAATAAAAATCAACACATCAAAAACTTCGTAAATTGTCACTCTGATTTTCATGAAGTTACTCTGAAAAAGGAGTATGCGTGGACCCAATTTGGGCTTCCAGGCTGGTTCTCTTCTGTGGTGTGAAGGGCCAGGCCTGTTCCTGAGAAGATGGCCTTGCACATGGACCACACTGCAGCAGTTTCCCAGTGACTTTAAAGAAAAATATGTAGAAAGGAAGTGAGTTAGGGAAGGACTTTGGCACTTTTGAAATGCATTCTAGGTTTTACACATTTTCATAAAATTTTAAAAGACTGATAAGAAACCTTTTTGAAATTATAAACACAAAACTTAAAACTGATAAGGTTGTATTCTAGATTAGTTTTTGCTTTATAGTTATAAGTGTCAAAGTGATTTTTCCCAGGGATTTGTCTAGACTGACTTCTTTATAACAGACTCTAATTACGTATTTTCTTGTTTGCCATCATTTTAAAATATCCTAAGATTTTGTTTTAAAAGAGGAACTGAACATAATTACTTCTTCTGTTATTTTAATGCATATACATCTTAATTACCTGTAGAAAATCAGGTATTATGCCCCAACTAGTTGTTCTGATCATGAAAGGAGTTTTAATTTTAAAGGAATATTGTACAGTTTGCATTTATTTTTAGAACAGTACCTCATTTGTTTTAGGTGCTAAATAGATAGATAGTAGCTATTATTATAATAGTTATATTTTTGTAGTTTGAACCATATTGCTGTGTATTAAAAATTTTTTAATCCAGTAATCCATATCATTATATAAAATAAAAGAAATAGAGAAATGTAAGAAAAAAATGAAAAATGGTATAATGCTATATCTAGATATAACCAGTATTAAAATTATATATTTTTCAGTCTTTTTTTCCTTTTACACATTATTTAAATATACTTTAAAAATATCTATGACATCATAGTATACGTAATGTTTTGTAACATGCTTTAACTTAATACGGTGGGACTGTTTTCTCATATTAAATATTTGTCTACTTATTTTTAAAGGGTGCCTCATAGTTCCTAGTGGTAATTCCCATTTTTGGATGTAGAGGTTATTTCTAAGTTTTGAACTGTGTGATGGACATTTCTGTACAAAATTCTTCATTGCTGATTATCTTTTAAGGATAAATTCCCTGGTAGGGCACTTGTAAGGCAAAGGTAGGGGCTTTTAAAGGTTTTGAACACCTCACTGCCAAATTATCTCCAGAGACATTTTTATCACTTTGCTCAATAGCAATATGAGTGCATTCCTTTCCAGTGCTGTGACTGCTTGTACTGTTTTATTCTTTTTCGCCTAGGAAAATGGAAACCTCTTTGGATAAACATTTTGGCTTTTCTTGTGTTGTTGACAGTGCCTATATTCCTAGGTACATGTGAACTAAGGCAAATGTGAGGCACTCAACATTTCCTACATTGGACTTTTGAAAGAGGATGTGAAAGAAAAACTGCTAGAATAGGAAATCTAAGTTGAAAACGTCAGACATTTGCAGTTATCTTCCAGCTTTCTCACAAGTAACCTCTAGCTTGGCTCTGGCCAGACGCATTCTGCAGCTGCTCTGTAAGTGGGAACTCTGGCTGGAAGCCCATCTTGAGACTGTTTGCCAAGGTGCTGATTTCCTTTTGTTGTGAGTGATGACATTTTCATTTTCTCAGAGAGTATGGAAAGGTGTTCAGGTGGGCTCTCTAGTATTGTAATCAACTAGGCTGATTTAGTGAGTTAGGGTGAGGTTTTGGGAAGGAAATCGCCTTACATATTCCTAAAACACTCATCTTCCCTGTGTATATTTGAAAGACAAACTTTTATTTATGATACTTCTTTGCCCTAATGCTCAATTCTCTTCTAGATTTTTAGCCAAGGTTCTGATTGAGATGTCATCCAAAAGAGTATTTTAAAATACTAATAAAATAATTAACACATGCTTATGTGGAAACTTAAAACTTGTTGATGCAGGCTTGAGAATTAATTTGAATAAAGATGAAAGTATATCTGTAGTGTTTTCTCTAGGGTTGGGATACCCCACGCAAGTGCTACCTTCATCCTAGACTTAGACAGATAAGCTGTTTACTGCAGCTTTGCATTGAAGGTTTTTGCGGCCACACGGCAGTCTTTCGTAGCTAGTTACCTTCTGTATTATTGACTAGATGGTAAGCTGGAAATGGTAGTAATGAAATAGTATTTATTGACTGACATATTGAATAAACTTTTGAAGTCATTTTATGCCTTTACCAGAACTTGCTGTTTAAAGAAGTTGTGATAAGTTATGTAATTAAAAAAGGGTCATTTGAGAGGTGAAAAGGATATTATCTGAACATTTTGTAGGTACTTAAAAGCAAATAAAGCCAAATTATGCTCAGATATTGTAATACTATTTTAATTTTTCCTGGAAAAAAGTGTCCAGGTTGATTCTGTCATACTGGACAGTGCAGGTCTAGATCATTGAAGAGGCCGCAGAAATACAGTCATCTTTGAAATTAAATGGGAACATTTGTTGAGTACAAATTTGATGTGCCTAGGCATTTCATTTATACTGTTTTGTTTAATCCTCCCAAATACACTGCAAAGAAGATGGCACTTTCCCCATTTTGCTGATGAGGTGATTGAGACTTGAGGTAGTTAAGAGGTCCTAGGTCATAGCCCAGCAAGTGAGAGTCAGGAGTTGAACTCGGATCTAGTGGCTCCACAGACTGGACTCTTTGAAGCATGCTGCCACCTGGAGTGGAGGTAGTCGAACTATTTAGTGATTGTAAGTCAATACTGTTAGCCTGACTCCTAGCAAGGTAAGGTCTCAGGAGAATTCAGCTGGTGGCAGGGCTGGCCTTGTGGCTGTGTGACCTTTGTAGTCAGTTACACATGGCCCTGCACTTGGTTTAATGCTCTGCTGTCCCCATCTCAGATTCTTAAGACTTGCTGAACAAAGAGTTTTGCCTTTTCAGTTTGTGCTGGACCATGTAAATTGTGCAGTTGGTTTAGTCTGGTGGTATTATTCTTAGAGAGGTGTATGATAGATAACAAGAATAGGCATCATTTTCTGGGTGCTTATTATGTCCTGAACTCTGTCCTAAATGTGTATAAAACTCAGTTTTTAAGCAACTCTATTAGGTTATTATCCCCAAACTGTGATTACAAAAGTAAGGCACTGGGAAGTAGAGCACCTGCCCAAGGTCCAGAAGAATATTCCGCTGTCCTTCCTCACTAGAGGACTTCTGAACAGTGAAGACCCTGAGGAGACACAGGAATAGATTAAGTTGGAATTAAGTGTAAATAGGGAAAAGTGAAGGTGGTTCCTATCATCTGTTGTTTTAATAAGGCTAAAGTCCAGACAGGCAGGATAAACCTAATAAACTGTGTTCCTGATCCCAGGCACAAGGAGGTGGAGGAACAAGAATAAGACATGACACTGTATCTCAGTCCACATCCATGCCCACTGTAAGAGTGCTTCTGCTAGGAACCCAAGATAATATCTTTTGTGCACTAAAATTTGCCCCAGCTTCCCAGGCAGTCACCGCTCCACCTGCCTGTCAGTGTAATGACAGGAGGTAATATAGACTCAGGGTTTTGTTTAAGGATCCTTTTGAGAAGGCCTTCCTGTGGTGCTGGGATAATAAGAGGGTTGGAAGTGAGAGCCAGTAAGCATTTCTCAGTGGGATAACTTCAGGGCGAAAGGGTAAGAAGAGGCTCCTAGAAAAACTGGAGGGCACATTCTCCTTACTTTGTATCTAACTCTTCCAGTGCCTCCACGAAGGGCACTTAGCTATTGCTGAGCCTCATGCCAGGTATTTGTAAGGTTTCTGCAAACCCAGGCAGGGGTGTAGTATTCAGTGAAACTTCTGCCTCTTCCACTAGCTAGGTCTTGTTACCTGTTTAGTAACAGGACCTAGCCCATGATTCTAATTTACCTTTTTAGGCCCTTGATGGTAGGACACATACTTCAGGTCTGCCTGCCAGGCCTCCTTGGGTAACCATTGTAAGTTGTTTCGATGCAGCTGGTCAGGCTCACCTAGAGTTGTATAACTCGTATCTTAAACTAGTTATTTAGCAAGTACTGGCGTTACTTAACACATGTAGTAAAATAGTGAGGCTATTTTGCCTCCATGAAAGTACAACCTCTAGGCTAGAGGCATAGGGCTTAGAGGATGCCAAGGGCATATCATTGGGTTGCATTTGAAGATTTTCTTTTGTTCAGATAAGATGTATATGTGGCATACTCCAAGGCTTAGAAGGAAACAGCTCCTGTCTCTTTCCTTCCCCAGAAGCAAACTTTTAACACTTGGGGCTTTCTCTTGGTCTTTAGTGTTGATTCCACCTGCTGTGTAGCTCCTCATGTAGTGCTGCCACCTGTGGGATAGCCCATGTGACCCTCAGCCTGGTGTCCTGCCAGCCTGTCTGTCCCTGATTGCCATCATTTAGAGGGTCATGCCCAGGAGCCTTGCCATAGTGGGTGGGACATTCTAATGACTTGAACTTTGTCCACTCCTACCTGCTCTTCTCCATGCTCTTGGACTTTCTGTTCCAGGCACATCAGACTATTTGAGATGTCCTAGTAGTGTTTTATTTGCTAATTGTTTAATTTTATAAATAGTGGCCTGTGTTCATTGCCAGGCACTGTTTTGGTGGCTTTATGTGTATTAACTTGTTTAAAAGTTGTAATGACTTTCACCTTAGAGGAGAGGTTTAGGGACAGAGCCACAGTTATCAGCTACTGAGTGGTGGGGCCACGTTTAAATGGGCTGTGCCTACATCTACAATGGGGCCTATTCTTGATGCTTGTCCTGTGTCTGTGCCAGGAGCTCCTTGAGGTGGCCATCTGCCTGGTTTTTATTTTTCAAGCAGGCCAACCTCGCTGCTGCTTCCAAGCTCTTACAGACTGTTTTTGCTGTTTGCCTCTGTCAACACAGCATCATTATTGTACCTATCTATGTCTCCTTGCTCTGCTCCCTGAGGGCAGGTTCTGTCTTCAATTACTATGCGTGTTTCTAGTTTCTCTCACTTCATAGGCACCAAGTAGGTATTTGTCGAATTGGTAAAAACCCTGTGGGGCACCCCATCCAGACCATTGGTAAAGGGGCTCAGCATCACTGTAGAGCCCTGTCTGTTCTCTCACAATTTAGCCTTTTCTCCCCAACTCCTACCCCATTCACATTTTTTTCTCATCACTCCTTAAATTTTTGTTTTATTCTTTCAGGGCCTTGCTTCATGAACTGCTTCTAACTAAAATATAACTGAAAAAGTAGCCTTTTTTCCCTTCACTTAATGAAGTAGTTATCTGCTGATCCTATTAAATGAGGGGTCAGCTTGAGAGACTGGGCAGCTAGCCATGCCGTATAGCTGGATGGTAGCTGAGGAGTTGTTATGGGTCCTGGCTCTTTTTGGTGATGGCTTACCTTTCCCAGAGCACAGCGGGAGACAGCCTGGGGACCTGGCAGTTCTGGTTTTAGCATCCTAGAGTTTTAAAATCAGGAAGGACTTGAGCCTGGTTAGAAAACAGTATTTGGCAAATTTCTATTGATCTGGTATGAGAGAAACAAGATGTCCCATAGAGACCAGCAGTGGAATAGAAGCTGTGTAGCCTCTTTCTCTCAGGCCTCCATGGGAAGTGATGTGCTGCAAAATGTCCAGAGCTTTCTCGGATTCCTTACGTAAGGACGGAGTTTCTGTAGTCCCCACTGGGGGTGGGGAGGCATGTGTGCTGAAGAACTCCATGTGTGACTCTAGTATTAACCTTTTGTCTCTGTGCTGGAAGGGGCACAGAATCTTCTCCTGTTACAAACTGGTCATAGCCTGTCATGGTTTTGCGGACAGCTCAGGTAGAGGCATCTGATCAAGGTGAGGCATGTCATGTGTTGCATATGATACATTCTGCATGTGTGCAGAGTGTAAGTAGGGCCATGCTCACTGAGGGTGGGGTGGGGGGTGGCCATGCTAGACTCTACAGCCAGTGGTATGCTTACAGCTGCCACTTTAGACACTGCTGCTGGTCCCTGCTGGCTTTTCTGGGCTGGCTCAGTTGACCACACGGGTGTGTATGAGAATCAATGGGAAGGCCTCTCACTAGTCTCAGATGCATCATCACTGGTCCAGAGAAGGTGAAGGAAGTATGTTTTTTTGTGTATGAAACATGCATCATTTTGAATATTATTTGCATTTTTCATTTTGCAATTGAACAAGGATGTCTGATATTGGCCACTTGGTAAGGGAAATTCTTTATCAATGGTTCATGTCCTTATTTTCCAGTAAGGCCTTGTGAAAAATGAAATAATGTCAGTTATGACTGATGAGTGGAAACAGTATGAATCTGGAACTCATGCATATGTGGTCTTGAGAATGCTGAGGTAGCATGACTGCCTATTTCTCTCTCCATAGGAAATTCTAGTCACTTTGTGTGGTGTTTTGCCTTTTGACCTCATTCCTTCTTTATTTCCTATTTATCACCTTTTTAAAGTGCAGTAAAACATGGGTTTTAAAAAATATATATTTATTTATTTTTAGAGAGAGGGGAAAGGAGGGAGAAAGAGAGGGAGAGAAACATCGATGTGTGAGAGAAACATCGATGGGCTGCCTCTTGCAGGCCACCCCCAACTAGGGACCTGGCCCGCAACCCAGCCATGTGCCCCAACTGGGGATCAAACCAGCTACCCTCTGGTTTGCAGGCCGGCACTCAATCCACTGAGCTACACTAGCCAGGACAAAACAGGCTTCTTTCAATGTCTTTTAGTCATCACTTTTTATTTTCATTTAAAAACAAATCCAGAAAATCCCAGTTGGTCTTATAGGAAGGAAAAATTCTCACCCTTCTTTTTCCTGACAGGTACTTGTCCTGAATTGCCCTGGCTGGTTTAGCTCAGTGGATTGAGCGTCGGCCTGTGAGCTAAGTGTCGCTGGTTCGATCTTCCAGTCAGGGCACATCAGAGAAGGAAAACTCTGACTCCAAAAAACCTCTGCTGCCTTGCGGCATACCTCTTCAGGGGAAAGGCTAAGGGAGTAAACCCCGACAGAAAATCCGGAGCCGGAGTCCCTAAGGCGGTTTGACGTTGTAGTCAACACCGGCAACTCCTGCGGCGCACCTGAACCCAAGCTGTATCGACTCCGTCTTTCCCTTGGACCCTTCAGCTGCGAAGAGAGGGGGGGGTCTGCTGCATGGGCAACAGCAGACCCTCCATATTACCCTGCCCAGGCTCTGTAGCTTCAGCGTCATCGCAAGATGTCGATTCAACACAGGAGGAGACAGATACCATGTCACTCCCGAGTCGGACTGCACAGCCATTCTCGGTGGTGCAGATAGACTCTTAAGAAGCTACACCATCGTCTCTCGAGACGGACGGCTGCCGACGACGACGACTTGTCCTGAAGCAGTCTGTGTCCCTAAAAAATTCCTTTCAGTCCTAGGAACCAGTGAGGACAGGTTCCTGTGAATTCATATTTAGATGTGAAGCCTGCATTTATTATGTTTTAAAAAATAATTTTCCACCCAGAATATTTATATTAGTCTATATTAGTGTTTTCTTTGCTAGCTTAGAGTACTGATTGCTCTTTGAGTTGAGAAGTGATAGGATATTACTTCTGTGATTGCTGATACTTTCTATTTCGATGCTAAAGGAGTGTGTACTCTTGCTCTTCAGGGAAGACTTAGAGGTTAGAATGGGTAGTGTCCTCTTGAGTTGCAGAGTGTGGAGATTCTACAATAAAATACTGATTCCAGGGTCCCCTTGGATAATTTCTGATTTAATCAGTTTGGTGTTTTAAGCTGAGCCAGCTGGGTCATTAAAATTAAGGTGTGGTGAAGTCAGGAGAGATCTGGCTGGGAGAGGGAACCTCATCATTTTCCCATGCTTGAAGAGCCAAGAATCCTGCCCAGCTTAGGCAAGGCAGAGAGGAAAATATACTTTTCTCCAGCTTCTCATTGCAAAACCAGGCCAGCCCAGCTGTGGTGGGAATTTGAGAGAAATCCATATGGCACCAATTCAGATCTTGAAGAAATGATATTGAGACTATCAGAACTGTTTATCTGAATTCTTGTTTATAGGAAAGGTCATGAATGATGAGTGAAATGTTTTTATTTTCTTCTTAAAAGAGAGGCTGGGGTGGTGAGGGGATGCTAGAGAGAGCCTCATAATATGTCCTTCCCCTTTTTCTTATTTTGACTATTTAAACTAACAGAAAGGTTGGAAGACTAGTGTAAACATCCTTTGCCTTTAGATCCCTGTATAGACACGTTTGCCCCTTTATTCTCTGAGTTTTTGACACTTTGTATTTTGTTAACCATTTAAACCATGTGGTAGACCTCATGATGCTTGCCTTTGAATAGTCAGCATGTTTATTTTTAAAATGAGAACATTCTTCTACATAATCAAGGTACTGTTGGCACACCCAAGACCTTTTCCATTTGTTTTAGCAATACTATGTCATGTATAGTCTGTATTCACACTTGCCCAGTGGTCTCCAAGTGACCATTGCAGCTTTTTCTTTCTTTCTTTCTTATTTTTTTTTTTAACATAGGCTCCAAACAAGGGTCATGCATAGCATTTGGTTTGTCATGTCTTGTTAGCCTCTTTCATTTCCAGAAGAGTTTCTCTTCCTTTATCATTTATGACTGATGGTTTTGAAGAATATAGGGGTTGTTATGTAGAGTGTCCCACAGTCTAGACAGGATCTGATTTAGGTTAAACATTTTAGGCAAGAATTGTACACAGGTGATAGATATTCTGTATTCCCATGGGTCATATCAGAATGAGCTTACTGTCAACACACTCTATACTAAGTGCCAAAGCTAAGTGCCCTCAGTTAGCTAAGGTGATACTCACCAGATCTCTCAGTTGGAAGGATGCCCTTTTCCTTTGTACTTAGTATGTATTCTGTGGGGATGCCCCCCAAAACCTTTCACCTGATGCTCCTAGAATTCCCTGATCATCCTTCCTGAATTAGTTACTCATGGTGTTAGCCAGATGGTACGAGGCTGCCTTTGGTACCTCAGGTTCTGTTTAGGAAAGGACACTTTTGAGGGTGGTGGTGGGCATCTAAACTAGAAAGTTGTGTTTGTTTTGGCATGTGGAAGAGAAGACATTACCTCTTCTTTCAAGAATCTGAACATTATGTTTTGTAAATTTAGTCATCTGCTTCTGAGTTCTGTATTGCCTTTGTACAAACTTTTTATCATCAAACAAACCGATCAGTCTCTGACTCATACTGAAGCCATGAGCTCAGTTTTATCCATGTGGACTTCAGATGTGAATAGTCTAAAAGTTAATTGAAGAGGAAGGAACAAACAGGACAATTTCATTGTACGAATGAAAAGAAATGATAGAAATGCAGAAGAGGTAGAAATGTAATAGTAAGTTTAAAAACTTCATACCAGCAGCTTACTAGTAATATTGAATGCTTGCTGAGTGGCTCCTAAGTACCAGAACAGCCACAGGGCAATGCTGTAAGGTAGATGCTGTTAGCCTTGGTAGACTGAGGAGAAACTGAGATCTACAGAGGTTGAGAAATATACCTAATATATGACATTTACTAAGTGGTGGAGCTGGTATTTGGATCAGGTTTATGGAGATTCCAGAACTTCTAAAGTTAGAGTTGAAGATCAGCTGAAACAAGGGGATGGTGGCAGTACATTGGTGGAAGCTCTGTAAACAGGAAGAGGACTGAGGGAAGATTATGGACCCTTGGACAGTTGGTCTTTTCAGAGAACCAAGCAAATGTAGTGTCCATAATGTTCATGTATTTTTGAATTCTTAATACATGTGTTAACTAATCTCCATCATGCAACTGAGATGGAATTAACTTAAGATTTAGGATCTTTAATTGCAAATTTGTTAGTTTTCTATATATTCCCCCATTGTTTTGGGTGTGGTGAATAACTCAGTGAAAGCCATTCAGTATAGGGAAGGATTTATAACCTGGAGAATAAAGAAATTAGAGCCAATGGATCATTAGCAACTTTATTAAAAGCTTGAGTAAATTCTGTCCTTGTTGCAATTGCTAGTTGTTTATCTGTTAGTGGTGAATTTATTCAAAATTGTACAACAACTTGGAATATTGTGTGTCCTGGTTATAATGTAAAATGCATTTTTTTTCACACTCTTCATTCTAAAATGCATTTTTAAAAAATTATGTGTCATGGTCAGGAGTTTCAAGAATATTAATTAAATGAAGACGTTTGAAGAATCAGAACAAGGCAGCTTAGGGGATTGGAAGTTTGCATAATAAGAAGTTTCATGTTGTCTCAATTTCAAATTTGAGATCCCTTTGCCAAGACAAGACCTGGAAACTTACCTCCTTCCTAGTTTTCAGCAACTTGATGGAATTTTAATTTAGAACTGGCCCATGGAAGAGGAGAAGGTAATTTCATATATGACTGGGAGTGTTCTTAGGAAGATTGCTACATCATTCACGTAGGATGAGAACATGGTATTCTTTTTGACTAGAGCATTTATTGTGTTCTAAATGTGTTCTGAAAAATGTGATCCTGAAGAACAAGTTTGTATTTCATTCTACTGGAGACTAGGGATGTGTTTCTTGGGGTGATGTTAGTCAGTCTGCATACAATTTATGAGGATGTTCCTTGTGCCTGTGCCATGCCCTGTCCTGAGGGAATGCACAGATGCACAACATGTCTCTACTGGAAGCATTGGAGAGCATTGTGTAGCGAATAAAATGAATACACATAACTGGGATACAGCAGCTCCTGTAAGCCCTACAAGAGGGACAGTTACATAGAGTTGGGATTTAGAGAGAGAAAGAGGCCTTTCAGATGGCTAGGCTTGAAAAAGATGGGTGGACAAAGCACCTGGGGGTAGGGGCAAAGCCTGTCACTGCTTCCTTGTTGACCTTCAGGCTTCTCAAGTTGATTTGTTGAGTTGAACCAAGAAAGTGTCTGGGATTTGATGAATTATCCTAAATAGGAATTGGTAAGGAATCTGAATTGTGGCATTCTGGGGCCTTACTGCTTGGGGTATGTGATAACCTATTACTTTGGGGGAAAGTTTTATTGTGTTGGAGATTATACTAGGCACAGAAGGAGAACGCTCAGCCTAAACAGGTGCTAAACGTTTTAGAAAGTGTGTGTGTGTATGTATACATACATACATACATATATACATACATAGATGTGTATTATATGTATATATATTTATGCTAACAGAGATTGTGCTAGCGCTAGGGACTCAACTATAGCAGAACGAAGACCAGCAAGTGGTAAAGAGGTCTGGGGATGCAGCATGCTAGCAATCACACTGTGTCATTGTGCTCATGCTAGCAAGCTTTATTAAGTGATACTTGTTTTGAAATAAGTACACAATGTACATATACTGGAAACTAGAGATTACATAGGTAAGGGCAGGCAAAGAGAGAGCATTTTTTTTGACATTTAGAAGTATTGGGTCCTAACTTTTTTAAAAAACAAAGATGTCTGAATGAAAATATTTGGTCTTAAGCTTACATACTTTTTTTCTGTAAAGTGTCTGAACATCTGGATGTTTTGATGGCATCTGTCCTCTAGCCTCAAGTCAAGCACTATCTACTGTTCTGTTTTTTCTGACCACTCAAACTTCCTTTGAACTTTTCATGTCACATTGTGAAATGTTGTATTTGTATAGCATTGAATAGTTTATAAAGTACGTGTACTTTCTCATGTTATCATTGTAATAGCTAATAGTTACAAGGCCCTCTAAAATCCTCTTCTAATTCATTTCCTGTGTGTCCCCCTGTGGCTTCCTTCATTTCGATCTCCATGAAAGGGAAGGATTTAGTATACTTGCCCTGCCTCCCACCTCCCACCCAACCTCTCTGTATACCAATTTTTACTAATTGCACTGTTTGGTGATTCTTAATTTTTCAGTAATACTATACCAGAAACCTGTATTTCTTGATTTATCATCTTCAACTTTACTCCTATATGAAAGATGAGGAACTCTATGGGGCATGGTGGGCAGGCTGGAGAGAGGGGCATTTTGTCAAGGTGGGGTAAGGTGGGCCACATTTCCCCTGGTGTTATTGTCTAGAAGTTTCTTGTCTGTTGGGCTGCCTTTTTCCTGGTGCTCTGGCCAGAAGGACTGGCTTTTCTCCAGGCTGTTTTTATCTGCACCCTTTTATGTGTCTTGGCTAAAGTATTCTCTAGTGCCTAGTCTGTGGCATTTGAAGCAAAAAGAAAATCTAGAGAACCCACTGCCATGTTGTGTCTCGGTCCTGAAGCCCTTAGCCAGTCTGCCTCTCCTCTCCATACCTGTTGGAGAAATAAGATTGGCATGAAGTCTCCAGCATGGCACCCTGGGGCCTGTTTTTGGTGCTCTGTCCCTCCTTTTTGCTGCTTCAGCCTCTCAGGTGATTTCTGTTTGTGACCAAGACCTTTAAACTTGAAATGCTGTAGTTGCTCAGTTGTCTTTCCTCTTCTCAGGACTTTGTCCTCTCCCCTCCCCTAGCCCTTCTTGGAAAATGTACCTAAACTATTTGGCTGGTATTTCTGTTTTGTAGGTGGTCCCTGCCCCTGTGTTTTGGGTGTTGATACAGTAGAATCCATATAAAAAAAGAACATGACTTAATTCTCATTTTAAACGGAAAGAAATTGTTTGGGGGCATGTTGGGTGCAAGTGCTGTATGTATTGATAGAATTGTCATCAAACTCTATAATTTTATGCCTGAGGTGTGGAAGTAGGTGGAATTAAGTACAAAATCTACAGAAGCCAAGAAGAAAATTCATTGCTGGATCTCTGTTTTTCATATATTCCAACAGTAGAGGAACCATTTGCATTAAACTTAAATAGCACAACTTATTTAAGATTCACTTTTACTCATCTTGTTCTAAAATCTCAAATTCCATTTGACAATGTGATAGGACAAAATTTTATTTTTAAACTTCATGAACCATACTCCAGAACTGTGCCAAAAGTAACAATTTCTTGTGTCAAGAATAGCTTCCTCATAAACTCACTGTAAGAGCTGACCTGGTTCATTTTCATTTGGAATATTAGCTGCATGATTGAGAAAGCACTTAGTTGGCCTTATGTTGTAGGTGTCTTTCCATTAGTACAGAGATGGTGGAAGGAAGACTTTCTCTCTCCACATTCCTTGTATTTTCTTTTTTAGTATACCTATAGGTGTTATCAGCTAGGGACATCATTTATATGGGGGTCATGTAATTTGCTTTCATATCAGTATGGCCAGGTAGGTCAGGATCTGTTTTCAGGCCAGGTTGCTGTGGTAATTGATGAGACTCGATGAGTAGGGTGTGTGAGAAAGCAGTTGTGATGGTGCTCATTATTGTAGTGCATTGACCCCATTAGTCTACATCTGGTTAGGTGTAGTGTTGTAGGGGCCGCCTTACTCTGCAGTGTGAGCCATGCATGAGTGCAGGTTTGCCAGGAGGCTGTGCACGTTACTGACTTGCACAGCTTTACTTGATGCTCTGCCTCAGTGGCTGTGCAGTGGAGTCAGGCAGGCACAGCCAGAGCTGCTGAGGTGGTGGACTTGCTGGCTGTGTGGGGCTGTTGGCAGTGGACCAGGAAGAACACTCCTGAAATTGTGGCCCACACCAAGGAAAGCAGAGTAAAGAGATAGCTTTAAGCTTTCCTTTTTTGTACTGTGGCTCTTGCCATCTTGTCAGTTATGTGAACTGGTAATTTTTTGTTTGTTTAAACCAGTTTGAGTTGGGTTTCACTTGCTTGCAGTTGAAAGATTCCTGGCTAACAAGATATTCATATATGATGTCTAACACAATCTATTTTGTGATATAAAGTTTGTCCTTTATGGAAATGGTACTTTTAATTTCTAATACCATCTGTGACTTTGGAAGCCAAAGTGAGGCAAACTCAGTGATAGTGGGAAGCCTTTTAGGTCTCATTAAGATTCAGGTGAAGCCAAGGTGTGGCAAATTCAGCGATTCAGGTGTCTTCGGTTACCTTGGGGAAGCCTGTTCCACTTCTTTGTCAGGTGTATCAGCACTCTACAGAATGGACTTGATATCTGATTTATCTAATTAGAAGGTGTGCTAACTCAATTGAAAGAGAAAAGTATGGCACATGAGGTAGGACTCCCATAGTGGGTGGGCATACTGGTGGTTTTTAAGCACTGTCCTCACATTTTTGGATACTTCTCCCTCCTAGAGGCAGGGCCTTGGCCCCCTTCCCTGGGCTGCACTGATGACTTCTTTCTCACAAACAATATGATGTGCTAGTCATTTAGAGGAAAAGAACAGGGAGGTTGGCAGAAACACTCAGAGGCTCCTAAAGCTTTTGCATGGAGCCTGTGTGCATCATCCTGCTCAGAGCTGGTGCATGGCTTGTGCGCTCACATCTCCTTGGCTGGAGCCCATGGGAAGGTATGGCAGTTGGTTAATATGCACAGCTCTCTTCCAGGGAGGTGTGTCAATGGAAGAAAGTAGTGACACAGTGAGTTGCAGTGACACTGTGAGCTGCAGTACTTTGAGTTAAAGAGACAAAGGAAGCTGAAAATATGCTGATGAATGTGAACATTCTAGATTGGATCAGTATCAGCTCTTAAAATGTGTGCCTTTTGTTTAAAAAAAATTTTTTTTATTAAATATGCTTTACTGATTATGCTGTTACAGTTGTCCCAATTTCTTTTCCCTTTGTTCCCCTCCACCCAGTGACCGCCCCTCCCTTCATTTGGCCCCCCCTTAGTCCATACCCATTGGTCGTGCATATAGTTCTTCTCAACCTCTTCCTATCTACTTACTCCCTCCTACTATGCTTCTTAATTCCTGTACCAGCTCCCTCCCTTTCACCGCTTCCCCCTCCCTGTTGACCTTCCCCCCAAATGTTCTCCATACCTATAATTCTTACCCCACTCTTGTTGCCTACTTAGTTTGCCTTTGTTTTGATTCCCTAGCTTCTATTTTTGGTTGTTGTGATACAGTTTTCATTTTAATGTTTATAGTTTTGATCCTCTTTCTCCTAAACAAGTCCCTTTAACATTTCATATGACAGTGGTTTGGATCTGATGAACTCCTTGAGTTTTACTTTGTCCTGGAAGCACTTTCTCTGCCCTTCTATTCTGAATGACAGCTTCACTGGAGGGAGTAATTGTGGTTGTAAGTTTTTGCTTTTAATTACTTTGAATATTTCTTACCAGTCCCTTCTTGCCTGCAGTTTCTTTTGAGAAATCAGCTGATAGTCTTATTGGGACCCCTTTATATGTAATTCTCTTCTTCTCTCTTGCTGCTTTTAAGATTCTCTCTTTATCCTTAATTTTTGACATTTTGATTATAGTGTGTCTTGGTGTGGTTCTCCCTGGGTCCAGGTTTTTTGGAACTCTCTGTGCTTCCTGGACCTGTAAGTCTATATCCTTCCCCAAGTTAGGGAAGTTCTGCTTCATTATTTTTTCACATAATTTTTCAATTTCTAGTTCTTCTTCTTCACCTTCTGGCAACCCTGTGATTCGGATGTTGGCCCGCTTATAGCTGTCCCATAGGTTTCTGAGCCTCTCCTCATTTTCCCCACTTTTCATTTCCTCTTTCTCCACCAGTTGACTATTACTTCCCTATGTTCGTATTGGTTGATTTGATACCTGGTTTTCTTTTCCTCACCACTAGTTTCGTATGTGTTTTCACTCGTTTCAGCAAGACTAGCCTTCATTCCTTCCCCATCTTGTTTAAGATCTGCTGTTAGGTCTGTAAGCATTCTTATAACCAAAGCTCTGAACTGTGCCTCAGAAAGATTCCCTATCTGCTGACCTGTTAGATTAGATATTTGCTGTCTGGTTAGCTGCGTGATTAGGATCTTTATCATGATCTGTGCCATTTTGATAGTTTGGTGTTTACCTTTGCTTCCTGAGCAGGGTTGTCACACCTCCTGCGCTATAGGGGGCGGAGCCCTGTGAACTTGTCACTACCGGGCGACCCTTCTCACCACACTGTGGTGTTTTGTGTGGGGGCAGGGGTCCAAGATGGATTCCTGCTGTTCACTCTCTGCTGAAAGACTGGGAGCCTCCTCCTTCGTCCCCATGCCCTCCGGGCCTCACAGCCCAAGGCAATGGGGTCTGCCTTCCCCAGCGTGGGAATTGTGAGCTGACGGATTTAGTCTGCAGCCGGGGGTGCTCCCCAGGCGCTTCTCGCCGTCTCCGCAGCTGCCGCCACTAGCACAGCTTGATCTCTCCACCCCGGCTTTGCTCCTCCTACCCGTCTGGATGAGCACCACTTCTTTATAACTTCATATGTTGGACTTCCATGTAGCTTTATTTTCTGAAACTTCTGGTTGTCTCTGGTTTTGAGGTAGTTGTATTCCTTCTTAGTTGTGGAGGGAGACAGAGCATGTCAGTCTAGGTCTCCATCTTGACCAGAAGTCTAACTTGTGCCTTTGAAACCTCTCTTTTTCAACAAATCTCTACTAAAACAAAGCTATCTTCTACCTGGCTAGAGGTTTATGCATGTGAGAATTCTCCCAAATGCACACGGGGTCACACTGATAGCATCGCCTTGCATGCTGTGGATAGTGGATTAATGTGTGTGACACAGCCTCATTTTCCTTATGCATAGGTGAGCCGTCCTTACTTTAGGTGTTAGTTTAGGAACCAAACTTGATATTATAATGGGACCATATAAATAAATAATATGCCAAAATAGGATATTTGTAGAGGACTAGCAAAAGTTAAGGCCAAACCAGATTGTCAGGTCTTTGATGGTCAGTTTTAGCCATTTCAGTGGTGTGTCACTGGCAATATTTTATGGTGGGTTAGTGGTAAGGGTGGTAGGTGCTCCAAGGAGCCAGTTACTCTGGGCCGTTGCTGGACAGATTAGGGAGGAACACTGGGCAGTGTTGAAAGCTTCTCAGAGCAGATGGTATCCTTCTGATACAGATGGTGTGGCTTCTCTCTCTGCCTTTTGACTATAGCTGAGTGTCTGCACATCTGCTAAGACCACACATGGTTGTCAACTGCTTTTAAAAGCCCTTTCTGAAGTCCATGGCAGGTGCTTTCTTTCCTCCCCGAGTTGTAGCATCCAGCACAGTGCCAGTGAACTGGGGCTCTCTGCAGCCCCCGTCTCTTATGAGGCAGACCACAGCTTAGGTAAGCACCCCTCTTGCGTGCTGGGTGGGAAGGGGGTCCTGTCAGGCATTCAGAAGTGTCCTCTCACTAACACGAACCTGGTGGCCTCCTTGTCTCTCCAGGCCTAGCAGCAGTTTCTTTTGTCCCTCTCCCAGTTAGAGGCTGGAGCCTTTTTTTCTCTGGAACCTAATCATAGGGGATGCAGCTCTAGAAAAGAAGAATATCTTTTGTGGAGCTGTAACTCATTTTCCCTGTCCCACCCCCTCCCCTTCAGCCTTTACAGAAGCATGTCAGGAAGGCCATCTTCTGAATTTCCCACACCTTACATTTTCGCTTCTGCTAGGCCTCTAGACCCTCGTTCTCCCTTGCTCAAAGTCTGCAATAATTCTTTAAAAATTACACTGTGTAAGAAGTGCCTTGCAAAGGTCAGCCAGTTGAGCTTCTCCCTTCCTGGGTGAGGACAATGGTGCCCAGGGCATGCAGTAACCTCTCCACAGTGGCCAGTGCTGAGAGGGAAGTTGGCTTTCGGAAGACTTGTGCTTACTTGTCATTCCTCCCTGCTCTTCTTTTGGGCTTGGATTGGGAAATCATAGACTTCTGGAGGCCATAAAGCCTAGTTTGTCTGGGTTGGCCCTGGTTTATGCCAGCTGTCTTGGACTGTTTTCTGCTAGAGCTCTCTTTCTCTCAAAGTGACTGGCTGGTGAGTCCAGTGTGTCCTGCAGTGACCACTATGTCCAGTTGGCTCATTGTCCTTCTAGTCTCAGTTTTTTGTCTTTCTGCACTGTTCCTGTGTTCATGTAAGAGTGGAAAATTGTAATGATGGGAAAGTATAACGCATCCCACTGTTCTTTTACATTCTTTCTGACAAATATGTAGCTTGTAGATGAACAGCATGTTTGTGTAAGAAGCCTAGGAACTAATTTCGAAAGATACAGACTCCGACCCTCAGGCATCCCAACTCCCTGAGATTTGCTGATCTTCAACCGTGGAGCCAGGGTAATGTGAATCAAGGATGACATGATCCAGGATGATGCACCTGGACCATCACTCACCTTATCGGAATGGACTGTGCTCGTCTGCACGTAGAGAACTTTTCAGCCCCCTCCTTCTCCCTTCTTACAAAAACCTCTCCCTGCACTGAGAGGTGGAGATGGGCTTTGTGACATGAGTCCCCCATCCTCTAGGTGGCCAGCACCTGAAAACAAACCACTTTCCTTTACATCAGCACCTCCCTCTTAAGTATTGGCTTTTGTAGCGGCAGGCAGCTGGGTCTGCTTTTGGTTCCTTACATTCAGAGCCCTCTTGTGGTCCTTTTCATTTTCCTCCAAGTTTCTCTTCAAATTGTGCCTTGTTTTTGTAAAATGATATCCAGGACTAGCTGGTGTTGGGAAAAAAGAGCCTGGAGTCTTCATTATTAGGTTTGGGATCGGCTGGGTTAGTGATGTGCTCTTTTTTTTGTTTATGTAGATAATTGTAACCCTCTGGATTATATGGTTCTGGATTTTTCTCCAATAGAGGAATAGGATGTAAATGCTTGTGAGAGACACTGGAGGAAAAAGTAGAGGCCATGGCTAAGAGCTTCTCTTGTCTTTTTGTCTTGAAGATATTTTTTGGCCACTAAGTTGAGTCTTGCAGGCAGGGAACTGCAGTAACTCACTGTGCTTCCTGCCTGCATGGGAAAGTTAGCCAAGCCTCTCGAGACCAAAAAAAAAAAAAAGTGTTCTCATACTTTTAGAAGATTATAGCGGTACCCTGCTTTGATTGATTCAAGGAGAATGATATATTCTTGGCTAGAATCTTTTTGGTATTTGGTACTTTTCCCTGATAAAAGGTAGTTGTTAGTTTTGGGGTGATTCTGCTGCATCTGTACTTGCATGTTTCTTTTAACATATTTCTGCCTGTAATTGTATTTGTGGAATACACTTTCATCAACCTGGATTTTAGAACTTTTCCCTTTAAAATAGTTCATTTCCTGCTTTTTTTGATTGGTAACGAAAGGCACAACCTTTGCCTGGCACCCCCACCTTTGTTGCTATTGCTGCTTGGATTTTGTGATTGTACATTGTTCACAGTATTTAAAAATGGGCTTGGGAGGTCAGCCATGATTCCCGCTCTGAGAGTTAGTAGTGGGAAAGGCTTTGGATAATTCAGTTTCAAGCAGACAGTAAAGGGGCAGTGACAGTTCTACAGAAGGGTTCCCAAATGGGGCAGCTGTTTTGGTGTTGGTCTGCAGGCACAGCTCATGACATCCACAGTGTTGAGCAGACCCAGGGTGCTGACTGCCACGAGTATCCTTCCTCTTTCATGCTGGTGTCTGTATTTTCCCTCATTAGCATTGGGGTGGCGAAAGAGTTCACGCTGTTGAGACTGAAAGGTGATTGTCAAGGCTGGGGTCTGTGTCAGAAGTGGCAGCTTGGGTGGGAATTCTGGATGTGAACTGTAGCATTTTGATATGGAGTAAGGCAGTCTCCTGTTGGAGTATAAGCTGGAATCTTGCTAATGTACATTAGTGTAGGCTGACACCAGAGAGTGCGTGTGCTGTGCTGTGTGGTGTGGTGTGTGCCTCAGAAGCAGTGTGCATGTGCTGTATGTGCAGTGTGTGGGGTGTGCTGCAGGAGTAGTGTGCAGTGCATGCTGTGGTGTGTGCTGCAGAAGCAGTGTGCATGTGCAGTGTACAGTATTTACTGTGCTACACAAGAGCAAATGTATGTGTTGTGTGTGGGATATGCTGCAGAGGCAGTGTACATGTGTGATATGTGCTACAGAAGTAGTGTATGTTTGTGGTGTGTGCAGTGCAGGGTGTGGAGACTTAAGGCCCCTTCTCCGGATGGTATTTAAGGTGTTCTTGAGCACCTATAATAGTTGAGGAAACTTTTTTCCCCTTGATAGTTATTTTGTATTTCAGAAAGTAACCAGCAGGGGGCAGTCTTTACGTTCAGAAGGGTTACTTGTCCTGCGAACAGAATTGCCTCCTTCCCATTACATGCCTTGTCACATTAATTCAGCCCTACCTCTTTTCCCCCCGTGAAAGACTAGAGAAAGTTCTTAGAAAGTATTTTTATGTCCCACTTTTAATACTCGGGGCCTCTTCTATCCTGGTTTCTATATGGGTTGTAATTGTTGTATTTCATTATGTAGTATTGTTTCTATTAAAAGTAAAATATTAAAAATAAACTAATATATTCAATATTATGAGTTTTTTTGGTGGAATACTGGTAGGTTAATTTATTTTGTTGAGAATATTGGATTATTCTACTGCACATTTAATTCACTTAAATGTCAAAGTAAAGGTGAGTTTTTGGTAATTCCAACTGGATAAGTGCTAAGATTTGTGGGGTATTGAGTGTTTTCTCCTTACTGTACTTATAAGGGACAGGAATGAGGGTGAGCCTGTCCAGGGAGAGGATTCAGAACACTTTTCTTTTGTTTCCAGGGAGCTGCTTCTCACCCTTGGGCTCTCAGAATCACCTGGAGAGCATTAACGTGTTGATTCTAGGTTCTGTCCGTAGAGATTCTAATTAAATTGGTTTGCGATGTGGCTTGATTTTGTAAAATAATCTTGGTTTTGTAAAGTTCCAGGAGATCCTAATATGCAGCCCCTCCTGATAATCACTCTCCCAATACCACCCGAAGAAAAGGGACCTCTGTATTTGTTTCCTTCCTTCCTGCTTGCTCCATACCCCAGCCAGAGGTGAGAGTGTGCTGCCCTTAGAGCGTCAGCGGTTGTTAGGTCATGAGGTGGGCTGGGCTCCTAGGGGCAGTTGAGAGTGCTAAATGTCCTGGGTCATTCTCCTATACATGCTGACTTATTTTTTCAGAGAAGTTTCTATAAAAGTTCTAACGAGACTTCCCTTTTGTTCTCATAGTACAAACTTTTTCAGTGCCTTAAGATTTTTCTGGTTTTGTGTTTTGTTGAATAGATTCCTATTTCGGGAAATAGTCTTATCTTTCTCTGGAGAAGCATTTTAGTCAAAAACTTTTATTGACTCAGAATATGCTTTTTTCCCTATTAGAGGCAATCATTTGTCTCATTTCCTTGTGTAGTTTCTTGTTAAGAAATGTGGGATACATGTGAATTCACTTAGGTTGTGATGTCACATTGAACCTCATTGGCGTGCAGTTTTAGCCAACCAGGCGCTTCCTGGTATCCAAGTAAGAAAGATATATAGTTCTGGAATAACAGGAAACTTCAGTTTTCAACATCCTGTTTTCCTGAGTTTTATGACTCGCTGCCTCACCACAATGAAGGTTAGTAGACATTTTATATGTATTTCTTTTTGTAGAATACCACAGTTTTAATTTTCCAGGCTCTAGAATTATAACTTTAAGGATGAAAGACATGCAGATTAACTACTATAGAATTTTACATGTGTGGGAACTTCCATGTTCTATGTATAAGAAAACTGAGTCCTACTGAAGTCAATACTTTCCTTTAAAAAAAAAACAGTGTAACCCATTAAAAGATGTAGGTGGATATATCACCTAGATAATGTTCTTATTTGACTTGCAACTTCTGAAAAAAATAAATATTAGAATAAATGGATTAAATTGTATATTATCAGATGATTCTTAAGACTGTTGTGAGGTCTACCTCTTTATAGGAAGGATCGGGCATCATGAAATTAGCTTTATTTTGTACTTCAACTATATGAGATGGCATCAGTAATTGTATACAGAATGCTTAGACATATTCACATCTCTTAAATCTTGTAGCTCTGTTAAGTTTTTAGAAAAAAGTAAATGGAACCACAAGCTTTTAGAAAAAGTGAGTTGTATTTTCAGCTCCTCCCTTGACTCAGTGATTTGATGGCCTTTCTTGACTTTCTTTTTTTGTTTATGTTTAAGCATACCTCTTGATGATTTTTACTTATTTCAGAAATTAATGGCAGAAGATTATTAACTGAAGATGATTTCTGAGGCAGAGAACAGTAATTATTCAGATTTAGAATGGCTCCTAGCTGCTTTTAATGTGAATGGTGGATGAGTGGCTGGATTGGTGCATTTATTATTCAGCAAACATTTGAGTTTTTACTGTGTACTGGCCATTTTGCTAGATGTTGGGTGTTGTAAAATCTGCTCTGTAGATTTTACAGTCCAGGGTGACATACACACATTGAATGTAAAGTTGTCTTTGTGATAAATGTGCGGCGGAGCCTGGTTAGGGGACCTAACTGAGTCTTGGTTAAGGAAGTGAGGCTGGGAAAAAGTCAGATTAGTGAGTTGGCCAGCAAAGGGAAGAAGTCAGATTAGTGAGTTGGCCAGGAAAGTGGGTGGGAGTCCGGAGGCAGGAAGGAGGTAGGGGTGGTTCTGGCAGGACCTGTGAGAGAGAGGAACTGACCAAATGGGTAAAGAGGTGGCAGTCAACTGCGAGAGGAAGTCAGAGCCCTCCTTTGCTGATAATTCATTCCTAGATGTTTGTTCATTTCTGTCCAACTGAGAGAAACTTTTAAGTATGTTAACACAATTTACATTTTGGTATCTAAATACTATATCTTTCTGTTATTTGCATTTTTGAAAGAAAGTTTTTCATAATTTTTCTGGCAGAGTTGTGGATGATTTGACTATTAAAATTTTTTTGTGGGGTTTATTTGGTGATGAAAAGCTATATGTAATCTTTAGGTAATATTTGGGAATGGTGTGTGTGTGTGTGTGTGTGTGTGTGTGTACACACATTTTAGACTTGCTGTAAGGCTTCTGAACAAGCTAACATGCCTTATTTTTTTAGCTCCTGTATGTATGTGTGAGAGTGTGTACTCATACTCACATGCTTGCACATGCTTGCATGCTTGCACTGGAACTGACTCGTCTTTCCCCTAGTCTGTAGGCTGCCCAGATTGGAGGAATTTCAAGTTGACAGCACTGGTCTGGCTCAGCTCTCTGACCTGAGGGTTGAGGACCCTCTTCTTCCCATACCTGTCCTCATTCTGGAATCTGCAATTTTCTATCTTCCCCTCATTTTACTCTCACATTCATTCTGATGCCTGTGTTTCTCTTTTGCTGGTGTTAGCTTTGGAATTGACTGTGACTAGAAGAGGAAATCTGTAGTGTGCCTGTCCTGCAGCCTCTGCCTTAATCTAAGGAGAGAAGGATTAGGAAACCACTCCAGCATTCACTGAGTGCAGGCAAAATTGGCTTCCTAACCAGGGAAGTGCTCCCAATCCAGGTTACGAAGGAGGGTGGGGAGTTGGTCTCAGGCCCAGGATTAAGGTGCACTTAAGGGAATTCTGTTAGATCTCCCACCCCCAGACCAGAAGCTGAGTTCACTGGTCCTGCTTTTTCAGGTTGTGCTGCATCTTTAGGATTTCATCTGGAAATCCTACATGTGGTTCTCTCATTGCTGTGAGAACTTCGTTTATCCTGTACCCAACACAAGACATTATTAATTTTGTTTAATTTTTCCTTTCAGACATTTGATGCAAATGATTTGTATCAGGGGCAGAATTTTAACAAGGTCCTCAGTTCCTTAGTGACTCTAAATAAAGTAACAGCAGGTAAGACCTTTTTTAAATTGAACTTGAGGGGGTGTGAAGACAAAAAAGGGCAAAAACCTTTGCATTTCTTTTAGCAAGACAAAATGAGCATTATCAAATTAAATAAGCTTTTATTGCATTAAAATTTTGGTTACTTTTGCTGTGATTTTTTTTTTTTTTTTCTTCATATTAGAACAGAATCTTCCTTTTTAGGTCCTCAGATGGCTATCAGGTGTTTTCCTTTCTGTGGGCAGAGCAGTTATTATCTGAAAATATGTAGCAGAGGAGAAATGTCTCATTCATGTGGCTACACTCATGGGTTGTCTTGGAGTTAGAAGCATCTTCCTCTGGATTTTTATTATGCTGATTAAAACTCATATTTATTAGCAGATCTAGTGACTCTCTCTGAGGTGTGATCATGACAATGGAGTAACCAGTGAATGGGCCTCTAAAGTAAGCATCTACCTGGGCCAGGTTACTAAGGGCTATCTATGAGTGTACATGCCCAGAGTTTTTGGTTTACCATGTTCTGAGCCCCAGTCATAGCTCATGGAGAGGAGTGAGTGAAGGTAGGGACACAGTCTTCCCCTCTGGGCTCCAGACCCAAGTGAGGACAAGGAGAAGGTCTGTGCACATTCCTCTGTTCCTTAGACTGCCTGTCCTGTGAGCTTGGAGAAGTTCTGTCTTGTGGTTCTAAAAGAAGGACTTAGTAGCTCTTTTGTTTTAAAGTCATTTTTATTTTTCTATTTAAAGACTTTAGTTTCAGATTTCTGGGGGCAAGTTAGGCTTTGATATGTCTCTTTTGATCAGAGACCTCTTAAGTTTGTTTTGTCACAGTTTCTTTCCATTTTTGTCCTGGTGTTTCAGATGGGGTGTACTCACCTCGTTGTGTCTGAGAGGAACTGAGTCAGAACTCTTTGGACTGCAGTCCTGGTTTGGGGTCCTCTGTGCTTGAGAACCGTTCCTGGTGCCCCTCACAGCGCTTCTTTGCTGGAATGGCTGTCCAGGGGCTGCCTGTGCCTCAAGAACAACTGGAGATTTGTGTTTCCCTGTGATATCGTCAGACTTTTAGTTGTTGACAACTAACTCAAAAATTTTATAAGACTAGCCAGTCCAAACATCTGCCAGGGAAATAGACCCCGGAGACCATCAGTTTAAGGATATTTTTACAAAAGGCTCCCATGTAGCTTTAGGAAATTGCTAGGCATGTGCATCTCAGAACAGTGATTTCCTTAGAAACTATTCATGGCCTCCTTTTTTAGAAAAATCAGATTACTTTGAATAAGTGAGTTGCTAACATTTACTTAATGGTTGGCCTAAGTGGAGTGTCTCGTCATGAAGAGACTCGAGAGAGAGAACTAAGCCCTTTAATAGCTGTTCACTTTGATCCTTTCACCAACTTTGTGAGGTGAGTAAAGCATGCGCTACCTTCATTTTGAGGAAATAATCCTCAGAAGGGTCTCTGGCTGAAAAATACAAGGGGATTTTCTGTTGGTTTTAAGTAAGTCTTTTCCTTTTGTTGCCAAATAATTCTTGGTGCTTACTATGAGAAGCAGGACCCGGAGAAGTAGGCGTATGGTGGTGATGTATTGGGAATGAGTACTGGGTGGTGCTCTGCTAAGTAACTGATGAGAGGTTTATTTTTTCCAGATAAAGGGAAAGTATTAAAGACAGGTTACAGAACATTTTATGAATTTGAAAGTTATACTGGAGAAGAAGTGATAGTTATCTCCACTTAATTTCTGGAAAGGTGATTGAGGGGAATGAGTGCAAGTCATTTCTGTAGAAGACAGAATCTGTGCTTTGTTTACTGCATATAAATGGCCTCCTTTGTTGTGTGGTCTGTGGTGCGTCCCTCGGGGGCTGCCCCAGTTTAGAGTCTGGTGTGCAGTGAGGGTGCATGGTGTCAGGCATCTCAGCTCACTCTTTTCTCCTTTCACGACCTTTTCAGACATTGGACTGGGAAGTGACTCTGTGTGTGTCCGGCCCTCATCTCATCGGACCAAGTCCTTTGACTCCCTGGGATCCCAGCCTTCACATAGTCGGACTTCAAAATTGTTCCAGGGCCAGTATCGAAGTTTGGTAAGTTTGAGAGAGGTGGTTATTAAAATTGTAATATGTTGGGGAAGTGAGTGTCTGTAGGTGTATCTGGAATGATGCACATGCCTCTGGCAACAGAGGTGCAGAGTGAGGGGTGGTTTGACTTTGCCCCATTGTTCCTTTACTTGGGCTTGGCGTTTGTTCATCACCAAATTATCCAGATGTATTGCTCAATGACTACTTTTGAGAAATTTGTGTATTTGGGGCATTATATTTTAAGATGCATAATCCGTTTAATCAAGAGAGTTGTGTGCTTTAAAAATATTCCCCTAGTCACATGCATAGTATTTCTCATCTGGTATGTATATATAGAACTGCAGGAATAAGAAATATGTATTTGTAAAAGTACTTGGCTATGTAAAGAAGAAATGGCTGAAAGCTGAAAAGACCTGAGAATGGTTTTTCTTTTAATAAAGGCATGACTTAGAGTGCTTTACTGAGTCAGGATGCAGCATATGATGGAGGAACTCCCTTGTAATGGCTGCCAGTGAGATGGATAAGGAACTTAGACTAACTAGTCATCCTGGAGAGTGAAGAAAAATCCATTTACAAATCATTAGGATACAAGCTCTGAGCAAAGAACACAGGATTAAGAGTGAAATTGTTGCTGAGAAGCTGGGAAAAGATTAAATATAGTACTGAGTGGAAAAAGTGTGGAAAGATGCCATCACATCAGCTGACCAGGATAAGGCTGCTCCCTATTGTCATCGTGAAAACGCTGAGCCCTCTTTTGAGCCAATGGATGATTGGCACTTAGTTTAATTAGCAAGTGATGTAACTTTGTTTCATGCAATATTTTAGTAAATCATTTTATGTTACACAAATTATCTCGTAACCTGAGTCTGAAGAGAGGCAGATTCTTCTAGAATTTTTAGGGGACCATAGCTTTATATCTTCTTTAACACAGAAAGTAATATTGTTAAGTAAGCTAATGGTGATCCTGAAGAAATAAAAATTAATTTGGTTAGAGGTATATTTTGTAGAGGAAAAGAAATTTGAGTTTAGTTTACAAAGCTGTTAAAAACTGAAAATGATAGAAGGAGTATAATCTTTACATGTTCCTGAACTTCTAAATGCAAGCTAACTCTGATTACTGTTTATCTTTTGACTCTTTTTGCTGTTAGAGAAGTCCCATTACTCTTTCTCTGATTTTGTGTAGAATACAGCGTGCATTTAGTTGTTTTCCCCTGTAGCAGACATTGTTCTGGTGCTTTACCTGGACTAACTCAACCCTCACAGTGAGCCAATGAAATGTAGGGTTTAATGATAGAGGAATTTTTTAGAGTATTGGAATCACTACGATTCTAAATTAAGAAAAAACACAAACCACTTAAAAATATTTTAAATTAGCTTTATTAAATACGTGAACAAAATGGAAGGGAAATCAAACTTTGGGTGAAGCAATCTGCTCTCTTACCCATTTACCCATGGCCATTTTCATCTTTTATTTTGAGTAAATAAGAACTTGATTGCAAATAAATAATTAGAAGTAAAATTAAGTTAAATGTAATGTTAATAAAGAATGTTACTAAGTACAGGATTAATTTTTCATTCGTTAGAAAAAATTTTTAAGTTACACCAGAAATAAAAGCACCTTTGTCATCTCACCTGCTTTTGTGTCTGTGGTTGGTAGACACAGTTGTCTGCTAGTGAAACGAACGTGGCAAGACTTCTCTCACCGTGCTGGGTAAGAATAATTATTTGCCCTTAGGTTTTTCTTATGTATTATTAATAGTACTTTGAGGTAATTTTCTTGGATTAAAAATAACTTATAATGAAACAAGAGTGGCAAAGTGTTATTTAAAGCTGGGCGATAGTAACATGGAAGTATACCCATCATTCTCTACTTTTATGTTATAAGTTTTCCATAATAAAAACATTAACTTAAAAAAGCAACTTGTAGAGTCTTGAACATTTTGTGATCTCATTAAAATAAAGCCTAGCTTTGAAATTGTGTAAGGCACTACCATCCCCAAAGCAAGGATGGGTCTTTTCCAGGTGCTGTTGTAATTGCTGCATCTCTGTTTAAGACTGTCTCACCTAACCACCACCTTGGAGCTGGTTTTTTGCATAATATTGCTTCAGTGTCTGTGAACTCATCATCTGTCTGCTGTAGGACAGATTTCCTGCCTTGTGATGAAGGCAGATTTTAAAAGTTCTAGTGTTTTGTTTGCATTGAAATGGAAGTTCTAACTTTATTATGGCACAGTTGCTTTATAATTATTCCTTTCTTGGGGTGATTTCTTCTTACCCAATGCCCTGCACTAAAATGAGCTTCTTATCTGACTCTGTGTTGCATGATGTGCCTGTGCCTATTACCCCTAGAAAGAGCAACTCCATAACTGAATTAGAGGTGGGGGAGACCCAGCCTGTCGACTTGGGTTGTGGTTTTTCTCATATTTAAGGTTGAATTCATCCTTTTTTATTCTTAAATAACTTTTATTGAATGCTTTTGGGATTTCTCATGTCTCTGCTGTGCCTTAAGTCTTCATCGGTTAACTCTTAATAAGTATGACCTCGGGCTCAAAGTTTGGGGAGAATATTTGCGGGGTTGTTGCTCCCCTGATCTTTTACTTACCAGAGAGAAGACTTGAGCCTTAAAGCAGTTCCTCTCCCTGTTGGGGGATCCCCACCGCCTTTTGAGACCAGGGCCAGCACTGGTTATTGAGTTCATAAAATGTATTTCCAAGGCATGCAAGATAGTAAAATGTATTACATGTATTTAAAAAATATATATTTTTAGTTCCTCTGTGCTGTAAACGGAAATATTGTGCTTCTCTAATGTACCGTATTTAATCAACTCCCTGACCTTTAAAAAATTAGCATGTCTGAAAGCATGTCTTAAGAGTTGATGGCATAATTGACAGTATTTGGTGGAATATAAAATCATGGGGCATTTTCTAATTTTGGACATCTTATATTTGATGAAATACATTATGAGAAAACTGAAGGTTAGAGAAGTTAAGATATTTACACAGCATCATAAGATTGAGAAATAGTTAACCATTGGAGTATAAATTGGGTATTTCACTCCTTGACAACCTTTTCTTCTATAAATGAGATTATAGGTACTTTTAGGGAATGGAAGAGAAGATACAGTTTGTGTGATGGTAGCTCACCAGGATATCCTGATTCTGGATTATTAGGATAATTTCAGAACATTGGATAAAATAAAGTGCTTGATTAAGTTGTAGATGCGTGATACTAGTGAGTAGTGCTTTGACTGTAAGAATCAGAAAGAGGCTATTAAGAATGAATGTGGTGGGGGTCACCTTTTCCCTCTTCGGTTTCCTCCCATCACTAACTTTATTGCCATGTAACATACATACAGAAAAGTGTGTATATCCTAAGTGAGCAGCTTGATGAATTTTCACAAGCTGAATATTTCCTGTGTGTAAGCCTCCAGATCAAGAGACAGAACCTGATTGGCAGCACCTGCCTTTGTTGTGTCTGCCTTTCCCAAGGGCATCTGCTGCCCTCATTTCTAATAGTAAAAGTGAGTTTTATCTGCTTTGTATTTTATGTAAATGGAATTCCACAGCATTTACTCATTTTATAACTGGCCTCTTCTGCTCAGTTCATTGTATTTTAGACTGTTGAGGAGTGTCATATTGAGCCCAGACAGATGACAAGATATAGTTTCAGGAGAACTTTAAAAAAAGGGAAGGAAATAATTTTAGAGTTATAAGATAGTGAGTAAATACACCCTTTCCAGATTCCTGTGATACTAGTGACAGTGACTGGAGCACTCTTGGCTCAGTTGTAATATTAGGCTGAAATGGGTGTTGTAGGGAGTCGCTGGAGAACAGCTCTTTGTAGTGCACCTTCCTTTCAGCCTGTCTTTGGCATCTTGCCCTCCAATCAGTGCTCTTTAGAGCAACATTGTCAAAATCTATGTATCCTTCAGTGCTGAAGGAGTGGAAATTTGTGGAATCAAATTTTAAATGAATCTAGACTGGCTGCCTGGACTCTTCTTTCCACCTCCTCTCAGACATCTCCCTGTTCTTTCCTTAGTGTAGTGTCTGTTTCTAAAGCAGAGAAGGTGTCAGTGGTGTGTGCCTAACTTGTGCCTTGAGTGTAGAGAATTCATAAGTGGAGGGAGAAGGAAATTTACCTAGTGTTTAAGGTCCTGACAAGATAACACCATGCCCTGACTTATATTCTGGCCAAACTGGTGTGCAGAGAGGGCCTCAGTGCTGGTTGCTGAGCTGAGGCGGATGGCTGGCAGTAGGGTCACTCAGGGGTAGTTTGACCTCCTTACGGGCCTGCTCTGCAAGTTTATTTGTTATGTGTTGTGGGAATTTGTCATCAGGATTGGCTGTGTGCTTTTACAAAAAGCTAGGATAAGCCACAAGAAAGGAGAATGTAATGAAGATCATAGTAGTCAACTGATGAGTGAGGACAATGGTTTGCAGAAAGAGGGAACCTGATACAGCCATAGTAAGCCCGATAATGTTTCACTGAACCAGAACAAGGACAACATGTGCCATTTTTTCAAATGTGAGCTTCACATGGACAAGCAAGCTTTATCTCACCCTTCACCATTCAAGTGTGCCAGGAAGTATTATGTTTGAAGTGACAGTGTTATTTCTTTATTGAATATTTTAAGTTAAATATTAAGTATACATTAAATGTTTAATGTATTAATTTGAATTATTAAATATTTATACTATATAATAGTTAATGTTATATATATTTATACTTATAACAGTTAATATAATAGTTAAATAGCTAATATTTAAATAGGTAAATAAGCATTAAATATTTTAGGAATTCTATCAGCTCCTCTTCTTGAAGATCTGCATTAACATCTTGTTTGTGCTATAGCTTTTTTATCTTTTTGTTTATTGATACATATACCTAGTTTAAAGCATCAGGCAATTGACTCTCCAAGACCTGTAATTATGAAAAAAATGAGAAGAGACAAGAACTTTCCAACTTTTTCCTTGATTCTTTAGATATTTGCCTGTGAGTCTCTAAATAAAATACCTATATTAAGCTTGATTTTTTTTTTTTTTTTTTAACTTGAAGTGTTATCACTGTGGACTTCCCACAGTGGAAAAGGGGATTCAGGGCTCTCCCACTGCCGCTGGGCTCCTTACCTGCATAAATGCTTCCCAGTTCTTCCTCATGACTTCCACTGTGGCTTCTATTGGGCCAGTTTTCAGTATAGCATTCTTGGACTCAGACTCACAGTGGAACCATGATCTGTGCAGTGACTGTTCTTCCTTTTATAACAACATTTTGTTTTCTGGATTTAATAATTATTGCCTATTTGTTTAGTTTTCTGTGTACCTTTTGCAGATTACAGTCCTAGTCTTTTGTCTTTTTCTAATAATCTCTTCTTGTACATTCAGACATGTTAGAATTTTTCACTTTCCTGTTTCTAAGGAACTTAAAAGTCTTCTGGCCCACTTGAGTCTCTTGGTTGCCAGCCACCTTATTGCCAGCTACCCTCTCTGAGGTTTTTTTCATCATCATCCTGTAGATTCTTTGTGACCTGAGTCATTTCCTTTCCCTCTTTGTCTTCAACCTCCTTTTTTTCTTGGATAATCCCCCTGTTTTGTAGAAGCACATCTTTCACCAGCTTCTTGAGAAAGGGTATGTGGGAGGTAAAGGTTTTGAGATCTTGCATATCCAGATGTCTTTTTTATCCTGTTACTAAGATTTTTTTTCTTTGTTTTTAAGTTTTCTAAAGTCTAGTTATGATGTGACTTGGTTTGGATTTCTTTAGGCTGATCCTCTTTGGGGTTCACTCAGCTTCTTCTTGTGTCTCTACATTAGTGTCTTTTTCCAAATTTGGGGATATTTTCATCCATATTTCTTATACCACTTTTCAACGCTGCTCTCTTTCTCCTTTGAGACTCTGATAGTACCAGTCTCACATCTTTATTATTTCCCACAGGTCCCTGGAGCTCTCACCATTTTTTTTTTTTTTTTTTCACTCTGTCAGTTTTAGTAAATTTAATAAGGTCTGTTCTTTTCTGAGATTTTCTGTTTTATTCTCTTTTGAGAGAATTTGTCATTGCTTTTTGAAACCTTTTAATGACGAAAACCCCAGCATCTGCTTCATCTCGGTGTTGGTATCAATGTTTCTTCTCATTCAAGCTGTGCTTTTCTAGGTTTTCAGAATAAGGTGGGTTTTTGATTGTACCTTGGAGACGTAGGAGAGTGTGTTAGGTAGGAGGTGCTGGATCCTGTTTAACTTTTGTATCTTAGCAGCCCGCAGCCCTGATTGGGTTTCAAGTGTGGCCCTGGCTTAGGTTGGTAGGCTATGGTTTCCAGTGACAGCTTAGTTTCCAGATCCCTTTCAGTGGTGTGTGGTCAGGCTCATTTCTTGGTGTCACTGGGGTTCCTGCTGGACAGGGGTAAGGGTTTGGGAGGGTGTGGGGGAGATTTGGTACCTTGGTCTCCCCTGAGGCTGGATGGAAGGTGTGGGGAATCTGGGCCTGGGTTGTCTCCAGAGGCTACATGGAGGAAAAGGAGATGGGGGAGGATGCCTTGTAGGCAGATGTAACAGCCTGCTGCCACCTGGTGGGAGGCTGGGAATCCCTGTCTGAATTTTGCTAATGTCACCTGCAAAGGGAGTGCTCATGCTCCCTGGGGTGTAGGATGTCCTACTCAGTCCCTATGGACACCCAGGTGCAGGCTGAGTGCCTGTACCCACTGTCAGTGCCTGCCATCCTTTGCTGCTCCTTTGGTCAGGAGGGCACAGTTTTCTTGGGGATTTTTTGTTTGTTTACTCTTGCAAGCCTCTCTGGCACCCACTCTGAGATAGAAAAAGATAAAAAGAAACTCTGGTCGTTCTGCCTTTCTCTTCCCACTTTTCAGAGATCTGCAAATATGTTCGATCTCTGAGAAAAATACAAACTAAAATAAGGTACCATTTCTTTCCATTAGTTTGGCAAAAATAAAAATACTTGACAATATTTAGAATTGGTGAATGTGTGAAGAAATAACTCTAAGGTACTGTTGGTTGGATGAAATGTAGCTTGGTGTAAGTTTGTAGAATGTTTTGGGAGGGCAGTTTATGAACAGGTATTAAAATTTGAAATATGTCTTACATGTTCTCTGACCTGAATTTAACATTACTTAACCAGTGGAGAATTGGTTAAGTAATTAATGACATAGCCATACAGTATATTATTATACAGTTAGTTAACACTAAAGTTAATTATAAATACTGCTGAAGAAATGACTATAGTGTATTAACTTTTTATAAATTGTGCAGAAGTATATATAATTCCATAAAAAAGTATGTGAAAATGTATATATGTAGACATAACAATGGCAGAAATAAGACCGTTCAAGCCATTAAGAGAGTTTCCTCCTGGGCTGGAAACACGAGTCGTTGGGTGGTCAGAGTGCACTGAGGGAGATAGGACACTTAAACTTCTCGAATTTAAACCTACCTCTGCTGTTTAGGGCAGTCATGCTACATTAATAGTAGTAAAATATCTGATTACTTTATGATGTAGACTGTACTTCATTAAATTTTTCTTCCCCTGTACCTTTTTTAGGACATGACCGATAATAGCAACAGTCAGCTGGTAGTACGAGCAAAGTTTAACTTCCAGCAGACAAATGAAGATGAGCTTTCCTTTACAAAAGGAGACGTCATCCATGTCACCCGAGTGGAAGAAGGGGGCTGGTGGGAAGGCACACACAATGGCAGGACTGGCTGGTTCCCCAGCAACTACGTGCGAGAGATCAAGCCCAGTGGTAAGTGGAGAATTGGCAGAATGGACCAATGCTTTTTCTTTAGGTGAGAAGGAACAGAAAGAAATGAATGTGCTCAATATATACTAAGTGCTTTTATTCAGTTGAACTTGTGTAAATGACCCTGAGGGGAGTATTGAAATTCTTTCCTATTTTTTGTTGAAGTGGTTTTTTTACTTTACCCCCATGTTGGGGGTATATTGACTTCTGGTCAACTCGCAATAAATCACAGTTCCCATGACTCCCCTCCTTGGGTTTGGTAATTGCTAAAATGGCTTACAGAACTCAAGGAAACACTAGTTAATATTTGCTGGTTTATTATGTAATAAAGGATACAGATGAACAGTCAAATTAAGAGGCACATAGAGTGAAGTCCTGGAGGGTTCTGAGAGTAGAATTTTCTGTGCCCGTGGAGCTGGGGTGTGCCACCCTCCTGGCCTGTAGATGTGATCACCAACTTGGGAGCTTTCTGAACCTCATGCTGTTAGGGTTTTTATGAAGCTTTTGTTATACAGGCATGATTGTTCGTTAACTCAGATCTCCAGCCTCTCTTCCCTTCCAGAGGGTAGAGGGTGGGGCTGAAAGTTCCACACTTCTAATCATGCCTGGATCTTTCTGGTGACCAACCTCTATCCAGCAGCCAACTCAGTCACCTCAGTAGAACAAAAGATGCTCCTATGCTCTTACTAAGGAAATTGCAAGTGTTTTAGCTCTGGACCATGAACCAGAGGCAGAGACAATATATATATTTTCTGTTTCACAACCACATTTTGTGGTTGAGTCCAGGCCCTGAGAGCAGTCCTCGTCTAGTCTTGCATTCCGGTGATTCGTTCTTCTCTTAGGGGTGAGAGAGTAGCACTTGGGCCTTTCCTAGGAGGATGCTGGAGTCTTGGTGGGGGTGGGGGTTGGGAGATGAGATGGTTTTTCCCTTTGCCTTGAAGATAAGGTGGTCACAGAGCTGGAAGTGGATACACAGTTTAGAGGTCACAGAGTTAGTAAGGGGCACACGATTAGGAGGTCACCAGTTAGAGGAGTTTACGCACGCATGGGTGTGTATATACGTGTGTGTGTGTGTGTGTGTGAGAGAGAGAGAGAGAGAGAGAGAGAGACCGAGACCTTTTACCCTTTTAAACAAGTGTGTGTAACTGCATTGTTGTTCAGGAGCTCATGGTGTGGGTCACATGTATTCCTTAGTTTGTATATTCAGGTAACTTTGGAAATTTTTTTTCCTGTTTATTTTTTAAGGTATAAGGAATAACATTGGCTCAAATTAATAATCTACCATGCTGACTTTTCTTTGCCTGACAGTTGAACCAAAGGAATAATCTCTTTGGGGAATAACTTCCCATTTGTAGTGTTTTCAAATTACCTGAATATATTCTAAGGAAAGTTATCCCCGCCTAATTTTAAATTGTTGGCATTTGAGACAGAAATACATAAAACCACACATTTTACCATAATTCTTTATAACAGTTGACTAAAATGCTAGGATCACAGTAACATTTCTGCATTGCATCTTTTCAGTAATTTATGTGACTTTCTGATTTTGGAATAGGTTTTGTTTTTTGAAAATTGTGTATAATGTAAGCCTTGTAACTTATAGTGTAATTAATCCTTCATTTTTTGTAAGCAAAATGTGCCACGTCTTAAACATGCAGACTCTTCTAACTGGTGATCTTGTTAGGATCATTTCCTTGTGAAACAAAGATACTGACTTCCTTTAAATTGTGAGTTTCTCTTTTGACTTGATTTATAAATATTTAAGTGATAATGTTTTAGCCTGTGTATTTCCAGGTAAGTTCTCAAGCATATCCAGTTTCTCTTTTCCACTTCTTGGGGAAGTATAAGTAGCTGTGATATTTGCCCTCTTGTAGTGAGAGATGGCAGTGTTCTGATCAAATTTCATATATCTGTGCCTTTGACCTGTTTGTGGTTTTTTGTTGGAAATTGTTCCTCTTTAAAGACAAATATCTTCCAAGAGTCTGCATAATGGTATTTCTAATGCTTGCTGCAAATGCACTGGTTTTCTTCCTATTTTATATTACTGTTTTATGGAAGATATACTTAACATTTATTTTCTACACACACTTTTTGATGTGTAAAACCCATGGACATCACACGTATATGTGTGTGTATATCCCCATATATACACACACAATAGAGAATTTCTTACATTCAGGGGTGATGGAAGAAAAGAGAAGCAACAGGGCTGATTCTTGGAGTGAGCGACATTGGTTGCTACTGTTACTAAGTAAACATGAAGGCTTGCAATCATTAGTGGGCAGCGTGTTGAGGTGCATGCAGTTGGAAAATGGATCCCATTGAGGGCTAAGCTGTCTGAGCGAACCAGTCATGTTCCATATTTTCACAAGTACAGTTTCATGTGTGCATACAAATTTGCCAGGTTTCTTTCAAATGTTATTTTCTGATGTGTTGAGTTAATTTCTCCCATTTCTAAGTAGCTTATTGTCTGTGTATAGTAAAGTGTTTTTTAACAAAAAAATCTTAATAAAGGTGCTGGTTAGCATTAAAACTTATGCTTGGCAGTGGGTCATTTGCTGATCTGCAGATCTTTAATGAGCAGTCATGCTGCCACTTCCTAAGTTTGTCACTTTTACTATTTTCTGTTTATCTTTGACATCAAAAAGTGACATAAAATGCAAGCTGTTGGACACAGCTATTTATCTGTGAAAGAACAATGTTTGAAATAAATATTTTCTGTGCAGGGAAAGGGACAAGGGTAATACAGAACCTTGTTTTTCTTTGTATCGATGGAAATAAAGGTATTTTTTAGCCATCACTCTTTGGTGTTCAGTGGGATACCCTTGTACCCTTCCTTGGTTGCAGAAGTATTCTTACAGAGAGGAATAACATTTGCTTCCTCATAGGCTCCCAGAGGCTTTCTTGCACTAGGCAAATGCTGGTGGTCTGTAGGAACACGGTGTAGATTTGGGATGCACACCTTGGCAGGGTCAGGCTTTGGGTTTTTATTTCTCAGTGGTTGTGTACCCGATCCCTGAGTAACCAGCACACTTCCTTGCTGTTTCTGTGGACTGGCAGAGAAGAAGCTTGGGCAGCAGCTTCTAGGCTTCTTTTCATCATTTGTATAGGTCACCAAGAGATTCATCTCACTTTTACTTTGCCCACATTGCACCAGGGCTGTGTCTTATCCCTGCGTTGGTTGCACCCTTGTCCCTGGGACCACCCCTCACAGGCCTCTCCCTGTTATTGCCAGTGTTTTTCATCCTCTTACTTTTGGCACCTAGGAAGTCCCCACCCCTCTTTCTTTTAGCACATCTATGTTTAAATTATGTTGATTTCAGCATTCTTATAGTTTATTTCAAGAAAGGGAAGACCTGTTTCTTCAGTTGATCCCTGGAAAGGTAGCACTAAATTGTTTTCACCATTTCCTCACCCCTCAGTGATAAGTGAATTATATCACCTTTTGGCAGTCAGACACACCCACCCCACAGAACCAATGACAGACAGACAGAGACACCTATCCCATAGAATCAATGACAGACAAACCCACACATAGAACTAATGGTAGACAGACACATCTCTCTCAGTAGAACCAGTGATACACACACACATATTCTGAGAGCTGTGTTATCAGTTAGTAAGCACTTCTTCAGTACTGATTATGCCTGATGTCTCTTGGATGTTGAATGAAAGCCATGCAATTGAAAAATGTTTTAATTCTTGCAGTATTCAAGACTGCTTTCATCGTTGTCACTTAATGTGGAAGTTATTAAGGTGGTGAGGTTTTTCTCTTGTTTTTGCTGTTTGCAGTGTCCTTCCTTCTCCTTTGTCTGTCACCTTGAGCCAGACCATATTGTTTAGAGAGACTTGGAGAGACTTGCATTCTGACTGATCAGAATCCCTGAATTGTAGTTCAGACCTGAGTCTTGATATGTTAATTTTGTCACATATTTGCCAACATTTTCTCTAATTCTCTTTGAGTATTATTTTACCTTTACTATACTCCTAAGCTATATGTATAGCTAACAATTTAGTGATCTTTGCTGACAGCAGTGGAGCATAATCTTTCAGAGATTTTCAGCCTGAATTCAGGTTGTTGAGCATGAGGAGATGTGGGCATGTGATGCCTCCTGGAGGTGCGCAGGCCTTCAGCTTCCCCTTTTTGGTTTGTTTCAGTTGAGGTTGCTGGATCAGTTATGTTTGGCTCTGTTGGGGGCTGGTGTATTTAGTTGTCTCTAGTTTTGATCAGTAAAACTGCATTACATTTTTATTTCAGAAAAACCTGTGTCTCCCAAATCAGGAACATTGAAGAGCCCTCCCAAAGGATTTGATACGACTGCCATTAACAAAAGCTATTACAATGTGGTGAGTAATTGCAAAATACTAAAAAAAAAACCTTGTTTTTTGAATGTCTCTAAAATTCAGCCATGTAGCTAGGTAAAGTACTGAGTATGGTAAGAATAAAAAAATAAAAATCATTATTTGCCCCCTACATGTAGCCACCATTAGTGTTTTGGTATGTTTCCTTTTGATTTCTCTGTATTTTATAATCTTAACTATGTTTTAAATACTGTATGTATACAGTTGTACCTTGGTCTTGTCACATAACTTGGTATTGTGATCATATCCCCATACCAAGTCTTCAAAACTGAGGTTTTAAAAAGGTATATAATGTGTTTTAAAGATTTTATGTACATTGAATGCCATTATGTTTATATTTAGAATAGATTATTAGTACTTTATCAATATAGTTTCTTTATATCTTAATGTAGCCTTTCCTGGGATTGGTGTGTGTGTGCGTACACATTTATATACATATAGGAGTATTTAAAAATATCAAATAGCGTGAAATTAGAGGAGAGTGTCTAAACATTATATGTAGTAAAGGCAATGTTTCAGAGTTCTAAAACTTACTGCATTTTGAAACTTAACACGAGCAGTTTGTAAGCTTAAAAAAATATCTGTGGTATTAAGTCTGATATCTAATCCAAGCCTTTTCTGTCCCTACACAATTGCATGTTGTACAGAAAATAGAAAATTATATTCTTTATTTGGATAAAATTTTACATTGCTATTATATATCTACTTAGTATGATAAACCAGCGAAGTAAACTTTTTAAATATGGTTATGTTTTGAATTCTGTGGGAAGTGTGCATTTATTTGTTATTCCCCTACTTCCAGTTTTTTACTTTTTTGATCAGGGGATATATAAATCTGTGGCCATGAAACCTTTGAATTTTTGAAGTGAAATAACAACTGGGTAATGGCTTCTTTTTTTTTTTTCCAGCAGCCCTTTTATCATGTGTTTAATTTTCTGTACTTCTATTAAGAAATGATGAGAAATTATGAGAGATTTGAATGAGTCAGTTTCTACCACACTGACCTGTTGCCACAGTCTTTGCTGTGAGTCTGTATCTTCAGCTTTCTTCTAAGCATTTACCTTCCATTTGCCTCCAAATCTTACAGAACAAGTTGGCTTCAGAGGAAATTCATTTTACAAGTTATTGTTAGGTGCCCATTCTGTGCCAGGCCTTGTTAAAGGCCTAGGGCATATAGCATTGAGTAGAAATGGCAGAAATTTTTCTTTATCAGCGAATGTTCTAGTGCATGGATACAATTAATTGTTTTCTCTCACCTCCTGTGTCCATTTCATTGCCTCTTTTCATAAATTCACTTTTACACTTCTCGTTCACTGGGCTCTGCATGATACTACTGAATGCATGCCATTAGCAGTCTTTGATTTCTTTTCCTTGTATTTGTTTACTCCAGGTCATCTTTTCCTGAGAAATCCTTTTTCTGAGCCTCTCCTGCTTCCCCGGTATCTTCTTTCTTTTCAACCAGTCTTCACCTGTTTCACCTGAACTCTGATTTCCACCTTAACTCTATTGACTTTCAGAACATGGGACTCCTCAGCACATCCTTTCCTGGTTATGCTCAGCTCTGCACATCCTCTTCAGTCTTGTGCCTGTTGGATGTTTGTTCCTGGGATGTGATTCCACTAACTTCTTTGTTTTTTAGTATTTTATGTGTTATATGTGTGGTTTTGTGCATGTAACCAAAAAAGACAATGAAAAGTCTTTATGGTTTTTCAGGGTTTCTTAGTAGGAAAATGTAACTTTTAACTCACGGAGCTTCCTTTTCTTCTTGCATTCATATGTGAGATGTTGGTTTCTTTATTGGGGAGGGTTTCATGTGGTGAATAATGCAATCATAATCCACAGTGATGTTCCAAAGAGAGAGCTACTTATTTGCTATTAGAGTTTAAAGCAGTCCCTTCTCTTCTGTGGTTTCTCTTTTCTGCAGTTTCAGTTAGCCATGGTCAGCCATGGTCTGAAAATACTACACGGAAAGTTTCAGAAATATACAAGCTATAAGTTTTAAATTATGCTCTGTTCTGAGTATCGTAATAAAATCAGCTGTTCCATTCCATTTTTCTCAGGACAGGAATTGTCCTTTTGTCCAGTATGTACATGCTGTATATGCTACCCACCTCAGTTTTCAGATTGACTGTTGTGATATCAAAGTGCTTGTGTACCAGTACCCCTTATTTTACTTAATAGTGGCCCCAAAGTGCTAGAGTAGTGGTGCTGGTAATTCAGATAAACTACATTAGTAAATAGTGAATGTTAAAATTGCATTTGTGTATGGATGGACATAAACTCATGGCATTAATAGAAAATTGACTTTCGATATATAGCATTCTTCATTTTATAGTAGAGAAAAATACTAAGCTCTAGAGCTGAAAGGACTTGTCCAAGATGGACACCGTAATTAGTGACTCACCCAGGAATCAGTTTCAGCTTTTGTGAATTCTATTTTTCTAAATTGTACAGAAAAGTAAAATATAGGACAGAATATATAACACACAGAACAAGTATAGTAGGAAATATGTTAGTCATTTTTGAACTTTTGTAGTTTTGTTTTCACAGGAAACTACTAAGGTATAGGTATTTTTAACCCCACTGAAAGATAAGGTTCTGTAAGAGGTAAGACCAGTGATGGGCTGATTTTACCAAATACAGTTACACGAAAGACCTAAGTATGAACCTAGGATCAGCAGAGAGCAAGGAGGAGAGTGTTCTAGGTGGAGGTACAAAATTTTGAAATTAAGACACACAAGGAGATAAGCATTAATGGGGATGGATATGTATCTTTCTGCTGGTATATAATGGTCAAGACAAACCAGAAAAAACTAGAAAGTGAAAAGTGATTCTTAGTGATTTATGATTGTTATGGTAGATTCATCATCTGTTTCTCTCTCCTCTTTTGTCTGGGGCTCCCATTGTACACATGCTGGGAAGCATGGTGGTGTCCCACAAGCCTTTGAGGCACTGTTCGTTTTTCTGTATATTTTGCTTTAATCTTTATTGTATTTTTTTTCCGTTACCATTTAGTCGCCTTCTACCCCCCACCACCCTAGCAGTCACCACATTGTTGTCCATGTCCGTGAGTCTTTTTTCTTTTTAGCTCAATCCCTCCCCCCACTAGCTGTCATCCTGCTCTCCATCTATGAGGCTGTCCCCATTTTCCTTGTTAGTTACTTGTTCATTAGGTTCCACATATGAGTAAAGTCATGGCATTTGTCTTCCTGTGTCTTTTTAGTATATTTTATTGATTATGTTGTTACAGTAGTTCCAATTTTTCCCCCTATGCTCCCCTCTGCCCAGTACCCACCTTCACTCCAGCAATTCCATCCACCTTAGTTCATGTCCATGGGTTGTGCATATAAGATCTTCAGCTTCAATCTTTCCTATATTATTCTTAACATCCCCCTGTCTATTTTGTACCAACCGATTATGCTTCTTAGTCCCTGCACCATTTCTCCATTTCTCCCCTTCCCCACTCCCAGATGATAACCCTCCAAATAATCCCTATACCTATGATTCTGTTCCTGTTCTGGTTTGCTTACTTGGATTTTGTTTTTATTTTTTAGATTCAGTTGTTGATAGTTGTGTTTGTTGTCATTTTAGTGTTCATAGTTTTGATCTCCTTTTTTTAAGTAAGTCCCTTTGACATTTCATATAATAATGGCTTGGTGATGATGAACTCCTTTAGCTTCACCTTGTCTGGGAAGCACTTTATCTGCCCTTCCATTCCAAATGATAGCTTTGCTGGGAACAGTAATCTTGATTGTAGGTTGCTTTTCATCACATTGAATACTGCTTGCCAGTCCTTTCCTGCCTGCAAAGTGTCCTCAGAAATCAGCTGATAGTCCTATAGGCACCCCCCTGTAGGCAACTCTCTGCCTCTCTCTTGCTGCTCCCCAAGACACTGTCTTTATTTTTTACCTTTAGCATCTCAATCATGATGCATCCTGGTGTGGTTTCCTCTGGGTCCAGCTTGCCTGGGCCCCTCCATGCTTCCTGGACCTGTATGTCCATCTCCTTTGCAAAATTTGGGTAGTTTCCCTCATTTTTGTCAATTCTTGCTTCCTCATTCTGGTTGACTGTTTAGTTCTTCCTTATGTTCCAAAACATTGATTTGAACCCTGGTTCCCTTCCCTTCCCTTCACCATTGGTTTTGTGTGGATTTTCCTTTGTTTCAGTTAGCATGGCCTTCACTTCTTCTCTTATGTGTTTGCCATACTCAAGCATATCTGTCAAGCCTGTGAGCATCTTTATCACCAGTGTTTTGAATTCTGCGTCTGTTAGGTTGTCTATCTCGTTATCTCTTAGGTTGACTATCTCCTCGTCGCTTAGTTCTCCCACTGGAACCTGGATTCGTTCCCCCTTTTGGGCCATACTTCTCTATCTCCTCATTCTGACAGGCTCTTGTGTTTGTTTGCCTCTGCGTCTCTGGTGGAGCTGTCACTTCTGTTACATTGTGAGGGGTGGAGCTTTAGGAATTCATCAGTACAGGGTGACCTGTTTCACCATGTTGTGGCGCTGTATGTTGGGGAGAGGTCCGAAAGGGAACAATGCCGCCTGTCCAGCACTCGCCCCTTTTCCAGACACCTCTCCCACTTCCGCACCGGACTGATGCCCCTCTAGCTGCTGCCCTGGGTGTCGTTCCAGAGTGGGTGGGTCTGCAGACGTTCTGCATCTGTGAGGGCCCTTTAAACAAGTGGACTCTGCTGAAACCAGTAGTTTCTGCCTCCACCCCAACCCCCACTGGTCTGCACAGTCAGAAGCAATGAAGCTTGATTTTCCCCAGTGCCAGGACCAAGAGCTGCAAGGTCAGGTGAGGAGCTGGGAACGTTTCCCAGGTGTCCCTCCTGACTTTTTAAAACGTGTGACTACTCTTTCTGCGGGCCTGCCACCGCTGCCGCCGCCAAACCGCATTTTTTCTGCCTTGGCTCCGCCCCTCCTACCTGTCTGGATGAGTATTTCTTCTTTATATCTTTGTTTGCTGGACTTCCGTGCAGTTTGATTTTCTGGAACTTCTGGTTGTTTCTAGTTTTGAGATAGTTGTATTCCTTCTTAGCTGTGGAGGGAGATGCAGCATGTCTGTCTACACCTCCATCTTGGCCGGAAGTATCTGTCTTTCTGTGTCTTATTTCACTTAGCATAACGATCTCCAGGTACATCCATACTGTTGCAAAGGGTACACTTTTCTTTTTTCTTTTTTCTTCTTTTATGGTAATATTCCATTGTATAAATGTCCCATAGATTTTTTAAAATATGTTTTATTGATTATGCTGTTACAGTTGTCCCAGTTTCTTTTCCCTCTGCTCCCCTTCACCCAGTGATGCCCCTCCCTCCAGTTGTCCCCCCCTTTTAATCCATGTCCATTGGTTGTACATATAGTTCTTCTCAACCTTTTCCTGTTTACTCCGTTCCCTCCTACTATGCTTCTTAATTCCTCTACCATCTCCCTGCCTTTCCCCCTTCCCCCTCTCCGCTGACCTCCCCCCAATATGTTCCCCACACCTATAATTCTTTTCCCGCTCTTGTTGCCTACTTAGTTTGCTTTTGTTTTGATTTCGTAGCTTCTGTTGTTGATTGTTGTGATAGAGTTTTCATTTTAATGTTCATAGTTTTGATCTCCTTTCTCCTAAATAAGTCCCTTAAACATTTCATGTAACAGTGGTTTGGATCTAATGAACTCCTTCAGTTTTACTTTGTCCTGGAAGCACTTTCTCTGCCCTTCTATTCTGAATGACAGCTTCGCTAGATAGAGTATTTGTGGCTGTAGGTTTTTGATTTTCATTACTTTGAATATTTCTTGCCAGTCCCTTCTTGCCTGCAGGGTTTCCTTTGAGAAATCAGCTGATAGTCTTATTGGGACCCCTTTGTATGTAATTCTCTTCTTCTCTTTTGCTGCTTTTAAGATTCTCTCTTTATCTTTAATTTTTGACATTTTGATTTTAATGCGTGTTGGTGTGGTTCTCCCTGGGTCCAGTTTTTCTGGAACTCTCTGTGCTTCCTGGACCTGTAAGTCTTATTTCCTTCCCCAAGTTAGGGAAGTTCTGCTTCATTATTTTTTCACATAATTTTTCAATTTCTAGTTGTTCTTCATCTTTGGCAAACCTATACTTCTAATGTTTGTTCGCTTCTAGCTGTCCCAGAGGTTTCTCAGCCTCCTCATATTCCTCACTTCTTGTTTCCTTTTTCTGCACTGATTGACTGTTTGTTCCTTCCCTATGTTCTGGTTTGTTGATTTGATCTCTGGTTTTCATTTCCTCACCACTTGTATGTGTTTTTGTTCATTTCAGCAGGGCTAGCCTTCGTTCCTTCCTTGTCGGGTTCAGTATCTTTTTTTAATTCTGTAAGCTGCCTTATGACTATAGCTCTGAACTGAGCCTCAAAAGTTTTTCTGTTTGTTCATCGGTTCCTTTATTTGCTTTTTGGTTAGCTGCATGATTGGTATTTCAATCATTATTCCTGTCATTCTGACCATTTCCGTTTATCTTTCTTTCTTCGGTGTGGCTGTCACTCCTAAGCTATCGGGTGCAGCGCTCTGAGCACTTGTCACAACTGGCGACCTTTTTCACCACTCTGTGGCGCTTTGTTTGGGGGCGGGGTCCAAGATGTATTTCTGCTGTTACTCTCCGCTGAGAGATTGGGAACCTCTTCCTCCGTCCCCACGCCCTCTGGACCTCACAGTCTGAGGCAGTGGGGGGTCTGCCTTCCCCAGTGTTAGAATCAATCGTGAGCTGACAGGTTTCGACTGCAGCCAGGACTGCTCCCCTGGCGTTTCTCGCAGTCCCGCCGCTATCCCTGCTGCCGCCACAGATAGCACTGCCTGACCTCTCCGCCTCGGTTTCGCCCCTCCTACCTGTCTGGATGAGCACCACTTCTTTATAACTTCATACGTTGGACTTCCATGTAGTTTTATTTTCTGGAACTTTTGGTTATTTCTGGTTTTGCGGTAGTCGTAGTCCTTCTTAGTTGTGGAGGGAGACAGAGCGTGTCAGTCTAAGCCTCCATCTTGGCCGGAAGTCCCCATAGTTGTTTTATCCACTCATCTACTAATGGACACTCGGGCTGCTTCTATATCTTGGCAATTCTAAATAACGCTGCAGCAAACATAGGAGTGCTTGTGATCTTTCTAATTAGTATTTTGGGTTCCCTCAGGTATATTCCCAGAAGTGGGATAACTGGTCAAAAGGCAGATCCATTTTAAATTTTTTGAGTCATTTTTCTTTATTTTTATTTTTTATTCTTCAGATTTAATAATCTACTGATCTCTTTATGTTTGGTGATTAGTTCTTTTATTAGCTCAAATCTGCTATTGAGCCTCTTAGTGAATTTTTATTTGTTGCACCTTTCAGTTCATAATTTCCATTTGATTATTTTTATAGTCAAATACAGACTGAGTCATTGTTTTTATACTCTCCTTTAATTCTTTTCAGTATAGTTTCCTTTAGTTCCTTGGACATTTTTAAAAGATTTTATTTTAGAGCAGTTTTAGGCTTACAGTGAAATTGAGAGGAAGATACAGAGATTTTCCATGGGCCCTTTGCCCCCACGCATGTATAACCTTTCGCATTATCAACAAAAGTCACCAGAATGATGATTTTTTTTTTTTTTTTTTAAGCAAAGGATGAACCTACTTTGACATATCATAATCACCCAAAGTCTTTAGTTTACTTTGGCGCTCACTCTTGGTGTTGTACATTCTGTGGGTTTGAACAAATGTTTAATGACATGTATCCATCATTATAGTATCATGCAGAATATTTATTTTCACTGCCTTACAAATCCTCTGTGCTTCACCAGTTCATTCCTTTCCACTTCCAACCTTGGCAACCACTGATCTTTTTACTACCCCCATAGTTTTGTCTTTTCAGGAATGTTAAATAGTTGGGAATCATACAGAATGTAGCCTTTTAATTTTTATTTTTTGAGATTTTACATTTTTTAAATTTATTTATTTTTTATTGTTTTTCTGTTATAGTTGTCTCATTTTTCCCCCTTTGCTCTCCCCTGCTCCACCCCAGAATGTAGCTTTTTAGATTGGCTTCTTTCACTTAGTAATGTGCATTTAAAGTTCTTCCATGTTTTTTCCAAGCTTGATAGCTTATTTCTCTTTAGTGCTGACTAATATTAAGTTGTCTGGACATATAACAATTTATTCACCTTCTGAAGGGCATTTTGGTTACTTCCAAGTTTTGGCAGTTATGAATAAAGCAGTTATAAACATCTGTGTGTAAGCTTCTAATTTCTTTGGGTAAATACCAAGGAGTATGATTGTTGGAGCCAGTTATGAGTATATTTCGTTTTGTAAGAAACTGGCACACTGTCTTACACAGTAGCTGCACCACTTTTTGTTCCCATCAGCAATGAACGACAATTCCTGTTGCTCCACATCTGCACCATCATTTGATATTGTCAGTGTCCTGGATTTTGGCCATTCTTATAGTTGTGTAATAGTATCTCATTGTTGTTTTAATTTGTATTTCCCTGATGACATATGATGTGGAGCATTTTTTTAATGCTTATTTGCTATCTGTATATCTCCTTTGAGGAGGTACCTGTTAAGGTCTTTGGCCCATTTTTTAATCAGGTTTTTTTGTAATTGTTGAGTTTTAAGAGTTTTTTGTTATGTTTTGGATAATAGTCCTTAATTAACTGTGTAATTTTTTTCCCTTTAATTTTCTGTAGTTTGAAAACGATATGGTTAGGTGCATTTTTTTTTAAATTTAGTTTTTGACATTTGTATGCTTGGTGTTGCCTGAGCTTCCTGGATCTGTGATTTAGTGTCTGACATTATCTTGGGGATATCCTCAGTCATTATTGTTTCACGTATTTCTCCTGTTCCTTTCTTTCTTCTCTTTCTAGTATTTCCATTGCATGTATAACTATACCTTTTGTAGTTCCACTGTTCTTGAATATTCTGTTCTATATTTTTTTCAGTCTTTGTTCTCTTTAGTTTTCAGTTTTTGAGAACTCTATTGATATAACCTGTAGCTCTGTGGTTCTTTCCCAAGTTGTGTCCAGTCTACTAATAAGCTTGCCAAGTGCATTCTTTATTTCTGTTTAGTATTTTTGATCTCTAGCTTTTGTTGTTGTTGTTGCTTGTTTTTTTCTTAGGTTTTCCATCTCTGCTTACATTGAACATCTGTTCTTTCAGGCTGTTCTCTTTATCTTTTAGAGTTCTTTGCATATTAATCACAGTTGTTTTACATTCCTGGTCTATTAGAATTATCTGATGCTTATGTCTCATCACATTGTGCTTTTTGCCTTGTAATTTTTTTGACAGCCAGACATGAAGTACTGGGTAAAAGGAACTCCTGCATATAGACTTTAGGAATGTGGTGGTGAGATGTGAGGGAACGGGAAGTGTTCATAGCCCTGTGATTAGATCTTAGTGAACCTATGCCTCTGGACTATGAACTTCACAAGTGTTTCTTAGCTGTTTCTCTCCCGCCTGAGGTGGGACAGGATGGCTAGAGCCAGCTGGAGTTGGGTATTTTCTTTTGGTCAGTTAGCTGTGATAATACCACAGCAGTTAGGCTTTGGCTACCTAATCGCCCCTGAGGACAGGCCTTGTTAAGAACAGTGCTCTGGTGTATTACAAAATGGTTCTTTTCTTCTCTCCCTGCTGGAAGCCCAAGGACCTTTTTCTCTGATATTTATTTTGGGAACTTGGTCAAGCTTCTGGAGGTAAACTTCCCAATATTGTTGTGTGCCTCTGTATCACTGGGTCCCCTTAGTGTTGTCAGTTCTCAGAGTTGTTCACACTGAGCTCCAGCAATTTATCAGTCACAGGTCAAGTTTTCCAACCTCAGCACTGTTGCCCACTGCGTTTTCTGCTCAATCTGTCTCTGTTCTGGTCTGATATAAGTGTGGCTTCCTGTATTTTCCTTTTGATCTCTCCAGTCTTAGGGGCAGTGGTTTGCTCTGTGTCCTCCCCTCTAATGGATCCAGGGTGAGAGTTGTTAGGATAAGGTATTGTGATTTCTAAGCTCCTTACACATGTAACCAGAAACTGGACATCCCTCCTTGGACATATTTATAATAGCTCTTTTGGGCCTTCCATCTGCTGAGTTTAGAGATAGTTTCTATTGACTGCCCCCTTATTGGGGTGCCTGGGCCACATGTACTTCGCATATCTTGTAATTTTTCATTGAAAACTGGACATTTTTAGGAGATAGATTTTAGCAACTCCAGATTCTGAATTCTCCCTCTACTGGGATTTGGTATTGTCCTTTCGTTTTGTTTTAGTGTCTTACTTTGACTAACTCTGTAGTTTGTCTCCCCCCCATAGTCACTGAAGGGCACTGTTTGTTTTCTGTCTTTCTTTTTTTTGCATTTTAGGCTCAGCTTCCTAGTTTTCATATTCAGGGCAACAGAGTTCAGTATTTAGCCAAAGATTGCTTAAAGATTATCTTCAGTCAGGCTTTTATTCTTTGCCAGTATATGTTTGGCTAATAATGCATTGGAGCAGGGCTGGGGTGAGTAGAAGCTTTTTAGAATTTAAAAACAATGAGTGGGAACAAAGAAAAATATCAAAATTGATTAGGTCATGTAAAAGTTTAATAAATTCTTTGCCTTCAAACAATGTAAACCAAGTTAAAAGTTAATTAGAACATTATTTGCAACAGTTATAACAACATAAGATTATTTTCAGTTGTGAGGAGCTCATTAAGACAAATATATCAAGATTAATAGAGAAATAGGAAATGAGGTAATCATTGTAAAACTGGTGATATACTGATGGTTGTGTCTTAATCAGTTCAGGCTGCTCTAAAGAAACACCATAGATTGGGTGGATTAAACATCTTCTGGAGGCTGGAAGCAAGATTGGGTTATCCATGAAGTCCCTTTCCTTGGTTTACAGAGGGCTGTCTTCTGTTGTGTCCTCACATGGTAGAGAGAGCAAGCTCTGGTCTTTTCATTCCTTTATTATGACACGAATCCCCTTCACTGGAGCTCTGCCTGTAAGATCCAATTACTTCCCAAAGGCCCACCTCCTAATACCATCACATTGGGGATTTAGACTTCAACATATTCCATCTTGGACACAAATGTGCAGTCCACACCGCTGTGACAGAATGGTTAAGCTTACCATAAAAAATTCTGTATCAACAGTATATGTATCCAGTAAGCAGAGATTTAAAGAGAGAATCTTCAGTTCTAATGATGGTGGAAATGTAAAGGGATCGAATCCCCTGACTGGGAATTTAACCTGCTGTCTTATGTTGTATGGGATGAAGCTTCAACCGGGATGAGTCACCCTGCCAGGGCTGCATTTATCTTTTACGTTTCCCTTGGCTTTCCTCCACTGTTACCAAGATTGTTTTTCAATCCTTTGACATCTGATGTCTTTACCCGGGCCTCTGTATTATCTCATGTGCCCTAGGGATTATAAAGGGGTATGCAGCTTTGTTCCCAGTGGCTCTCCTAGAGAGCTGCTGCCCTCCTTTCTTATATCTCACCCACATTTCACATTGACAGTGAGGGACCTGCTGATGTCTTTGACAAATTTTGCTTGCATTGCTTTTATATCATTTTCTTGTTTTATATGGATCAACATCTACATAAAGGTTTTCAAGTGGTAGCAAAAGTCTGGCAGAGAGTAGGAGCTAAGTGTTCAGTACACGAATGAAGGAATAACTGAGTTATTTAATTATGGAAAAGACTGGCTTATAAAATAATTACCTCTTGAGTAGTGGAGTTACGTAAGAAGTAGCGCCAAATAGGATTCCAGGTTTGGGTTGGAAGGCTGTACTAGATGGTTTGTAAAGTTTCCTTTCTACCTTAAGTCAGGGACCCAACACTCTTGAGAAAGGAATCCCATTTTGTAAAACAAAGAAAATAGATCTGTAGACATGTATAGTACCAGATAGGACATAGCAGAGCCAGGATTTGTGCCCAGGTCTGCCACTCTCAAGTTCAGCTCTTTACACATCACAGTGCAGTCATGCACATCAGCTCGCTTGCTAAGGCCAGCTCTCTGATGCGACATATATCATTGTGAACGTGCAGCCTTTGCTATGGTATAGTAAACCTTTAGTGTTTGGAAGAAATAACATCCCAAGACCTTGTGAATCCCCAAATTTAGAGATACTATAATAACATAACTTCTTTCAATAGGTGCAGTAACATAAAGCAGACTTTTTATGTGGCGCCTCCAAACGGTTTTTGAGAGTTAATGTTTTTAAATATGAAGACTACACAGAGATCAACAAACTACATTAAATCAGTGATTGTCAGTGGTATGGGAGTGGGTTTGCTCCTCCGTATTGTTTGGCCTCTGGATTTGTGGAGCCTGGAGGAGCTGTCTGAATTGCTTCCTCTGGCAGCACTGCCCTTCCCTTCCTTCCTTTCCTTTCCCTAGAGGCTGATGGTTTATTAGTGGCTCAGGTCCTATCTTATTATAATTTACTGTTTGAAACTTTAAGTACTAAATACAGTTTATATAGACTGGGTTGAAAGGAAACATGCAGTGATTATTTTTCCTTGTGTGGGGAGAGGCCGATTAGATTGGTGGGGGAGGGGTTAGACCAGCCGTGCCATTCTTTAGTTTTTCTCATTGTGCTTATGAACCTGGATTATGTTTTAGAAACCTGGTTTTAGTTTATGATGATAATTTTTTATCTAGATCAAATCTTTAAAAGTTACCTAATGTTTCTTTCCTTATATGTAGGTCATTTATTCATTTTTAAAGGACTATGAATGCCATGTAAAATCAAACTTATGACACCTACCAAAATTTACAGTGAAAGTTGTAACTCATTTGTAAAATCAGCGATACTAAGTGGTCCTTTAATGGTGGTAATGATAAAATGAGTTTCTGTGTGTCTGCAAGGTACTAAAATCAGTCGTCCTTTGTTTTGCTTTGCTGTAGTGGCTGATAGTTCAGGGATTGTCTCTGTGGCTTGCCTGATGGCCTCCTTCTGTGTGGCACCATTGTTTGACTGGACTTGGTTCTCCACGCCTTATGCCTCAGGGAGAGCTCACGCAGGCTGAGCTCGGGCGGGTCGTTCTTCACGACTGTGGAGTCAAGATTGCTCTTTCTGTGAAAACGGCACACGTTCGCTGGTATCCTGCCTTCATGTGATGGAGCTTTGGCATCCTGGCTATTAGGTCTCATGGGGTCCTGCAGCAGCCAGAGTTTGCAGAAATCAAGAAAGGGAAGACAGGTGATGACTGGAGTACACAGATGTGCTGCTCAGCATAGGGAGGAGGATTGTGTGGCCTCCTGGCAGAGTGGACATTCAGCGTCAGCATGAGTCAGTTAGCCAAGTCCTGGTCCTGCGTTGGTGGAAAAGCTAAGTGTAACTTGGATTGTTTAGATTGGGAGTATTATAGAACTTGTCTTTAGCAGTTATTTGAAGATGATGTTTATGACTAGTAGTAGAAATGAACCAACTTAACTGCTTTAATAAATGTAGCTTTTTGACAAGATTGTTTTTGGAATATTCGTGTGGAAGCTTTTACATCTGCCTACCATGCTTAATGCTACTATTGAGGAAACACCATTTTATTCCTCCACTCATACTAGTGATGTTTTGTTGCATAGTATTATTTTTTTATGTTACCTAGGAACTGTTTTCTGTTTTATAAAGTAAGTGTTTAGGTTTTCAAGTGTGTTCTAACCAGTGTTGCTAATAATTCCTAGTGTTTGTAATTAAGCCATGAAGTCATATAATTTAACCTTTGTTTTAAGATTGAAAAAGGACTTTTCGTTGTACATATCTATGACATTTTAATTTATTTTTTAAGTTCAACGACCCATTATAGTTGGCTTATTTCATGTTATTTTTGAAGGATAAGATCTCGTTTAAGTGTGATTCTCCGATGATGTAGTGGCTGGTGTCACACTGTGTTCTCTGTCCACTTGTCCTTTGACATTTGTGTCTAAAGAGTATTTTTCTTCGAAGCAAGACATAATAATCATAGGATCAGCACCCAGATTCCTCCACAAAGGAATGAACTCTGGAGTGGCCCCTCCTCCCTCTGGCTCACTCCATCAGTCTTCAATGAATAGAGCCATTCAGGGGCAAAACTAGTGTTCAGTATCATAGTGAAAGAACCTCTGATTCTCTTCAAATTAAATAGTGTAGTATGTAACTTATTTAATCAGGTTTGCATTTACTCATGAGTGAATGTAGTCTTTCCTCAAAGTACACAGAAAACAGTAGTGAACAGAATAATAATCCATGTTGAATTTATTATGCTGTAATCTAAGTTTTTACCTTAATGATTACTGTTTTCTTAAATGTTTAAACATAGATTTTGAATATCAAAAATGAGGGGGATAAAACTGGAATGTGTTTGATAGCTTTATTCTTTTTAAAAGATTTTATTTATTTTCAGAGAGTATAGAAGGGAAGGGAGAAAAAGGGGAAGAGAAACATGATGTGTGAGAGAACATCGATAGGTAGCCTCTCACGTGTCCCCCCGACTGGGGACCTGGCCTGCAACCAGACATGTTCCCTGACCGGGAATTGAACTGGCAACCTTTTAGTCTGCAGGCTGGTGCTCAATCCACAGAGCCACACCAGCCAGGGCGATAGCTTTATTCTTTAAAAAAAAATTTTTTTTTTTTTTGGTATGGTTAATTTAGAACGATTTCTTAGTTTTGGAAGACATAGCACATGTTAGTGCCTGTAGTGGATCCTTAAAATACATGTGATATGATTTCCTAATTAAAGGAGATGTTGGCTCTCTTAGCAGAGGGGAATAAAAAAGATAGTTAAGGAAGGAATTTCACTTTGTTTACTCATGTCAGGTCCCATAGGGACCTTGACTCCTTCCCTTAAATCTGATAGCTGGAGAAGGCAATGTTGGGCGATCTAGTGTCAGAGAGATCTAGGCTCCCATTCTAGCTCTGCTGTTCATTAGCTGTCTGATTTTGGATAAGTTACTTAATCTACCTACTCAGTGGTCTTTTCCTCTGTGAAAGGAATAGGTTTTGTGAGGATTAGAGATATTGTATGTAGAGCACCCTGCTCGGTGCCAGGAATATGGTAAGCATCAGTACTTAGGCCTGTTCACACATCCGGCTTCGCCTGCAGACCTCGGTGCCTTCTCGCCTTGTCCTGTGAGGAGACTTTGCTCTTGGTATTACTGATGGAAAGAGGCTCATGCTTTAGTTCAACTTTTTTGCATTTTATATTATCTCTCAATTTTAAGAATTAAGTGTTTTTTTGGCTGAATTTGCTACACTAATATAGGATAACAGGAAACATTTTAATTTTAAGGTTGCTTTATAATTAATTTGCTATCTTGAAATACAGTACAAGCATACCTCAGAGATATTGTGGGTTTGGTTCCAGGCTACCGTAGTAAAGCGAGGATTGCAATAGTGAGTCATGATCTTTTTGCTGGTCAAGGAGGGTATTGCCCTCAGGTTGTTAAAAAGACACACACACACAAAAAACATCTGTGAAGCACAATAAAGAGAAGTGCAATAAAATGAGGTATGCCTGTAGTGGCTATTTAAAGATTATTTTTATGCTGGTAGACCTTTAATTTTTAATGAATGTGTGTAGGGTGATCTGAGACTGTCATATTCTGTAATGAAGGTCTGTTGTTCCCAGAAATTGATTTACTTTTCCTAGATACATTCTAGGAAATGAGTAAACTTCATTTTTTTTAGTTGAAATATAATTTATATATGTTAAAATGTATAGATTGTAAGGTTACAGTTCAGTGAGCTTTGACAAGTGACTATGTCTATGTAACAACTACCCAAATTATGATCTAGAACATGTCTATCACCCCAGAAATTTATCTTATGCCCCTTCCCCCCTTGTTACACTCCCTTCCCCCCTTTTGATTTCATGTCTGCCATTGTAGATTAGTCTTGGACTTACTGTACATGGAATATGCAGCCCTGGCTGGTGTGGCTCAGTTGTTTGGAACCTTGTCCCAAAACTGAAAGGTTGCAGGTTTGATCCCTGGTCTGGGCGCAGACACCTGTAACTCCAGGTCCTGATTCATACGGGAGGCAACTGATGGATGCTTCTCTCTCTCATTGATGCTTCCCTCTCTCTCTCTCTCTCTCTCTTTCTCTCTCCCTCCCTCCCTCCCTCTCTCTCTCTCTCTCTCTCTCTCTCTCTCTCTCTCTCTCTCTCCTCCCTCCCTCCCTCCCTCCCTCCCTCCCTCTCTCTCTCTCTCTCTCTCTCTCTCTCTCTCTCTCTCTCTCTCTCTCTCTCTCTCTCTCTCTCTCCCTCCCTCCCTCCCTCCCTCCCTTCCTTCTTTTTCTAAAAGTGATGAAAAATGATGTCCTCAGATGAGGATTTTTAAAAAATGGAATATGCAGGATGTGTTTTTCTTGAATGGCTTCTTTTGCACAACACAGTGTTTAGAGATTCATCCATGCATCTGTGCTTTTGTGATTATCAATGTTTCTCCTTTTTACCTATAGACTTGGCATTACTTAGTTGATGAAGGAATTCATTCTAGCCTCATTCTAGGTACTGTGTGAAATGCTTGGCAATAAGATGAAGTCAGTGGTGTAGCCGTGGTAATAGTAATTACATGGATTTTGTAGTGAATTGTAGGGAATCTGTATAATATTGAACACATTAGTATTATATAGAAGCAACAATGTGAATTGAACAATGGTGATGAACTTTCAAAAACTTATATGACTCTTAATGTCAAATAATACTTATTCATTATTTATTATAGGTGCTACAGAATATTTTGGAAACAGAAAATGAATATTCTAAAGAACTTCAGACTATGCTTTCAACCTATCTACGGCCATTGCAGACCAGTGAGAAGTAAGTTAGATGATAAATTGTGTTAATTGTAGAGAAGTCATCACCTTAGGTGTTCCCTTGTATTTTCATAGAATAGAGGGTGAAGTACTGGAACAGAATTTAGTGTACTAGTTTGCTTTAGACATGAGCAATTTGTTTATTAGGTTAAGACTTTAATGGGGTATTGGGATGGGAGAGGAGAGGAATATAAGTAAAATGTTTACATTTTTTTACTGTTATTTTTCTTGGCTCTAGGTTAAGTTCAGCAAACACTTCATATTTAATGGGAAATCTAGAAGAAATATGTTCTTTCCAGCAAATGCTTGTACAGTCTTTAGAAGAATGCACCAAGTAAGTAAGATGCTAAAATTTACAAAATTCAGATTAGTATAACAAGTATTTAAAGGATTAAGCTTAACATAACTTTAGAATTACATTTCCAAAGATGGAAACTAGACTGTTTTGAAATTTTTAGGTAAATTATCTTTTATAGTAAAAGCTATGTTTTACATTATCTACATTTTACATTAGTGATCTTTGAAGGAGGGATCTACTCACTAGTCAGAGAAAAGAGAAGTGTTTCATGTGAGTGATGATTTTTAAGGTGTTGGGGTGGGGTAGTATGTGATGAATAACCCCTACAGAGGAGGGGATGGCATGTGAAAGAGGATGGAGGTAGCTTCTTACATGCTGCCATGTGCTACATGGGGAGGCATGTGTGCACACACCCTTGAAGGCCAAGTCTTCCCAGGGTTGTCTTGTAGTGTGTGTTGTTCCTGGCCTCAGGAAGCTGAGAAATTGTAAAGCACCGTATACATAAGGTGCTGTTCTGATCTGGTAAGGACTTGGTTTTGTCACTTTTCCAAGATTTTTTTTTCCCCGTGGGGCTAAAAGGCGGGTGTGTTCTGAATGATCAGACATGGAGATTTTTTTTCTGTGTGACTATTTTATGTTCTTTGTTAACATCAAACATTAAAAGATATTTATGAAATGCCTGCTGGGTGTTGGATGACTTAAAGTCATAATGCATATGAAAAGTTTTGAGATTCTAGTCCACCAGGTTATGTTTGATGTTTGTTTATTTGTGGGCTTGATAAAGGGAGGCAGCACATTTTATTTTTGCATTATCTTTATTTTTGTAGTCACCAGAAGGACCAGAAAATTATTTTCCTCTCTGGTTGGTCTCTGAATTTTCTTCCAGTTTTTGCATATGTCTTTCTCAGTCTTGGAAGTGGTGAGGGTGGCTGCCCTCTGTGCCAGCAGCTCTAAATTGGTAACAGTTTACTGTGCCGAAAGTAGGTTTGCTCCCCTAACTTTGCCTTCAAGGCCTCATTGAGGCCTTTCATGTCGGAAGCTGTGGGGAGGAAAGCTGAATGTCAGTGTAACGAAATACTGATTCCCAAACAAGTCCACAGTTTTTGTTTTTGCCACATTTTTGGTCTGCATAAAATGACATTACTTACATGATCATAAAGAGAGTAGTTTGAGAATCACTTTGCTTTCCTTTTGGTGAATGAAGATCATTTGACAGCAATTTGGGGTTTTTACAAGAGGCCAGCCCTGTTGGGCACAAAATGCAAATAAATGTTTGTTTCTGTTTTCCCACTGGCTATAGGTAACGTAGACTAAATAAATTAATATTTACATAGTACATTTTGCAGTACCTCTTGTGAGTTTCATGTCAGCCCTGTGAAATAGTTAGGGCAGATAATACTGTCTTCACAGTATAGATATAAAGACTGAAGTTCAGGGTGGTAAAGGAATGGTAATGGTGAATGGTGCCAGATGTTAGACCTTGGTCCTTGAGTCAGAGCCAAGAATTCAAATATAACTGATAGTTTGTTTAGAAAGTCACAGAGGTAGAAGAAGTGAGCCAGCTGGGCTCTGTGGACTCAGAAAATAAGTTACAGAGGCAAAAGAAGGGCACTTGGAGCTTAGGAGAAAGAAAGCAAAGGTATACACCTTGAGGCAAGAAAGAGGGAAGGAAAAGTGTGGGTATACTGGAGAGAGGGGGGGAGAGAGAGAGAGAGAGCGAGCGAGCTCCAGCATGTGCCCTGGATTCTTTACCTTAGGGGTTTTATCTCTTTACCAAAGGTGGGGATTTTAGGGGAGGTCTCGAGAGGATCTCAATAGAATATTCATAAGCTTTCTGGTTGTGTCCTTTTACCGTCATGATCTCTACAGATTGGTCAGTGCTGGGGTTGGGGTTTCTTAGTCACTGCAGGTCATCCTGATGTCAGCCATGGCATCGCTTTGTCTCTTTTTGCTGCTTTTCTGGGCTTGGAGCTGAGACACAGCTGAGGCCTAGATGTCATCCTTAGTTTGACCAGAATTCTCTCTCTGTGGTGAACAGACCCAAGGCTTTGATTCCTAATGTTATTTGATGTGGTCAGAACCTCACTGTTCTGAGGGCTTAATGCTTAAGGGAGTAGTTGTGCAAGGGCTTGTATGGGAGTGGTATGAGGCTATTCTTTGGCCCCCTTGTGCCTCCTCTAAGAGGGTCTACCACATGACTAGCGACATGCCAGGGGAGGAAAGTTCACCTTGAGGGCGAGGCCCCACTCTACAATACTTGTTTTTCGGGGCTTTCCACCCTGGTGACCTTCTGTACCTGGCCTATTGTTCCTACTCTGCTCATGCCTGTCTAACTGCCTACTATATCGGTAATATGCTCTAGGTCAAATATCTAGTCAGGCTTCAGTCCTTATTGTGGTCTCTGAATTTGGCAAGGTTTAGGTATTATTTTGGTCAAGTTCCTGGAGGTTATGGTACATAGATGTGAGTCGTTGGGTTTTTCCATGGTGAAATAGAATGTTTGAGACTAGCTTTTCTTACCAGCCGTTTCTTCTCTCTTCCTTGCCGTTGCCCTCATGAATACTCTGAAAGTGTTCAGAGATTGGGCAGAATTCAGAGACAAAATTCAGGGTTGCATGTCTTCTGCTCTTTTCCTTCCCAACTGCCAGACCTCCAGATTCTTCATACTTCTGATTGCTCTCTGGTGCATTCAGGTAGTCAGTTTGATAGGAGTGACTTGATTATAACTAGATGTATATAGAACCCAGTCTTTTTCCTGTTTCTCAAATCATGGTTCTCTGTGTTGTAGGCTCCTTGGAAACATGTTTTCTGTAGTTAATCGTGCTCACAATTCAAAACAAAACAAACTATAGTCTCCCTTTAAACATACTCATGCAATTTGCTGTATAAACATTTAAAAAAGCTCAGAAAGGACACAAAAGAGATGGACTTTCACAATGTCACACAGCTAGTAACTGGTGATTTAAATCCAGAACCCCCAGGACCCCACCCCCATCAGAACTCCAGTCACTTTAGTATGAAAGATAGACTGATTCCCAGGACTCTTTTCCCTAGTGAGAGCCTATGATTTATAGTTTTACTGCTTAGCAGTGTTTTTGCCAGTGGGTTCTCCCCAGGGCCAGCTCTTCTCGCTCCTGCCCTCTGTGTACCTGGAGTGGCCCTCGCTCTGGTGGAACTGGTCCCTGCCTTGCTTTCAGGGCTGTGGGTGAGGTGAGATGGCTAGTGCTGTCCAAGATAGTGTTTAACATGCAGTTTTCCTTTTCAAATACTATTTTAAATGATAGAGTGATCCCTATAATACAGTGATTTACTAGAAATCCTATTACATAATGATACAATGAGACTGAGAATCTAATAATGACTTCAAAATAACTTTCAAATAAACTCACTTATAGGTTGTGGTTTTGCTTGTATTTTATGACGGAAAGTTGGTTAAATTCTGTAGAAGAGACAATCTCAAAAGTTCTTTTTAATAATTTCCTTGTTATTGAACCAAATTTTATTCTTAATTTATTCATTTTGGTAATGCCCCCTCTTAAAAAACACTGAAATATGCTGCAATTCTTTAGCTTTTTGTTAGGTATAGATGCCATGGGGGCAGGCAGAGGGCAGAGATAACTGTTTGCTGTGTTTGTCCTCTGATGGCAGTTCTTGAGATAACTGGTGTCCCTGACTTGCCGACCCTAGAATCCAGTCCTGTGCCCAGGACTTTTCAGGTGTGTGTGGTTTGTTTGTTTGCTTTTCCTTTTTTTGGGGGGGGGTGTATATAACTTGGGGTATGTTGGTTGGGGTAGATGTGACCTACTTCACCAGTCCTCACTGAGTGTTATGGGGGTTTTCACTTTCTCTCTATCCTAATTTTCCAGGTCCTTCTTTTCCCCCCTTCTCTTTTGCATGTACTTCATGCTTCTTTGACCCCTGTTGTGACACTCAGGGCTGACAAAGTATATCTGAGTTTAAATAGTCAGATATAACTCAGTTGTATTAATGAAAATGTCTTATGGCTTCCTTGCTGTTGGCTTTATGTTCAAATGTGATACATGGGGCACCTTTTCATCAAAGAGGTTCACACAGGTTTATGAATGGTTCTGCCCAGTTACTAACAGATGATAGTTCTTGGCTATCTGGAAATGGAATTTATAGAATGCCACAACTGTGGAAGACTGTAAGGGAAATACACCCATTTGGGAACAACATTCGGAGAATTATGGTTCATGGGTGCTATGAGAGGGCAAGACAGTGTCTTATTCTTTATAGTCTCAGTTATTTACTTTTTAATTCTAGCATGTAGTAAATTTTTAATAAATAGATGGTCTTAGATTATCAAATCAATAGAACTTAAGAATATTTACTTCTCTAGAGATAGTTTCTGAACAGGTTTGTCATTTGAACTATTTCAGTTAAAAAACATTGTGATTTTTGAGTTAAATTGATTGAGAGAGGTATTGGCGTCACTGTCAGATGGAGGCAGGACTAAGGAAGAGACTTAGGATAGAGCATAAAGTTTCTTCTGAGGTGCTTGTGTGCCTTCACGTGAGGATGTCTGACAGACAGTTGGCCAGCCCCTGGAATCACATAAGCTTGGAGGTGGAGGTTTGGGAGATGCAGTGCCCTGCCCCATCCCACTCAACCTTGTGCGAAGAAGTGTGGCCCAGGGGTATTTGCCTCTTTATGTCTTAGTTTTCTCATCTGTAAAATGGAGATAGTAGAGTATAGTAGTCCCTCTCTGTGTCGCAGTTCACATATCGTGGCCTCACTGTATCGCGGGATTTTAAAAAATAATTATATTTAATTATTTATCGCGGATTTTTCACATATCGCGGGATTTTGCAGTACTGTATACGTATGTTGTTAAAGTTATGTAGGTTTAAGAGTGTAGAATATGTTTAAGAACGTAAATAGTGTTTATAAAAGTGTGGGAAAGGTTAATAAGGGACTGGGAATGGCTTATAAGAGTGTGGGAAGGGTTTATAAAGCCTTAAAATATATATAAGTTCTAAAATAAATGTAAGGTTCCTACTTTGTGGATTTTCACCTATCTCGGGGGGTGGTGTCTAGAACATAATACCCGCGATAAGTGAGGGAATACTGTATACTGTGAGGATTAAATAAAAGTCAGTTGTGGTGGTGGCTGCCTCGGGTTTGTTTCTGTATGTGGAAATGCATTCTTCTTCCTCTGCAGCACCCTCCCCGCCATTCTGTTAGAGCCATTTGTAATTGAGTAATAAGTGAAACACTGATTTTGGATGTCCATGGGTGAGTCGCTGATGTTCTTGAAGGAAAGGTCAGTTTTTCTTCGAATTAAAAGACTTTTTTTGTTGTTGTTGTTGTTGTTGTTCCAATTCTTAGGCATTATTTTCAGTTAGTTTTACTCTCTGCCCTCAATTTAGGACATTAAAGAAGATATGTAGGGCATATGACTTTATACATTACTATCTTTGTTTGGGCAAATTGTTCTGTAGAAGAGGGTGATAACATTGTGTTTTCTTCTCAGTTTTTTTTTTTTCTTTGCTGTAACATTTCTATTTTTTAAAATCTTCACCGAGGATTTTATTGAGTTTGAGCGAGAGAGAGAGAGAGAGAGAGAGAGAGAGAAATATTGATGTGAGAGAGAAATACTGATCGGCTGCCTCCTGTACACATGCCCAAACCAGGGACCGAAACTGCATTCTAGATATATGCCCCGACCAGGGATCGAACCCACAGCTCTTTGGTGCACAGGATGATGCTCTAACCAACTGAGCCACACCATTTTTGGAAATAGCTAACAGGTAGTTGAATAGCCATGGAATGAGGTTGGAACTAGAGAACCCTAGTGAATTCAGTGATCTAATGAATTGGTATGATAATTCAGTTCCTTATTCTAAATTTTATTTTTTAATGTGAATGTTTTTACTATATTTCTTCTAAAACATCTCTAGGGAAGACAACTCATTTTTAACTGCCAGCTAATTAAAACCATCATTGCTTATCTTTGGAGTGGTAGAAGGTAGCAACAAGTATTTTTAATTTTATTCTCATCAGACATTAATTAGTTACTTGGAGGCTGTATCTATGTCATAAGCTAAAAAGTAAGAAGTTTCACTTGGAATGTGAAAGAGAAAGCGACTGTTTAGGAAAGAAATGTTTAGGTTGACTAAGGAAACATTATAAATGGTGATTTGGGGAGTCAGTGATTGGAATTGTAGAAATTTTCTTTTATGTTTTTAGCTGTCTTGTTTCCTTTTCTCACATGGTTGCTTCTGGCCCATTCTACCTACTACGTAGATTCTCATGGCTCTGTCCTGAGCCCTCTCCTCTTCTTGCTTTTTGGCCACCATCCCAAGAGTCAAAGCCAGCTGTTGCTCTGGCCTCTTAAATCTACCTTTCCAGATCTGATCTCTTTTGATTTGTGTTTCCAGAAGTCTGCTTGGTGCTAATCTTGGAGCCCTTCAAGTCAGCTCAGCAAGAATCTACATCATTGTCCTGCCTTTCTTCATCCTGGTTACCACCCCCCTTGCCCCTTTTTTTGTCCTTATGGTTGTGGTTAAAGACTCCACTGCCCACCTGTCTGTTCTTTCTAGAAATCCTGGGTGCGTCTCTAAGGTTTTCTTTCTCTCTTCTTAGTTCTGTCCCCATGCTGCCCTTACTGCTGACACTTAACCCTGGCTTAGGTGACCTCATTTCTTCTGTGTCCTCGCACAGACCTCCTAACCAGGCCCTGGCCCCAGTTGGCCACTTTGTGTCTATCTCTCCACCAGCCCAGGCACTTTCTGATGTGGGCCTCGTTTGGTCAACACTCCACTCAGAAACTCTTCATTTATTTGATCACAGCAGTGTTTAACAAACCTGTTTTTGAGATATTTGAATGGGACATCTGTGGAGGTAAAAGCTGATTTAGAAGATCAGACCCAAAGTTTTAATATCTGTGGTAGTTCCTCAGATGGGCTCCTCTGTCCAATGACATCAGACTTCTCTCCTGTCCCTTCCCCCTCCTTGTGCCTTAGCTTAGAAAGAAAACCTTTCTTTCTGTCCCCCTGGGGGTGACGAGAAGTGTGGTTTCCCATCTAGCTCTCTCTGCAATTCTCTTCCTGTGGGTTTACTTTCTTCTGCTCCTTTTATTAAATCCTGCTTGTTCTTACAGACCCAGTGAACATTTGTTTACATGCACATTTGAGTTTTATTATAGTTGCAAACTCTTTTTCAATGTGTAACAGATATCAGTAGACTGAGTTCCTTTATATATGACAGAAGAAATTCAGCTTATTGAAGAAAATATTTCATATAGTATATATTGAAGTATTAATTGATATTGGTTGAGTAACCACATTGTTTTGTTCAAAAGTTAATTAAAAAGCTTATCTTAAGATATAAATAAATTCAGTTTAAAGAATACTCTTTGGACTGTTATAGTAACATTTTCACAGTAAAATTGTATGTGTTTTAGATTATCATGAAAATACATATTTAAACTAGAGGATATAGTTTATTTTTTGAAAGATATCTTTTTAAACTGTCCAAATAATAGCAAGCCTGGGTGAGGTAGTCTTTGGAGAATAGACTTGCTTAGACCCAGAGCACTCTTCTGATTCTGCCTGGGCCATCCTTATTAAGAAGCAAGGCATAGGACTGGAGCTTATCTGGAGATGATTTGGGGTTAATTGTACACATTTGTAGAAACAGGCACTGACCCATGTGATTCAGATTGTGGGGTTCATCTCCTGTGTGTTTGTAGAGGAAGTAGTGTCTGCTCTGTGCTCCTGGGTTGCCATGCACTGTCACCTGGGAAGCCCCTGAGTGGCTCTTTCCATAATTTCTTTACTTGTTTAGATTGTATGATTCCATAGAAACATGATTTCAAAGCACATTGCCAGTGCTACAAAGTTATGAGTTTAGGAATTTAGACAGTAATGGCAAACCAGTGGCATGTGTAGGGGACACAAACAGATGACCCAGAGAGGGAGCTCAGGAAGGCTGGTGGTTACTGGTGAGAAGAGGTCTCTGGGAGGACTCTCAGATTCTGCTGCCTTCCTGGGGCTCTGGCATCCTTTTTTTTTTTTTTTAAATCCTCACTGAGGAGGTTTTTTCATTGCTTTTAGAGAGAGAGGAGAGAGAGAAAGAGAAACATTGATGTGAGGGAGAAGCATTGATTGGTTTCCTCCCGTACACTCCCAGACTGGGGATCAGACCAGCAACCTAGGTATATGCCCTAACTTGGAATAGAACCTGCAGCCTTTCGGTTATGGGATAATGCTTCAACCAACTGAGCCACCTCAGCCAGGGCAGCTCTGGCATCCTTGAAAGAGTACTTGTGTTTAGGTTTTTGAGTCCCCTAGAGAGGACTGGCTGTGGACTGTCTGAAACCATCACGACTCTCTGAAGCCATCGCCGTGGTTTCTGTGTGGCTGTGGTCCCCAAGGCCTCCAAAGTCCCCCCCTGAGTGGGAACCTGAGGCCACTTACGTAGTCTGTGGTCTCTTCTCTTGTCTTGCCTGTCAATCATTGGCAGACTCTGCAGGCTTCATTGAGAACAGTGAAGCATGTACTAAGGTTCACCCAGCTCATAGTGATGTCTTCATGTTGTTCTTATTTGTAGTAGATTGTGAATGTTTTATCTAGTTAGCAATACTAACAGGAATAAGTGTGTTATGGGGGAAAATTGCTTAGCAGTTTTATGATTCCTCGGGAGCTTTTAATGGGATTTATTCATTTTCACTTTGGAAAAGGAAAAGGGCTCCTTGGGCATCCCATCCCCTTGTACCCTATGCTGTTACTCTTATTGCAAAGACTAGAAACTGAATGGATTGTCTAAACGTAACTTATTAGATCACTGATAACACCCTATCTGTTATCAGACCATTAATGACATTATCAGATCTTGGTCAGTACTACCAAAAGGCCACAGGTGGAAGTTGCTAACAATAACAGCCCTGTGCACCATTTGTTCCTTCATAGCTGACCTCAACACCTTGTTTCACGCCCTGCCTAAATATTATCATTCTCTGAAAAACAACCTCTGGAGCACAAGAGAGAACCAAAATGAACATCCTCAATTTTAATTCTTGTCATATGCTGCATTTATGATCTTTGTAAGTTTTGCTTGTTTGTTATGTTTATTTAGTGATCCTAGATGGTGTTATGTGTGAGACATGCTGGCACATGACCTAGGCTCCAGTCTTAGGATGACTCATGTAACCTTTCTGAGCTCTGTCTGCTGGTGCCATTTAGTGAGACTGGATTATGATGGCTTTATAAACTGTAAAACCATTTTATATGGTGATGGTGGGTATAGTGAATTCTTGCAGAATTGGTTTGAGAGAGGTAACAAAACTCTAGGGCCAGGCTCAGTGGGGCCAAAGAAAGAAAGAAAATCTTGTATAATGAAGTAATTGTTCATGTATAAGCCATGCTAACATATAACTTAATTTTAATTAATTGATGAACTATAAGAAATGAAAATTCATTGATCTAGATTTTAGGTACATTCTTCTTTGAGTGCACCCCTGGACTGTAGTATTGCAATGTCCAGGTGCAAAGTGAAATCATAGCATAATATATACACTATGCAATCATAATAATTTAATCACTTTCATGTGCACATCTCTGACAGTGTTCTTCTCTTGTTCATAAAACTTTGTCGTCCCATCATTGCGGTTACCTTCAATCCTCTCAGGTAGGCAAGTGGGACTTCCTGCTAGAGCCCTCCCATTCTAGAAGCCAGGCTCAACTGTTTCACTGTGTCCCTGAGTATGGACATCACCTGGTCAAATGTCAGTGTGTAATAGACTCAAAATAGTTGTGTCTTAGGTGTCTAAATCCTGATATAAAGCAGGTGGTCCAATGTGCAGCATCCTTGCTGTGTGTGATGACTGGTCTCTGGGTGACTTATAAAGGATGCTGCCCTTTATGCTTTCTCCCAGATGGTGTGTGCTTTCTTCCTCTGGGCTGGCAACAGTTTATATCTCACAAAATTGAGGCATCATTGGCTGTTTTACAGTCCCTTTATTTTTGTACTTGTTTGGTATTACCTAAAAAGATTGCAGCTACTTTTAAGGTAAAGAAGCTTTCTTTTTTTAATCTGTTCCCAGTCTTTGAATAGATAAAGTTTGTTAGGTCAGTGACTATGTCTCTTACAGATAGAACTGTGGCTAATTCCTGAAGGATATTTAGGAGTTTACACTTGAAAAAGAGTCTGCTAGCAGTACTGATGCTAGTTTACTTTGACTTCAGATAAGGATAAATGAACTAAACAGTAAAACTCCAGATAAGTCTGGTCAGGGCTAGATGGTTACTGCATTCCGTAAATACTGTTGACAGCTGAGCCATGAATTACTGTGCCTTTCTGTTACTGAGCAAAGGGGAGCTTGTTTATGTGGTGCCTTGGTGTAAGACCCAACAATTAGTTTTGAGAAAAATAGGTCTTTATTTACAGTATTCCAACCTGGGGGTGGGGGTGAGCACCCCTGTTCAGAGCCCTGTTTTCCCACGAGACCCAGCACTTCCCTTGCTCCCCAAAAGGCTCTAAACCAAAACGAAGCCCAGTAGTTTCCCATTTCTTACCTGTAAGCTCTCTCCTTCAGGATCTGGGGTATGTTGTCTTTAGTCTCTGTATAATATAGTCCAGGAAAACATGTGCTGTGTTACAAGTGGACCATGGTGAAGTCCAGGAAGGGCACAAGTTCTAAGAGAGTGTCCTTTCCACATGTCCCAAGTTTCAAGAGTCCAGAGAGTCCAGGAGTGCAAGGCGGAGTCCTTCGTGGCTTCGGAGTCAGCTAGAGCTGGCACGATCAAAGCAGCAGCATGCCTGCTTTCTTACTAGCCCAAGCTGCGTGGCCGAGTCCTGACTACAGACTGCATAGCAGCTTCTCACATGGCTGCTACAACCTGCTCCTCCAACATTTTCCTTCTATTGTGCTTCTTCTCATGGAGGACTGTGCCCTTCTACATCCTCCCAAACCGCATGGCCCTTCTTTCACATCAGACTTCATGGCAGACACAGACAGGGGCCCTTCAAACAGCATAGCCCCCTTCCTTGTGGCTGGCTCCTTTCCTTCAAGAAAGGCTAGTCGGTCTCCTTGTAATTGATATGCAAATTATCTTAATATCACCCACCCTTTTGGGCCCTAGCTATCAGCCTGCCATAGATATGCCAAGTACCTTAAAAGCTGTATTGTCTCCTTCCCCTAACCCCCAAACCATGGGCTGTGGGGAATTTGGGGACCCCACTGTTACATTTCCTGCTCTTTTTCTCATGATAGTAATGGTGACAATTGCCTTCATTTTTTGTTTGCTTGTTTTTTTTTCTTTTCTTTTTCTTTTTAATTTAATTTATTGGGGTGACATTAAGCTTGTTTTTTTTTCTATACCTGTAACTAATTCATTTTTGGCTTGTGTTCATTTCTTTCAATATGTTTATATATATTAGGTATTTGTTAATCTTATACTCTTATTCTAGAAGTCACTCTGGAGCCTACTGGTTTTTCATCTCTAACCCTGCTGCATGGTCTCGGGATCTGTCATTCTGCATTTTACCTCCGTGGTGTTGGATGCAGGTGTCTTCCTCTCTTGTTGCTTGTAGTCCCTCATTTCCTAGGAACATCCTGAGGAAAGAGTACATGGAAGGCAGTTAATCCATGTTCGTACTAATTATGATGCGTGGAGACAGAATTGTTGGAAGTTACTTCCATCCTCTGTTTCAGGGTTCAGTGTTGTTGACAAGGCCCAGGCCATTTTAATTCCTGAATCTTTATTTGAAACTTGTGTTTCTCCCTCAAAGTCTTTAGTGTCCTAGAACTCTGAACTTTGATGCTTGCTGCATTTGGTTTGGGTCATTTTGTTACAGAACCCCTGGACTGCTCCAATTGAACACAAACCCAAGGGCTCTTTAGTTAGGGACCCGATTGCCCGCCGCCAGAATTATAACTCTCAATACCAGAGTTTAGTGAAAAGAAAAATAATTGTTTATTTAACATTTATATAGATTTAGATTATTTGCGGATTTCTGCTGTTAAGTCTTATGTTCTTTAAAACACCCATAAACACATATCCTTGCCTTCCCCCCCACCAAACCTGGCCAGTCTTAGGAAGGTCAGAAACACTGTTTCCCTACTTTCCAAACACAGTTCAGCTTTACCAGCAGCTGCCAATCACTCAGTTCTGACTGGGGAGGTCCTTTCTGTGCTGTGGTGCCCTCCAGCTCTCAATGCAGAACCGCCTGGATTCTCAGCCTCCTTGTAAACTGCCTTCTTCCTGCAAACTGCGTGGATCCCTTCTCCTTCTCAAAACTGCATGGCGAGAGCCTCTTAAATTAGCAGCCTGGAGACCCCTTCTCCAAGCCACACAGAGAGAGCACATGAGAGCGAGAGCGAGCGAGCGAGCGAGCAAAAATGTCCGCAGCTGCTTATATATCCCTGACTGCGTCCTCTGAGGCAGTGGGTGTTGCAAACAGTTCTGACCATTCACAGACGTAGACTCTGTGTGCTTTTTCCATACGGTCCCCTGGTTCAATACCCCTCCCATCTACCTGAGGCCTTGGAAGCATCCAAGCAATTTTGCATAATGAAAGACACTAGCCACCAGCCTCAGGCATGTGGAGGCATTCTGAAAGCTGCTTCCTTCTCCCCATCCCCCAGCCGCAAACTCTGGGGATTTTTGGACTCCCTGTTTCTGTAACAATTTTGCATCCCACCTGCTGGCACTTTGGGTTCTTCCCATCTAGAGATTCATGTCTTTTAGTTGGCTGAATTTTATGGTCATTTCTTCAATGTACTTATCTTTATTTTGTTTTTTTGTAGCTGGAATTTTTATCCTGGCATGAAACTGCTTGTCCTGGTCTTCTAATCTCTTTCTTATTAATCTGGAAGATTTCAGAACTTCATTTTCCAGATTTCCTTTGACTTTTTCAATTGTGCTTTCATTTTAATTTTCAAAAGCTCCTTTATTTTTGTCCTGAATGTTCCTGTTTTCAAGGTATTGATATAAGAACATCTAAACGTATAGAGAATTTTTACAAAAACTTACTTGAGCCAAACTGAGAATGCATCTGGAAGCAATATCCTGTCAACTGATTGAGATAAATGCTGTGGGAATAACAGTTTGTAGTTTCTTTTTATGCATTTGAGATTAAGGAGAGAATTGAGGGAGATTACTTGGAGATTGGAGAAGGCAAGGTGGAGATTGGATTATAGGATAGTTAACAAGATTACTTGAGGGTGGATACCTAAAAGGTGGTATCAACCTAGATGAACGGAAACAATGCACCATTTGTTTAAGGAAGATAAACCTTTTACTAAAAAGATATATGCCTGGGGCCTGACTACCCACCGTGACCTGTCCAGTTAGGAATTTATGATCATATCACCCTGTGAGGTTACTTTCCATAGAACCCCCTTTTCATCCACAAAAACATCCTTTTCTGTTTTTCATAGATCTTGTGTTATTTCTCTCAGGATTAATTACAATTCTTTTGAATATTTTTTCTGCTCCCTGAAGAGTAACTATCATGGTTTTTCCCCATTCACATGCCCCACCTTTTGTCCTTTGTCATTCTTGTTAGATTTTATTTTTTCAAAAATGTTTGGTCATATTTTTGTGTCTTCTTAAAATTAAGGTTGATGCACTAAACTCTTGAGTGGAAATGCTGACCGGGGGTTGAAACTAGACTTTTGTTGGGGAACTCCTGGTATTACTATTTTTGGGTCACTTTTTCTTTGGGTCATATTCCCTTGGGATAAGAAAAGGCTCATCAGCTTACCTCCTTTGAAGGTTATAATCCTTCCTGTCAGCGCTCTAGGGTGCTGGTGGGCAAAGGAGACTTGAGGTGAAGAGAATTGGTCAGTGTCCTTTCATGCTGTTTTCTAAGGACCCCTCCTCTGAGTCACTGCTGGGTATGCTCAACCAGAGACCTTCTGGTCTCAGACCTTCACTCAGCTATGGTTGTGGCTCCACTGCCTAAGGGCGGTCTGATTGTTGGGGTCTCAGGTGTGGTCTTGGAGTTGGATTTGCCTACCCAGTTATGACCGCTCATCATCTGCTTTTCAGCTTCCAAAGTGGGTTCTGATTATCTCTTTTTCTGTTCTTTTTGTTTTTGTCAGTTTATGCCGTCTAAAGGATCAGGACAACCACCATAGTACGGGTTTGGGAAGGAGAGGGCTTGATAGATGTGCTCAGTGCCCAGTCTTCATCTAAAGGGAAGGGTGACTTTTGTATTTTTTTGTGTGTGTGTTCCTGTCTTGATGCTACTTTGGTAGAAAAACTCACTCACCAAACAGCCACATTTTATAATTCTCCTTGTTTTATGCAAAATGTAAGACTTCATGACATCTGTTTTTCTCACTGCCCAAAGAAGCCTGGACTTGTGGGTTTTTCTGGCATCTGGATGCTGGAGAAAAGGTTGGGGGTTAATTCCCTGTTTTGTAGCAGAGCAGCTTTCAAGGTAGGTGCTTCTCCCTACTATAACCATGCTATGAACAGATATATTCTGGAGTTTGTGCATTTTGTTTTCATAGGGTGGTACACAAGGAGGTCTTTCTTACTCAAAATATTCTGTTTGTTACTTAGCAATATTCTTTCTGCCTGTAAAACTTAGGGTTATTTTGTTTGTGTTGCGTGTTTCCAGGTTGCCTGAAACTCAGCAGAGAGTTGGAGGCTGCTTTTTAAATATGATGCCACAAATGAAAACCTTGTACCTTGCATATTGTGCCAATCACCCATCTGCAGTGAATGTTCTCACGGAGCACAGGTGCGTTCACTTAGACACCTTACCTGAAGGGAAAGGACTTCTGGGGGTATCCTACAAAACAATGCTAGTATTCACTTGATTATTCAACAATGAAAATTTTAGTAGCCCCTTAAAATTAGTGCCTGAAAAGTACTGGTAATAAGTCTTTGACATATTAGTATTTCTATAATAGAAAAGGCTATTTTTGGAAGTTTCCCTTTCAGCCTAGAGCCCTTTGGACTGAAAGAGCTGGTAAGATTTCTGGAATGTAGCTGCAAGCTAAATCCAGGCTACCAGAATACTTCTTTCAGGTCATAAAACTGGAAGTACATGAGACTCAATTAGTTTGCTTTTGGAAAAAATGTCCCATTTGAAAATTAAGACTGGGTTTCATAGGTATATTGAACATCAGGTTGGAGACCATTAGCTTTATTTAGCTTTTTGACCTGAAACAAAATTAAAACATGTGAAACAGAATGTACAGATTTTCTGCCAGTTTAAGACCATCCCTTGTCTGCTTCCTGAAAGTTGTAAGAAGACTGGGGAGCATTGCAGTCATTAGCAGATGTTAGAGGGTGCAGACACACACATTTTAATTAATAAGTGTTTTAGAAAAATGTTTATTGTTTCTTTTGAAAAGTTCAATATTTTTTAAGCCATAAATGGAAAAATAGTTTTAGTATCATCACGGTAAGTACCACTGTGCTTCTAATTCTAATATTTAACTTCATTTTTCTCTAAATATTTCAACTTAAAACCTAGAAACTCTTCGTAAGCAAGCATTGCTGAGTTGTTCAGAGATTGAGTTGAGGTTGAAGTGCAGTGTCCTGATGAGCATGAAAGTGGTGGCAGGGCTTCTGGATCAGTCAGACCTATTTGAACTGTAACTATGGTTTTTAAGCAGGTGGGCTGGGTCACCTGACACCTCTAAAAGTGCCTATTCCATAGGGTTACTGTAAGCATTAAGCAAGTGATCAGAAGTGAATGAACATGATAAAAGTCCTGAAATGAAGCTGTGGTCTTTGACATGGTGATGAAGAGAAGGGGACGTGAGGATATACAGTGTCCAACAGAAACAGAAAACCCAAAGGACATCCCCTCTCATTGCCTTGCCCTCCTTCACCTTTCTAGGAGGGTAGGCTATGTTAGTGGGCACCTTTCTGAAACCATGAAGCATATATTCAGTTATGCTCTCTGTTGTCTACCTCTGGGAATTACAAATTAAATGAAACTTTTACAAAAGTGAAATGGAGGGATTAAATGTGTTTCTGAAAAAATTTAAAGGAATTGTTGATGCAGTGATGGGAGAGATAAGCAGAAAATAAATAGAATGTTAAGGCAAAATTATTATCATTTTTATCTTTGCTTTCTCTCCCTCTTTTTTGAGGTGATTGATTCTCTAGGATTGGGTTAGAGGTATGGAGTGGGGGTGAACAATTTTAGGGAAAAATTCTTAACTAAATATTTTTCCCATGAAAGTGAAGATCTGTCCTGAAGATGACATTTAAAGCAAATTCAGGCTGTTAAAGTTTCCTAAAATAATACTTTCAAGGGAAATGCTTACAAGTAGGTGCTGTTTATCCTCTCTTCTGTACTGTTACTTTGATAATTGTGCCGTAGTTGAAATGAAAGTATAGCATTTTCCCAAAATAACAGAGAAAGAATACAGATAAGTTTCTGAGGGGGGAAACTGTGCCTCCTCCATGTGGCTTGTCCCAGTGTTGGGAGGTGGGTGGACTGAGGTCATTCCCTGAGAGTGTGAGCCTCGAGAGTGGATGGGCAGGATGCGCTGCGTATGTGCCCTCCAGAGGTCCCTGAGCAGTGAGAGTTCCCACTCTGTTCCCAGGTCGGACCCCACTTCTGAAGTGGAAGTCCATGAATTGAGACGAGGATCACAGTTGGCTATAGCTTCTGTCAGCATTCACCTCTGTCATTCTGGATCTTGTACCACTTTTCTACTTCATTTCATTTGTGGAAGTGTTAAAGCTGCCATGCCTATGGGTAGATTAATCTGTGTTTATGCTTGAAAATGTTTTTTAAGGATTTAAATGCAGATTAAGATCTGCAATCTTAATGAGTTTAAATTCTTAGTGTGAGTCTTGTGAATGCATTTATAGAACTTCCAATTCTAGAATTATAACTTATATGTGTGTACCTTTTGCATTATCATATGATAGTAGACATCATATGTTAATGGCTACCTATTTTGAATGAATTATGGGTTTCATAATTTAGTCTGTCAAACGAATTTTGTTTTTTCCAGCAATTTAATTGTTACTTTTTTCTTGGCTACATGATATGTCTTCTTTTTTTTTTTTTTTTTTTTTTGCATTCTTGTATCCCAAAGTGTCATTTCAGTAAATACAGAGGAGTTAACCTGTATAAGGATTGTTCACATCAGTAGAAATTGAGCTGAAAGAGCCATTGTTTTGTCAAAATAGCTGTAATCAACTTGTTTTGTTTTATTGTACTAAATTTTTAAAAAGCCTGAAAAATGAAAGTGATCTATAAAGATTTACAAAGTTCTGTTTTTTCCTAAACTGTACACATTCTAGCATTATAACAAAAATGACGTGTATATTAGAAGAAGTTACTTTTGCTTCCAAATATTTTCACTTACATTTTAAGTTGTAGGGTTTTGGGGGAGGAGGGGTGATAAGGATAACTATTTTTCTTTGCTATAACTATAGTTATAAAATTTAAAATATAATTCTAAAATATCAAAAATGACATGAATAGACTTTACTGTGATTTTTCTCCTGGTAGAAAAGGCTCTGCATAGCTGATATATAAGGGATTTGAAATACACTCTTGGTACCATAAAGTTTCATTTTTATGCGATTTTGCTTGATAAATTGTTCAATACTTAGAGAAATGCACATAAAATATAAATTGCTCCATCTTAAATTTATCATTTTACTCTATTCATGCTTTAGGGATTGACAGAGTGAGTAATTTGAAGAGGAGCATTTCTGAGGAAGGATTTATGAAGAGTGTGGGGAGGACACTGTGAAAGACAAGGCAGGATGGTGTGGTCAGAGGGGCCAGACCAGGCACAGTGTGTCTGCTCAGGCTTTGGGGCCCCACCTGGACTCAGCCATTTTGCTAGCAATGAAAACAAAGATAGTGGCCTTCACTGGGCATCCTCATCTGTAAGCATGTGTAATAATACTAGTATCACAGGCCCAGAGTGATGTTTATGAGAATCATGTTCAGAAGCATTTGCTCTGATGCCCAGCACAGAGTGCGCCTCTTAGTATCACTCCCTTCTCTCCATCCTTCCTTACTGCTCTGTCTGCAGCTCTCGCTTCTGCTTGAGCTCAGCAGAGGGTTGGGGGAAGGTGGAGAGGAGGCAGCAGGTGAGAGCCAGTCTTGGAGCACTCTTCACTTACCCCCCACCCCCATCTCTTGTGGGAAGAAGGTGGTGCTGAGGAAGGGAAAATGCAAAATGATGATAAAACTATGCAAACAGGTACTTCACGTACTGCTCATGGCTTTTAAATCACCACAACCTCTGGGATAAACACTGGAATAATCCACAACAAGATTCTGAAATATTACTATTGCTGGTTTCAGTAATCCCAGCCCTATGGTTTTCCAGAGAAAACTATTCTTAGAGAGCACAAAGTTACATACACAGAGATACTGGACTGTGCAAGCACACACACAACCGTAGAAGTAGTTTGACAGCTTCTAGGCAGTAACATTTTAAATTGCATCACCATGATGGCTGTCTTACAGGAAAGAAATAAGGCTTGTTTCTTATAGAAATGAGAAAATTTTTATCATATGTGTTAAGTTTTTATAACTAGGATTATGTTTTTCACTTTTTTGTAAGTTGCTTTGCTTTTTGCTAATATCTGCTAAATGTGTGTAGATCTATGTGTATTTATTTAAAAAGTTGATATTAGCCCTGGCTCATGTGGCTCAGTGGATTGAGCACTGGCCTGTGAACCAAAGGGTTGCTGGTTCAATTCCCAGTCAGGGCACATGCCTGGGTTGCAGGCCAGGTCCCTGGTTGGGGGTGTGTGAGAGGCAACCACACATTGATGTTTCTCTCCCTCTCTTTCTCCCTCTCTTCCCCTCTCTCTAAAAATAAATAAATAAAATATTAAAAATATATTAAAAAGTTGATATTAAGATTTATAATGTATCAGTGGTAGATAGGTAGCAGGTACTATTAATGACATTATTACTGTATTTTTTTATGCGGCCCAGAAATGCACTCTGATTTTAAATGCAGTGTGCCTTGTTTGACCAGGCCGCCTGAGTTTTCACAAACCTGAGTTTAGATAGAAGTAATCTTCTGAAGATGTTTTACATGCTTAAGCAACATTTCCTAGTGGTTCATTAATTTGTTTCCAGCCTGATGTTTGAAACCTTATATTTCTAAGTTGGTTTAGTTAAGTAAGATAATTTCTCCTTTAGATGCATTAGCACAATCAGTGTGATCAGCTGAGGATGAAGTAACAGGTGGGGAGTGCCCTTATTGATTTTTGTTCTCACACCTGTTCACATGAAGTGATTTTAGGTGGAACCATAGGAAACTGTTACATTCACCACTTTTAAGCCAGCAGTTTCAAATGATTTAGTCTAAATATTGTATATGTTTTTACTAGGAGCCCTTAGTGTGGCTGGTATGCTCCCAAGAAGCTTGAGCAGGGGGCCAAGCATAGCTGGGTCCGGGGAGGGACAGTAGTACTGTTCCCAATAGGTGACATGGGGATACAGAGTCCACCCTGTTCTCTTCCCAGTGGGTGACCTTTTTTTCTCCTAACCTGTCTTTCTCTTGGTTTCCAATGTGGAATGACACGTGCAGCACTAGTGAGGAACACAGACCCAGGTTCTCGCATGATCTTAAAGCATCTTCTATCCTTCCAGGGAGAGACAGAAACGCAGAGTTTCAGTTCACTAATATGAGTCATAAATGTGTCAGTGACAGAGGTTTACTCCCACTGCACTCCTGGCTTTCTTGTGGTCATTCTAAAGGCCATGACTGCTGAATTGGACTGTTCAGGGCAAACATACTGTGCATAATGGAGGCCTCAGGAGAGCATCATTAGTTGTAAAAGGTGCACAAATAATCAGTGAAGTTGATGGAGAAAGAGGAGTAGTAAAATACTAAAAACTTCTTTTTAAGCTTTTTAATTTTCTGAACATGTAATCAGTTCCCTCAACACTAATAGGGATAAGTTTCTTCTTTGCAAATTGTATGGATTAAATGAAATGGTGATGTGAAAATACTTTAGAAATTCTAAAAACTAAATAAGTATTAATGATTTTATTGTGCTATATTGTGCGCTCTAAAGGTCGAGAAATGCTTGTTTCTCGCACAAAATGCGTTAGGTTGCAGTGATGTTCAAAGGGTATTTGGTGGACCGATAAGCATCTGGAGTGTTAATGCCTAGATTAAGTTTATTGTAGTTTTGAAGCATCTTTTCTGCTTGAAGTTTCCAGATAATTGAAATCTATTCTAGCTCTTAAAAATGCATGCTTACATTTGAACACTTCTTTATGAAATTGACTCTCTGAAATTGCCTTCTATGAGTGGAATTGCATAGGAAACCACATGTATTCTATATTATGTACAGTTCTTTTTTCTCATAATGAGAGAAATAACATGAACCTTCTGGGGGCTTCACCTTTGGTGTTTTGAAATAACCGGCACATGTTTGGCTAGAAAAGTGGTGGTTTTAACAATATTAAGATACCCTGCTATATTTCATATTCTTGGTGATTGCTGGTGGGGATAAGAGAGCGTCATCATGCTGAACTCTTAACAGCAGTGTCTTATTCTTTTATTGCTGGCTGCTTGTTGCTCAGTGAGGAGCTGGGAGAGTTCATGGAGATGAAAGGTGCCAACAGTCCGGGGATTCTCGTGTTGACCACTGGCCTCAGCAAACCATTCATGCGCCTGGATAAGTACCCAACTCTGCTCAAGGAGCTCGAGAGACACATGGAGGTACTGCTTATCACGTGTCTGTCACTTGGGGATCTGTTAGCCACTGTCAAAGACATTATTATTAATGATTTATTTTAGAGGCCAGAACCAACAAGAGTTTGCCAAGGTTTTTAATTCAGTCGATTTTCAGAATGATTTTGTTAAGTACTAAGTTTTTTCTTCTTACCCCAGATCCTTTATCTCTTCTTTCATCTACTGCTGCTGATAGAATAAAATACCAAAAGGTAGAAAATGCTGATAGCATTGAGGAGTCATATCAGGAACATTAGCTACAAATATAAAATGCATAAGTTGTAGAGTTATGTAATGTTAAAACCATCATTTAATTAAAGATACATGTTATGTTATTTCTGAATAACAGGCTGTGGGCCTTGCAGAAATTTGAATTCAAGTTATTGGCTAGGGTTTGTTGAACTTTTTCCATAAATGGCAGAACAGTGGTTCTCCACAACTGCTCACCTATTGCCAAAGCAGCAGAGACTGTGTGTAAGGACAGGGTGTGGTATGTGCTATCTTCACTCACCACAAGAGATGTTTTCCTGGCTTGAACTCTTAGCTTCTCTCTTCCAAGTTATTGTTTCCCCTAAGCCCACTGGCTCCAAAATTCCCTTAAAGAATAAGAGGTGTCACTTCAGTGCTGGGAAAAATAGGATTAATTACAGGTTGAAAAGTGTTGGGAAATTCAAGTTAGTCTATGGAGAGCGCCTTTTTAAGACAAATTTCATTATCAAAGCTAATGATGTGTTTCTCTTATTCAAAGGATTATCACCCAGATAGACAAGATATTCAGAAATCCATGACAGCTTTCAAAAACCTTTCAGTAAGTGATTAAGCGTATTATGGAGTTTTTCTCAGATATTATTGCAAATGAATGTAGAAAAGTTGTTTATCAGCTGAAAAAGTTAGATGATAGAAAAAATTACCTGTGAAGTATAATTTAGGTTTACTTTGATGAAATAAAAATGAGTATACATATAGTAGTTATTCCATAACCGATTAATTCTCTTGCTTTACTAGACACTAGAACAATGAAATGATAATTGTTTAAATTTTTAAAAGGCATAATTGATGCTATAGCTCCTTGAAAATGATTTAAACATCTTTTTAACCTCCATCTAGTGTCTCTAGTGATAGGATGTGAAATGGGATACTAGTGGTTCCATTTTATTTTTTGTCATGCTGTCTTACTGTGTTTCCGAGTTATGCACCTTATTTATAGCATAAATGGTACTTACTCCCCCCCCCGCCCCTTTTCAGTCTTCTATGTTGGCAAATACTTATAAAATCCAAAAATATTTCTCTTTTCCAGTTTACATTTTTTTTCCTAAAAGTGGCAAGATCTATATTTTTCTAAAACAGTGTTTCTTATTCCAGGGAGGGTTATGTGTTTTGGCTCTCTTAACCTGATTCCATACCTGTGAATTAAACACATTGTTCAGTAGATAACCAGTCTTAAGATGAAGTAAGATACAAAGCAGTATGGCCAAAACTTAACAATTCTCTTAGAGTGTTCTTTTATGTCTATCAGGCCCAGTGTCAAGATGTACGGAAAAGGAAAGAGCTGGAGTTGCAGATCCTCACGGAAGCCATCCGGAGCTGGGAGGGAGATGATATTAAGACCCTGGGCAATGTCATTTACATGTCCCAGGTCATGATTCAGTGTGCTGGAAGTGAGGTACTGCAGTGCATGTTGTGACCGTTTTTGTCCCACTGTGCAGAGAGGGGATGGGAACAACAGTGGAAGAAACACATGAGGGGACACCAGCCATGTGCTGTTGGACTTTGTTCTATTCCAGTGTCTCAGTTGTTTTCCCTGAAATCAGTAAAACGCCTTGTTTTATACAAGAGCTGAACATAATTAAATGTGATTTGTATTTTATAAATGCTTTTTAAGTTTCCTCAGTTATAGTCAAGGTTATAAATACTTTAGAATGGTATGTTTTTATGATTGTGTAATACAAGATTTAAAGGAGTATCAAGTGATAGCAGCATTTTAATAGGAGTCCTGTCTTATAATTCGTTGTTTACCTTTTCTCCTTGCCAAATAGAAAAGTGGTTTCCAGTATATTAAAGAGGCTTAGCTAAATGCAGCCAGAGAGCCGTTATAATCAAAGTCTGTATCAGTATCAACTAAGAGGTGGTATCCAGACAGGATTTTAGATTTCTCATTAAGAGTCCAGTTTTGCAAATATCTGCCACAGAGAAGTATGTGTTTCTCTGGCCATGGACTTCCTACTGATACTGCAATTCTAAGAAATCTACTTTTTTGATGGTTAGTTCATTATACTTTTCTGTTATGTCTACTAATTGGCACTTGCTTGTGGGAATTATAGTTATCTTACAGGTTTGGTTTCAGTGAGAAATGAAACCAGCTTCTTGTGATATCTCCCACACAGTGAAAATTGGGCAGTTTGTGTTTCAGCGTTCACATGAGTTTATGTTCATTGGGTCACTAAGCTAGTACCTCTTTTTGAATTTTATTCTATTTTTGTAAAGAATAATTAACATCAAAATTGTTAATGATCTATTTCAAACATCAGGTTTTTAGGACAGTAAGAAAACTGAAACTTAATACTCACAATGCATATTCTTTCCTGCCTGTGAAATTTTAAAATATTAGCCTTCCAGATTGTTTTTGAATTATGTGCTTTAAAATTTTATTTAAAAATCTGTGAAAACATTTCCCAAAGTGTTTTTTTTTTTTTTGGAGTAGTAGATCTACAAAACAGTAATTACTAGGTGCCACTCAAAAAATGATTCAAAGTTATGTTCACGACTGAAAAGATTATAATTAGTTGTAAAGATTTCTTTTTGACAGGGCTCCTCAGGGCCTTTGCCCTGAATATTCACAATGTATATTGTGCACCTTTAAGAAAGGAATATAAGAAGTAGTTTTCAACAACTTCTTTAGAGTGTAGAACCCTTTTTTCAAAGCACTTTACATATGGCTGGTGTTCTGGAGTCTGCTTCGCCTATTACTTGACTTTTGTGGGCTTAGTTAAATGGCAGCTGTGGTAAGGGCTCTCTGTTTCTCCTTCTGTTTCTACTTTTAGGTTCTGGGAATTTTTGTCCTTTAGTTGTGGTCTTGGGCTTTTCTTACCGTATGGAAGTGAATCATTTTAAATATATAAAAAATGCTTTTAAGTATTTTGTGTAAACTAGATTAAGTTTATGGGATGGATGCAAACAGCATTAAATTGATAGTATAAGGAGTTTTAGGTAAATACTAGGAATTATTAATAGATCAAAATTAATTTTAACATTTCATCTTACCTATCTTAGCATGAAGGGTCCACCTGTTTTCCTCCTTCCCCACTAAAATTTTACAAGTTCTTTTAAAAAGAGTTAATGGCAGAGCTGTACTCTTCAACCAAATTTTTTAAAAAGATATTACACAAGTCTCAGAATTCATTTTAATTTTGTTTCCATTTAATTAGCTAGTGTAATTTGGTAGAGAGAAATATTTAAACAACAAATATAGTTGTTTTATAAGGCTTAATTTAAATATATGTTCTCACATCTGTAAATATATGTTTTTTGAAAAATTATTTGTATTTTTTCTTTTACATTAGGAAAAGAATGAAAGATATCTTCTACTCTTCCCAAATATTTTGCTAATGTTGTCTGCTAGTCCCAGGATGAGTGGTTTTATCTATCAGGTAAAACACATTTTTAAATTTATATTTTGTTTATTGTGGATCCGAGAATAATTTCCAGGCATATTTTGAATTTTTGCATTAAATACTACCTGTATCTATGTGTTTTTGTAGTGTTATGTGTATAGTGTTACACCTTCAAATATGTACACACAGCTCCTGTGTATGTTGATGTCACTGTACGAACATCCTAAGCAAAAAAAAAAAGAGGGAAACAAATGAAATTTTTAGAGCTATTTCCTAAAGATACAGATACTGAGGTACAAGGCTAGCTCTGTCACCACCTGAAGTCATGTCTTAGAGTTGCCACTTCTTTCCTGGTCATTGTGGTGCCATCATGGTGCCCCTGTGGGCTGGGTTGAGTGGGACAGTGCTTCAGGCCGAGATGTTTCATAAGCAGCATAGCATTGTTAAGAGACATTGAGAGATATCAGGTGATGTAAGTAGTAGTGTATAATCATTTAACCTCTTTATAATTAACAATTTCGCTGATTTTCTCTGAGAAGATGTAAGAGCTGATTTAAGAAGAAAATACAAGGGGAGACCTTTTCTGGTTTTTTTTTTTTACACAGTTGCCCCTCAGTATCTGCAAGGAACTGGTTCCAGGATCCCCTGTCAAATACCAAAATCTGTGGATGCTGTTCAAGTCTCATATAAAAGAGCATAGGACAGTGCATACAGTCGGCCCTCCCCATCCTTGGATTCCCAATCATGGATAGAAAATACTGTTTTTGATCTGCAGTTGGTTGAATCTGTTTCTGTGAAAGCTATGGATATGGAGGTCCGACTGTAATTTAAAGTGGTGGTATTAAGCAGATTATATTTTCCCTGTATGTCTAGTCGGTGCTTCTGACAAGGTTTCATTGCCTCTTTTTCCTGTGTAGTTACAGAAATGAATGCCTTTCCCATCAATATGGAAAGGCCTGGCCATTCATCGTACTGCTCCAATATAAGTAACCAGTTTGTTTTCTCTGAGTTTCATTTTTTAGAAACTAGTGTGTTGTTTTGTATTGTCCTCAACAGGAATACTAGTGAATCCTGAGTCTAATGTTGTCTATAGCTTGTTTGCATCTCCAGAAAGCTTTGTCTGCCATCCAAAGAGGGGTTGTCATCACACTTTATTCCAAAAGGAGCACTTTAAAATTTGATAAAGCAAATATATGGACAAACCGAGAAAAATAATGGCTCCTAATTTGTAAGGCTGCTTCTGAGCAAATGTCTTTCACTAATAGAGCAGCTACTTAGGTTCCCTCACATTGCCAGCTCCTGATAAACGTAAATTGAGTCCTTTTTCATCAGCACTCTCTGGTTTCATGTTTTATGCCTCAAGAGGCTGAGGTGGGGCCCTGCTCTGACCTGAGGAAGCAGCGGTTGTTCTGGGTCAGGTCAGGCCCCAGGTGACAAGGCTGGTGCGTTTGCTGTGGGTGTAGGCATTGATGTGCCACAGGAGACCTCATGCCACCAGTTGGACCTGTTTTCCCACTCTGCACAATTTCCTGGGAGGTGTCTCTCTGAGTGCTATGACCTACGTATTGTGAATATTTGTTTCTGGCTTTGAGGGACATTAAAAAACATTATATCTAGCAACAACCAGAACCTTCTATCCCTTGGTGTTGATTTGCTAGGTTAGATGCAGTCACATGGCTTTATTTCTGCAAGACTTCTCAAAGCTACTAATGCAGTTCTTTGTGTTACGAACCTTAGAAAGCGGTGTGCAGTATACAGCGTTTTTCAAATTTATCTGACCACGGAAGGACCAAGCTCTGTCTAATGTTCCACCTACCAAATGTCAGGACAGACTTTGTTGGCCTGGACATTGTTGATGTGGTGGACTGGATCAGCAGCACGTCTGGCCGTCTCCTTTATACATATCAGGAGCACCTACATCTCTGTGACTTTGCCAGTGTGCTCTGCAGGGCAGCCCTTCCCCTGTACCTTGCTGAGAACTACTTTCGGAGGTTCTTGACAGGCAGCTTGTCCCCAACACTGATACACTTTTCCTAAAGACTTGCTCGGTCACCACGTACCATGGTATATCCATGGAGATATTTGGTCCATGCCCACCCATCTATCTAACCTCATGTTCCATGACTAGCTAGGCTACTGAGGCAAGAAGAGTTATTGGCCATACAGCCACAATAGTCTTTGGACTGATAAGACATGATAACTTTTTATGTATTAATTTTATAAACCAAAAGTAAATATAAATGGTATGGGCTGTTTTAACCCAGAGATATAAGGGTAGACGTTTTTGATAGGACCAAATTTCAGGGACCTTTCGGTGTGAACCAGATGTCTCAGTGGATGTTATAGGTAGGCCCAAATGTCCTACAAGGTGGTTTGCAGTCCCTTTTTGCTCTCTCTCCCATGACATTTCCTGTTTTGGTTCCCAAGTCCTCCGTTTTCAGAATGGACGGGTTGGCTACAGTTTCCGCTTTTTGTGCAGTGCTCAGCCAAGCTGCTGACTTCCTGTCTGGCGGACAACCAGACCATTTGTACAGTTCCTCTTGTTCAAATTTCCCCCTTATTTGGCCTTCAAACATGGAACTTCCTCTGCATTTTTATGAGGCAAATCTGTGCTTCCATTCCATAAACATGTCATTTAAAATAGCTGCCATACACTCTAATTTTTTTTTAATCGTAATGTGTAATGTTTTTGTGTCCTCATGTTTATGTTTAGAGTAACTCATCAGTTGAAATTTACTTATGTTCTAGGAATTTATTTGTGTTCTTGTTTGCTGCTCTATACCTTTTTGCTGGCTCAATTTCTTGATTATAGTATTATGATTACCCGTTTGAGATAGAAGTTTTTGTATTATACGTGCATCTGGTACAAACAAAATAGCTTTTGTGGTTTACAAATGCAGTTCCTCTGCCATTTCTAAAATAATTTAGTATTTACTTTAATAATGGTATTTTCTTTACTAGAAAAGCACTAATTGTTTTTTTTTTTGTTGGGGGGTTCTTTTTTAGGGAAAGCTACCAACGACAGGAATGACAATCACAAAGCTTGAGGACAGTGAAAATCATAGAAATGCATTTGAAATATCAGGTGATAGGCAAAAACTTTGTGGATGCTATCTGTCACGGTGTTGAGAGGCACCTTCCCATTTGTGTCCAGATTCTTTTGCTTGATTATTTCAAAGGGCTGATGTTTAAGCGTTGTTAAATTATACTCTGGGTGTGTGTATGTGCATATGTGTGCTTTCTACCTGTTTTCCCATTTCACCCTATTCTTCTCATCTCTTCTAGGGAGCATGATTGAGCGTATATTAGTGTCATGCAACAACCAGCAGGATCTCCATGAATGGGTGGACCATCTACAGAAGCAAACGAAAGTCACATCTGTCAGCAACCCCCCCATTAAGCCTCATTCTGTGCCGTCTCATACTGTAAGGACCCCCATATTTCTCCTTCATCCAAACTCCAGGGTCAGCTTTTGGTTGAGTTGTCAGCAGGTGATCAAGTAATTTAAAGCATTATCAATATTTGGATCCAGAACGCACAATACTTGCCTTGTATTTCTCTGCAGATATTTGCTTATCTCCATTGATAATGAATAACCACACAGTGATCACTTTTGTGAAACAGCCCTAAATTGTGCTTCATCACATACAGTTCCATGGCACCTGGGTGTGAGGCTGCTTCTGTGCTCAGAGTAGGCCCTGAAGACTGACTGGTCCCTTGAAGCTTTTTCTGAGAATTCTAACTGTATTTATTATGTTTCATCAAAAAAACAAAAACAAATGTTTATGAAGATGAAAGGACCAAATTCATGTTGAAGACATTAAAATGTAATTTTTGACTCATTTTGATTTAAAGAAGTCCACCTAGAAAAACTCAGCAGCTCAGCTTGTTGGCTTTTTAGATACTTAGACATTTCAAAATAGATCAGTACCAAAGTCTCAGTGTTGAAAACTTCTCTTAACTGGTGTTTTTGCTTAAGATACTGAATCATTTGTCATCTTTATCAAACAACATTGAAGAACCAGGCACACCTTTTTACAAATGACTTATGATTACATAGTGTTTCCATTTGGTAGGTTTTTCTCACATTTTTATTAGATTGTTGTGATCTTTATTAGCACTTTTCCTACCATGTAGTTCACTTCTGCGTTTGTTATCTTTAGCATTGTTTTAGCTCTGAAAGGGTGGCTTAGCATAACATTCTGATCACAGTGTCATTGTCTTATCAAAATCTCTCAATAGTTTAGAGCAGTGGTTCTCAACCTTCCTAATGCCGTAACCCTTTAATACAGTTCCTCATGTTGTAGTGACCCCCAACCATAAAATTATTTTCATTGCTACTTCATAACTGTAATTTTGCTACTGTTATGAATTGTAATGTGAATATCTGATATGCAGGATGTATTTTCATTGTTACAAATTGAACATAATTAAAGCATAGTGATTAATCACAAAAGCAATATGTAATTATATATGTCTTTTCCAATGGTCTTAGGCGACCCCTGTGAAAGGGTCGTTCGATCCCCAAAGAGGTCGCGACCCAGAGGTTGAGAACCGCTGGTTTAGAGGCTAAAACTATTTGCTTTAGCTGATGTTTCATTTTGAATGGCTCTGCCATTTTTAACTTCTCCATACTTTAAAAAATACTAAAGATCCTTAGCTTTTATGGTTCTAAATTTATTCCAAAGACATAGGTACGTACATATATTTATAAAGAAAAAAATTGAAGTGCCTTCTCATTCAGATTGTCAGTAATGATCTAAAACTAAACTTTATAAAATTTTATATCAGATAAAAGTTTGTTCTGTATTTGGGCCCTGGCCTCTCGTATGTCTTTTCATTTCCCTCATTGGCAAGGGAGGCACCCCATCAGCTGGACTGTTCCTCATATACAGGCTTTTGAAATGTTCATTCTTGGGGGAGCTTCTTTTTGGGGTAATTATGTATTTTTCTTGTGATCTGGCTTAAGTATTATTCTAATTTTAGCACAAAGCATACCTCTTTTGACTTTTTCAAGTAAGGAGAAACACCACCAAATATTATTTACTACTACATTATTTTTAGAAGGGATGTTTTGCATAGTTTTCTCCTTTTGTGAATTAATTGAGTTTGAAAAAAATTTGTAGTAGTTATGCAGCATATTACAAGACACTCATTCACACACCAGGAGAGGCATGTGGTTTCTAAAGAAAGGCTATTTTTTGTTATTGAATACTGAGGCATCAGCTAGAACCAGGGTTTTCTTATTTTAAGCATGTGTTTCAAATCTTGTTCAGTTCTTTCTAATAATGGCCTTGCTCAGGTTTCCAGCTCACAGAACCACTCAGCTCTTTCTCCTGGTAAGCATGCCTGTTGCATTGGGCTAATTTGAGGTCATTGGCTAATTTTGAATTACTGAATTTATTTAACATTTTCTCATTTAATTGTCAGTATGATGGGTTTTCCAGGAATATAAACTCCCATTAATAATGTCTTTTGAGAAATTATATTTCTATAACTGTATCTTGATGAAATTTATCTGAGAAAATTTGTTTTATTCCAGGGAGTGGCACACTTTTTTCGGTAAAGAAACAGATAGTAAATATTTTCAGCTTTACAGGCAACATGGTCTCTGTTGCTGTTGTACTTTGCTTTTGTAACACAAAAGCAGCTATCAAAGAAATGGGCCTCGCCGTGTTACTTTTTGTAAAATAAAAACTGGGGTCAGGTTCTAGCTTTGTCCACCCCTAAATCACCAGGCACTGAGTAATAGTTGACTGGGAAGGATTACCCTCCCCCTTTCACCACACTCCTAGTACAAGAATGCCTGTTCTTTCATAAAATTCCGATACCTATATTAAATGGAATACCTGTTTGCAAATGTTACTCCATGGCAAATAGAAGTGGCAGTGGAGTGTCTAGGTCTTAGGTCCCCTGCATCCTGCTGTCTCCTAACCTGAGCTCAGTCATGGCCTGAAGCAGAACCATGGGGGCATTGCAGCGTCCGAATGGAGTCAGAGATGAAAGAGAAATGATAACCTGGGGTTCATTTCACTGGGTGCGTTTTTAAAAAATTAGTGGAATTAAGTGTATTTGATTGAGTTATCTTTGATGGTGAATATTGTAATAATTTCTGCTCGCTCTTGTTCTTTTCCCTGGGCAGCTCCCCTCCCATTCAATCACCCCATCCAGCAAGCATGCAGACAGCAAGCCTGTGCCACTGACGCCTGCCTACCACACACTGCCCCACCCATCCCACCACGGCACTCCACACACCACCATCAACTGGGGGCCCCTAGAGCCTCCGAAGACCCCGAAGCCATGGAGTCTGAGCTGTCTGCGACCTGCACCTCCCCTCCGGCCCTCTGCTGCTCTGTGCTACAAGGAGGTGAGGTCTGAGTGAAAGTGAGCGTGACCTGACATCTGGACAGTTTCGGTTGGTTGTTCTGTGCTTCATTCTGGTGAATTCAGAAATATGGAAAATCACATATTTCTATCTAAAAAAATACAGATCAGATTCTTTGAACTCTGAAGGATCTGCCTTTCTTCTTTTCTCATTTTCTTCTGCTGTTTGGGGGTCTGGGGGAGGGCCACAGAGATCCTCATGGAAGAAGGCTAGTGCAGCATTGGACTCTCCATGCCCTTCATGGAGGGACCGTTTCTGTGCTCACCGTGGCCCTGCCTTGAGGAATTAGAAGGCTTCACATGGGCCTCCTTTGGGCCTCTAGCTGAATCTGAAATTATTTTCAACTTCTAGTCATGATGGGTCTCACTTTATTTCTGCATACTATTCTGTGCCTTAATAACCCATTTTCAAGTTTGAGATCTTGCTCAGGAACCCTACAGTTTGTCACCAGAAGCTATTTAAGATGAAAACATTTATAAATAAAAATGAAAGAAAATTAAGACAGCTTTTCTCTTTGTGTAAGGAGTGATCATGCACTTTGTTCTTTTTCCATTCTAATCCAGTGTTTTTATATATATTATGTGCACTTAAAATATTATTTCCTCCTATAGATATATATTAACAGTTTCCTGTGTTTTCATACTAGGCTTCATACAATTAACCTGCTTTGATGAGGAAAGAAAGTGTCTTGAGAACTATGTTCTGAGAAATATTAGCACTCCAGGAAGCTTGATAATTGAAATGACAAGTGTGGTTGTCACAAATGTGAGTGGCATAAATGAGTGTTGTTATCTTGAGTATGAATCGGGAATATGGTCATCGTGAATGTGAATATGGTTACTGTGAGTATGAGTGTGGTTATTGTGAGAGTATGGTTATTATGAGTGTCAGTGTGGTTATAACGAGCATGAGTGGGTGAGGATGGTGAGTGAGCAGGAGTGTGAGTGTGGTTATTGTGTGTGTGGTTGTATTAGCATGAGTATGAATATGGTCATGAGTGTGAGAATGCATATGGTTATCATGAGTGCCACTATGTTCATTGTGTGAACATGTGAATATGATTATAGTGAGTGGGCATGGTTATCATGATTGTGATTATCATGGGTGTGCACGTGAGCATGGTGAAGCACTGTTGCCTGGTATGAGTCTCCACATCTAGTCAAGGATCGAATTTGCCTAAGAATCTGGAGCAGACCCTCACTCCATCCCTGCTAGTAGTCCTAAGTATTTTAAGATACCTAGAAAAGTTCTTCATAAATTATAATCAGTTCTTTACATTTTCTGTTCTTAATGAATTTGGTTTTTTATGATACATGTCTTGCTGGTGGTCATATGCCCAGGTCAGAAATTTCTTTATCAGGGGCAGTTAAATAATGTTGGTGTTCTTTGTTACATAGTTTAGTGTTTACAGATAGCACGGGTAAACACTGGTGGGAATTTCATTACTGGGGCAGAAAATTGAGGTAAAAGTGTTAAGCAAAGGAACAGAAAGGCAAGGGAAGAGGTGTGGCAGTAAACATGAGCATCTCGTTTTGGTAAGTCTATCTACAGTTGCTTTTCTGGACCCCATGCTGGAGACAAGGTTTCACACTCTAATTATCGTACGGTTTTATTACTGAGCATGTCAAAACACTTAGTAAAAAGTAATCTTACAGAGTATTGCAAAAAATGGAGCAGCCACCAGCTCGGCCTGAGTGCAGGGGTTGGGGCACGGAGTGGGTGGATTTGTGCCCACTGCACGTGGGGTGCCTTGTCTGGTGCACTGCCAGGAGCCTTGTGTCTATTTGCTTTGAGTTAGGGAAGCCCCAGAACACATGCTGTGTTTATTTCTTTATTAACTTTCTGCTGCATTTCTTACAGCTTTTTAAATACTTACTTTTATGGAAAATATTTTGAAGAGCATGCCTTTAAAAAGCAAGCTTTGTTCCCTCCGTACTATCAGTCTGATTCATCCCGTAGCACCTGTCACCTTCTGAGTCTTGGTTTTTCTCATTGTAAGGTTCATAAACAAATGGTTTATATAATTTAAATGATATCAATCGTTAACACATGTTTGATAATTGAAACCTCACCCACTCCATTGGACTTCGTCCTGCTGTCAGATTTTCACGTTCCTTTTCTGCACAGTTTTTAGAAGTTATGTTATAGAAACAAGAGGCAGACCTTTACACTGTGAATATAGCTCTGAATTAGCATGAACACGCCATAGAGAGCCAGTGTCTGGTCTGTGCATTTGTGCTGCAGGCTGGCAGGCTGATCTTAACTCTCTCCTTTTCTTCTCACCAAGACTTCAAGTATTTTTCTAAAGGAGTCATTCTCTACTTACCTTTCCTTTAAAAATAGCCTTAGTTTCCTTATCTCTTTCTAGTTAGCTGCAGCAGATGGGTCTTCTCCAGAATTAGCAGCATGTGTGGATCTCTGTGCACACATCAGCCAGCTGTCCTTTCTCTCCTCTCCAGAAGCTGCCAGCCTCCCTACAAGCTTGCAACACCTCTGCTGTGTGTTGTGATAGTGCTGATGGATCCAGCTAACATGAGGGTTTTCGTAAGAGTCATTGCCTTATTATTGACTTTAAGTTAATGCTCAGCATTTGGCAAATAAAAATCAAAATATGAGAGAAGTAGGAAACACTAACAGTGAATAGCTATAGTGATTTAATATTTCACACCTTCACAGGGACCCTTACTGATATGCCAGTAAAAATTACTGCCTTTGGAAATTGTTATCGTTTTTCCTCTTTTTCTTTCCTTAGGATCTTAGTAAGAGTCCCAAGACCATGAAAAAGCTGCTACCTAAACGTAAACCTGAGCGGAAGCCTTCAGACGAAGAGTTTGCGCTGAGGAAAAGTGAGTACGTGTGCACAAAGACATCAGTCTGCCTCACACAGGCACAGCACAGTGTTCGTGGGATAGGGAGGTGGCTCTTCAAACACCAAACGCAAGTCAGGGTCTGAGCCTTAGCCTCACTTCTAAAGGAAACTGAACAGCGATAGCAACAAACTGGTGTAGATACTCATAAGCAGGAGAGATATACTAGTGATGAAGCACACACTTGGTTTTCCCCCTAAGGCAACCAACCATTGGCTGTCTCTTGGCCTCTATCATTTCATCTGGGAAACCAGTCCAGGGGTGCAGGGTGACCTGGGACCACCTGCTCTTCCTGTCCCCCTTTGCCCTGTGGTTTTCACTTGCACTGCCTCGCTGGTCTTATCACTGTAGGTCTCATTTTCCCCAGGCCTGGGCGCTCAGATATCATTCATTGCTCAAGTGTAAACCTGTGAAATGCCAGGTATGGTATTGAATTCAGCTCTGGATTTCTCAGTGTCTCACAGGGAGCACCTCACACACAGGAGATGCTCATTGGACAGTGTGTGAATAAGTAGAGCTGTTTCTAGAAACAAGGGATTGGAGAGTTTCAGCATATGCCTGCCCACTTCTTCCCAGCGTTGAGCCCACTTCCCTGTGCAACGGGCAGGAAAGGTTTCATGTGAATAGTTGACTGTGGGCTGTCTGGCCTGCAGGAGAACCTTGATAAGGAGATGGCCCTGCCTGGTAGGAGCCTTAGGGAAGTTGTGGGATCTGAAAGGGCTCTGCCTCCCCACCCTTCTGTTCATGCTTAGCCTGCCCACCTCTGTACCTCCTTGCTGCCCGTGTGCCCTATGATATGTCACAGCTCTTCCTGACTCTCTAGAGTATTGCTCCTCCTTTTCACCATACCAATTTGGGAACCTTCAGGAATTCATTTCCAGAAGAAGGCTGCCTGGAGAGATGTTTTTAGTCAGATCGCATGGCTGACATCACCCAGAGGAACTGGGCAGTGGCTGTGGGTGATCTTGGAGGCCTGGTAGCCTGCACTTGAGCTTGCTCTGCAACCAGTCACTGTGGGACCTTCTCGTCCTTAGAACAGGGGTGATGATAAGCTGGGAGAAGTAAATGCAGTAATGGCCTAGAGGCTGCTCTATGAGCATGAGCTCTCACTGCCCCTGACACCTGTTGTAAATTGCTGTGTGCACCGCATGTTTTGCCATCCCAATGGTCATTTCCCTCAGATTTTGACAGTATAGAGCAGTGCCACACTCCAGGACAGCTCATTAAATGAGGTGATGAGGCTGTGCATTCTAGTGAGGAGAGTCACACCTAGAATTGAACACCTGCTCTGAACTTAGCAGCTGTGACTGGGAAGAGTCAGGAGTCATTTGTTCTGTGTGAAGGCTCTGTGCTGTGCATTGGGACAGGCTGCAGATGTGGTGCCATTTCCTTGACAAAGGTTTATTCAGTGCCTCTTCGTGCCAGGCGCTCAGCAATAAACAAATGAAAACCCCTGTCCTCATGGAGCTCTGTTTTCATGCAAAGACGTTGGTACAGACGGAGACCAAACAGGCAAATTATAGCATGTTGATGTGAAGTGCAGTGGAGGGAGGTGCGCTGGGGCTCTTCTAAATAGGATGGTTGGGGAGGCATGGGTATGGCAGTGTTGTCTGAATCAGCAGCTTGAAGGGGTTGATGAAGCCAGCAGAGCAGTTGTCTTGGGGAGAGCTTTTCAGGTACTGGCTCTGGAGCCCCTAAGCCAGGAACCCCAAGTATAGTCAAGGAACAGGGAGGAAGCCCTGGCGTGAGGTTTAGGTGGTGAGGATGAAAGGGAGATAGTGAGAGATGATTCCCAAAGGGGCGAAATTGCAGTTAGTCCAGTTGTGAACAGAGGCCTTGATGGGACTTGGGTTTTAATAGGACCACTGATTCCTGTGTTGAGAACAAACAGGGGCAGAGGTGGGAACAGGGAGAACAGGTTAGGAGACTGTGAAGTAGTCCAGGGAGGATGATGTGGTAGCAAGGTGATGACAACAGGTGAAACATGGCCAGAGTTCAGATTTCTTTGAAGTGGAGCCTTCAGCAATGGTTCTCTACTGGGGATGATTTTGCCCCACTGGGGACATTTGGTAATGTCTGGAGACATTTTGGTGTCAACAACGGGGTGAGGGTGCAGGTAGAGGTCAGGGATGGTGTTAAACACCCTACAGCACACAAGACAGCCCCAGAGCAAAGAATTATAGCATGTCCTTGAACAATGTTTCGTTATAGTTTTGATGAGATATTATAGGAACTAGCTCTTGTTTATATCAGTTAGCCTATGGTGAAATTGGTTTCTTTATACATCATTTCACTTCAAGTCGCAGAACCTATTGATGATACTAAGTGAGGACTTACTGTATCTGACCCCAAATGTCAGTAGTGCATCTGCAGTTGAGAAACCAGGCCCATGGGATGTGCTGTTGGCTTGATCTCAGGGTGTGAGAGTGAGCCTTTCAGCCTGAAGGTCCGGTGATAAGGCAGAGAGTTAACAGGGTCCTGAGGCCCAGGGGAAGGTCTGGGCCAGTGGTGAGAATTTCAGAGTTGTTCCCATGCTAAGATGGCTTCTCAAGCTGTGAGATTGAATAAACATAGAAGAGAAAGGGTCTGAGTTTTAGGAGATGAGGGAGTTAAGGAGCTTGCAGAAGAGGAAGAACCAGTGGGTAATAAGAAAACGAAAGGTTTTTGTGGGGGTTGGAGGAGAAATTTGATCTACGTGGACCTCCATTAACTAATGCCTACGCAAGCAAGTACTTAGTAAACCTGACTGCGTTGCAGTCACATTGTAATTTTGTTAGTTATTTCAACCTTTGTTACATTCAGAATCCTAGAAATTTTCCTAGTTGGGTGAACAGTCTGTGTACCACATAGAAAACGTATATTGTTCTCTCATTAATTTACCTTTTTCAACCTTCCCAGGGAAGCCAGTGCCCTTTCTATCGTCATAATGCTTTCTTGGCACTGAGGATGGTGCAGCTGCACTTACACATGTCTGAAAATGCTAACCCAGTTAAATCAGCTGGACAGATCGTTTTCCTTTAGGCCAAGAGGGAATGGCCTATCTCTTGAAGTTACCTTGCAGCATGTCCTGAAATTAAACTAGTTAAAGGTTATCTGTCTTAGTCCTAAGAGAGGAGTTTATTATGGAAAACCTGTTAAATGACTAGTCTCAATTAGTGAAATTTAAGTCAGTTTCTCAGTTGCTCTTAAACTCTAGGTTACTAAAGTTTAATTTTTCGTAGGGAATGTTTGGCTTACCTTGTAAATGTCTATCTTAACTATCATAAAATGATGTTGAGGCTTTATTGTGCAGCTTACAAATATTTTAGCCTTCCATTCTTTTCACATTTTTATTACAGCAGATGAGGCTTTTAAAAATATATATCCAAATAATATCTTAGAAAATGTAGAAAAACTTAGAAAATCTAGGAAAACAAACCAGAGAAACAATTTAACCATTGGATCATATGAAGTATGCTGGGTGTGCCATCTAATACCGTTAGGTGCTGTTAGTCCAGGAAGTTCTGTTCTCTGTGCCTGTGATCATCTCTGAATGTGCAGCCAGTGTCTGGAATAATCCTTTGCTTAAGGAAGAGCTCTGGAATGAATGACACCTTCAAGCTTTAGATTGTGCCTTATAAATTGCTTAGATGAAATCTGTACTAGGAATTTGTGGATCAGAGGAAATGTTCTTTTTAAAGCCTTTGATAAATATGGTCAGGTCGCTGCTCTGGAGGGTTTTGCATCTCTTCATTCCTACCAGCTGTGGATGGAGGGTAGACTTTTTCTTTCTGCAGTTCACATACACATTGAGAATTGTCAGGCTTTTCTGTTTTTTGTTAGTGTGGCATGTGGAAACCATGCTTTGTTTCGGTTTTCATGTCTTCCTAGTGATATTGAATATCTTTTGTTACAGACTGTATTCTTTTTGTGTGAATTGCTTGTTTCTAGTTCTTGCCTGTTCAATTTGAGGATGTGGGATACTGTTTTTCTTATGGATTAATGAGATAATTTTTATATAATTAGGATATTAACCCTTGTCAGATATGTTGCAGACCAAAAATACTTCTAAAATACTAAAAATAATTTTGAATGTAATTGTTTTGTAAAAATTGGAAAACAGTTATCTGAAAAGAAAAGGGAAGATTGTCTTGATTGTCATCATTTTGGTTGAGTTGATGGCTTCACATTGCTCTACCTAATGGTACTAGTTATTTTTGGATTGTGACATGTTGTACTTGTCATTTTTAATTCAATTGTGCCATGTTGTGTGTGTCTTGACAGGCACAGCTGCTTTGGAAGAAGATGCGCAGATTCTGAAAGTCATCGAAGCTTACTGCACAAGCGCCAAAACACGGCAGACACTCAATTCAAGTAAGTTTTACAATAATGTACTGGAATTGTGGTGGTTCGTTTTGTTTAAAATCATAGTCAGAAGGAACCTGTGCTGGGGCCTGTGCATGTCTCCCCAGTGCTGCCTGAATGGTCCTCAGTGACTGGCCTTCTCTGGCTACCCAGGTACAGAACAGCTTGAACCTGACCTCCCTCAGTCATTGTAAAGGGCCTGAGCTGTCAGGAAAATAATTGATTTCTAGAAAAGGTCCTACTGGGAAAACTGAATATAAGGTACTGCTAGAATTTATAAAGTTTTCTTTTGCTTACTGAAGATGCATTTAGATGTCAATGGAAGTTCATTCAGTTCAGTTATTTAAGCTATTTAAACTATTGGTGTGGTAGCAGGATTTATTTATTAACTTCTTAGAATTATTGTGAAAAATACAAACCTAGAGCAAGGCTTCTTTTTGTCTACCCCCTTTTTAAAAATGATTGCTTTTAAAAATTTTAAGAAGTAGACACCTATAAATTTATTAGATATCAGTAACACTGAACTTACCTGCATCTTATGCATAATGTCTTTAAGTGAAAAAATCTTAATCTAGTGTGAGAACAGTATGAAAGGGGTCTTTTTTTTTTTTTTTTTAAACTTCCCCAGCATTTGAGAGTGGAGTGTAGCACAGTGGGGCAGATGGAGTAGTACATGTGATTTGTTCAGGAGAAAGGGGCCCACTTTACCTGTCACTGGTACCAGCGCCACAGATAGGTATCACAGGGAATCCTTTTGTACTGTTGTTTCTTAGGTGGGCTCTTTTTTTCTTTTTTGAGAACTGGATGGTTAATATATTACTTCTGCCATAAAAACTGGTTTCTATTAGATTTTATATATTTTGGTTATCTTTCCACCATGATATTTAGCAAATCACCTTCATTTTCACTATCAGCAGTATGATGATTGGAATCAATGTCCTGTCCTGTTTTAAACTAATGATGGGAAGGAAAAAAAGAAAAGAAAAGGTGGGGAAAGGAGTTTCAATTGCTTTAGCTTTTGTTAAAGATGAAGATAGGGCTAACAGGATTAAACCCCAAGTGGCATCTGCAGATAATCTAGAAACTCTCTTGTGGCCAGTATATCAAGTATCCCACTTGTGACATTATGACTTTTTTTGTCCATACTCTGACCAATGAAGATGCCTTTCATAGTGACTAGTCAGCAGAGGAGAGAAATGGAAAGGCATGAATGTGGAGTATATATGCATAAAATCAAGCAGTAATTTGTAAATACAGATTATTGTCATTAAAGATATTACATATAGTTTCATTTATTTGATAAGAGATTGTAGTTTAAATAATAGGCTATAAAATGTGGCCATAGCTTTTTGGGTTTTGAATTTGAGATGCTCAAGATTTGCTCATCTCAACTTCAATCGTATGAAATAAAATTTTACCTTGGTAGTCTCAGGTGAATAGACCAGGTAATACGGGCTTTATGTATGTTTTTGTGCAAGCCTCATTTCTTCAACCAAGAGATAGTGCCCTGTGATGTGCCTCTGGCCTTGCTGCTTCTGGCTGCCTGAAAGGAATGGCCCATAGTTTGTGCAGATCTTTTCTTATCACATTGCCTATATTATGTGTTTCCATTTCCCATGTGCAAGAAAAGCATTGGACAATACATTGGCTTTTATTTTTAACTGATATTATGAGCTAACCACTCTGGAGCCTCATGTATATAACCACATATGGCCTTAAACCTAATTAAGAACAGGTTGGATAAGGGAAATTGATCCTTTGTGCTGTCAAGGTGATACCCATAATACACTTGGAAATGGGATCAGAGTAGAAGCTGCTCTTTTCGTAGTAAATGCTCAGTGAGGACAATTAGGATAACATATCTTGCCTAAAATTCAGCTTGGTTCAGTATACATTTAGATGCCAGTAAGACTACAAATCAAACATCTTTGGCATTGATTTCTGTTTCAAGGAGATAATGACCTTTATAGATTATAGGGATTTAGGTGAAGAAATCCAAACCAGTCCACTGCTTGTTCTTGTTATGAATTTGGAATGGAATTAACTTTGATCAGAAGCAGGAACAGGGTGGGTCTAGTGGTTGCTGTCTGTGCCCCTTCCCATCATGGAGGGTCCCCTTGGTTCCCACTGAGTGTGTTCTTCTTGCACCCTTTGTCTCTGGACCATTCCAGCCTGCATGTCTCACGTATAGCCGCCTGCCCAGTGTCATTGCTCACAGATGCCAACCGCACATGGGCTTATTTCTGTTCTCCCATTTTGTGCCCACTTCCTTCAGTTGTCTTCCTTTTAACGCCGTGGCTTTACCAGTTCCTGTCTGTCTTCCTGCCAGTAAAAGGGTCTGTATCAGGGTTGATAACATTTGAACAGACATGGCTTCCCACTTTATTCATATCTGCTGGCTGAGCGCTCCAAGGAGTGGAGATGTGGGGTGATGGGAAGGGGCAATGAGAGGGAAGTGGACCCTATTTAATTCCTTTTTACATTCTGAAATTTTTACAGTGGTTATAGTTTGATAAGGTAAGTTTTAGATTCCCCTCCCTTCCCTCCAATCATTTTAAAGTGACGTCTGGTGATTAGTCGGCCCAAGAGATAGCTGAAGAAGTAAGTCAAAAATCCTTTGAAACTCTTTTTGCATTCAATATTCACATAATAAATAGGAAACAATTTTTAATTAAACACATAAATGGTTCCTTTTATAAATAATGTCTTTAATGAGATTATTTATTAATAGAATGTGGAATAGAATTGGTTACTTGTAAAATATATATAGAATAATTTGTGGGCATGGGCTTTAATTTGAAAAAGATTTAATTGAGGATTTAGCAATATTTTTAAAAAGAAACAATTTGGAAACAATATCATGTTTTAGGTTTATTTGAATAATCTGATTTTATTCTAAGGGTTGTGCTAACTTTGTTATTAAAACCCAGCCATAAAGAGAAATAAATGAACATTGTTGCCATTTTTTTAACAGTATTTTCTCTTTTCCTTCTCTTCCCATCACCTTTTGCTTTTGTTTTCACATTTTTGGTTGTGGCTCTTCCTGTCCGTCCTCCTTCTCATCCCATCTTTGCCTGTCACACCTGTCACTCCATCCCGCCCCTGTCTTAGCATGGCAAGGCACTGACCTGATGCATAATCACGTCTTGGCTGATGATGACCAATCAAGTCTAGACTCCTTGGGTCGTCGCAGTAGCCTTTCTCGTTTGGAGCCTTCAGACCTCTCGGAAGACTCTGACTATGACAGTATATGGACAGCCCATAGTTACAGAATGGGTTCTACATCTCGTAAGAGCTGTTGCTCATATATCTCTCACCAGAACTAATGCACTTCTGAGCTTTTCTTAACAAACGCTTGTTGTATCGCAGCCTGCTTTTCTTAGATGTTTTCTTGCTGTTCCTTGTCTCTTTTATGTGATATTTTAACAACTTTTGAGAGCACTTCTGATATTTCCCATTGTACTTTGTGGAGGCTTAATTGCCAATTCAAATATCCATTTGAAGTTACTTACTGATTGTTGAAGGAGATGGTGAATTCACACAGCCTATACCTAAGGGTTCTTTTCTTAGTGGGTAGTGATGGTTTTATAGCCCCAAATGGTTGTTGTTTTTTATTCTCAGTGTAGCAACTGTCTCATTTCTTTTTGGATATAGCTATATGAACACTTTGATATTTTATATTGAAACACAGGTTTGTGATTTAAGTGCCAGTAACATGGAGAAGACTCTGGCCTTATATATAGGGATCTAAATTTTTTATGCATAATGGACACACCAGTCAAGTAGTTATGGAGAGATAGGAAGAATAAAGCATGTGACAAAAGTACTGTGAGTTAGACAGCTGTGCTCTGAGGACTCCTCAGGGCACTCGATGACCGTGAAGAACTGTGTGTTGGTGTGGGCTTTGGGTCTTGGCAGCACTGAAGAGCTTGTCTGCACCCCAACAGCTCTGTGCCTGTCAGTGTGCCACAATGGTCTTCTTTGTGCTCCCCATTGGCCTGTGGGGTGGGAGTTTTCCTCTCCAAAGACCAAATTACTGTCAGAGCTCAGACACTGTCATCACACCAAAACTTTCCCTAATTGAAGTAATTTCTCTTAAATGGCACTTAGCAAGCCTGTACTACTCTACTGAAGGTTTCAAGTCCAAACTCTGAAGCATCCAGCCTCTGAAAGTCTGGATTAGACTGCTTTCAGAGAGAGGCATGTGGAATACTTAAAAAGACGAATGCTTTGGCTTCAGTCACAGCCTGGCTTACCCTGACATCCATACTTATACTGCCTGTGATGGACACATTGTTTGTTTTCAGCAGCTAGCTGCAGTGAATCTCCACTTACAGCAACCCTGTCTTATGTAACCCTCATTCTTGATTGTAATGGGCTTGTCTGAGTCTATTGAAGACTTACTATGTTGCTATGGAACTCACTTATTAGAATATCTCAGATGGGGGCAGATATCCCTACTTTCCTGGGGTTTGTTGTAAGGAGATTTCACTGGCCTCACTCAAGACTAATTTCTGCTTCAAAAAGAACTGAATGTGACCTGTTGCATTCAGTTGTAACATCCAAATCCACATCTGATCATTGTTAGAGGGGAAGAACTGTGTTTTCTCCCTTGCATGCTGTATTTGGTGTTAAATGAAACCTTAAGATTATGTTTTAAGTATTCATTAAACCAGCTTCAGAAAACAAGATGCCATAATAAATGGGGAATAACATTTTTTCCTTTCTTCAGGGTGGCTGTAATTCCAGGTGGCTGTGAATGCGCTCTTCCCTCACCACACCTCCTTCGCCAAACTCATGTATTCAGTGTTCTGATCTCACTTGCACAGAGACATCTCTGATGCACTACGTTATTGTTTCCTGGGAGCTGGGTCCTGTTGCTCACGAGCCCAGAGGTGCTAGTGAACTCCCGGCAGTAGCATATTGCTTAGGAAGTCAGACTGCTTCAGTACTGCATGCAATGAAGTCATTAGGAAAACTGATAATTCCAAATATCTGTCTGTCTCCAAGCTTATGCCATCTGGAGATTTCATATTTTTATATCAGCTAATATAAATAAGAAAATCGTGGAGCAATCTTTTAAAATTGAGCCCCCTATTAACCCTTGTGTAGAGATAGGGTTTATATATGTTAAGCCAAAAAGCAAATGGAATTTTTGGAGACCTACGAAGTTCATATGCTTACTCAATACCATGCAAGGAATTTGGAAGCAATTTTGCTTTATATCATGTAGAGTAGTCACCTTTTCTAATATTAATAGAACATTTTTTGTTTGCTTTGGGACTAATAATGGGTGCATTGGCCTTGAGGCCTTTGTCATGCCTTAGTAAACTTGGGTTGCCTATGTCGTGCTATACATACCATAGCATTGAAGTACAGTTGCTGCACTTGGATTTTTCTCTAACACTGAGTATCATTTGGGTTGTCTTAATGAGACATTGTCATTTTCTATACACCAAAGTTTTGACACTTTTCCATCATTCCTTTTTGTACCAGTTAAAGCCATTTGGATGATGATTTTTGTTGATGCTAAGATCACTGCACAATAACAACCTGGCTTTTTGTTTGGATTTGTTTTGAATGTCTGGCACCATTAGCCTTTGTGACCTGGTTGGAAGTATTAGTGCCACAGGCCTGAAAACAGTTCTTGTGTGGCAGTGGTGATAAGGCATCTAAAGGGCCGTATTTTTACTTCTGTGGAACTTTAGTCACACTGAAATAGTATTTTATGTTTATACAATTCTGTAATATCTATGTGTACAGTTAGTATTATAATGAAAGGATGAAGAATCTGAACTAGAAGGTAGGTTTAAGCCATTATCAGGCCCTTTGCAAATGGTCTAAATGGTGTTCCCATTGAATTAACTTGCCACAAGTATATAAGCTATAAATTGTGTTTTGCATAAAATTGCTAAAACACAGTGATATGTATATAGTGGTATAAGACCTGGAAAAAATTATATATTGTGCTTTTTATCTGTGAATGGGAAAGCCATTTTTAGTGGGTGACTGCCATTTGAAGACTCAGTTGGATGTATACCTGAATGTTGCATTGTATTGTACAGTATCATTATTGTTTGTGGTTGCATATGGCAATGAAGTGTTTGTTTTATTTAAAAAAAAAAAAAGACATCTGTTATGTACAGTTGAAATAAATTTTGCCTTTGCTAGCCTGTGGCTTTTAATATTTGTTACATGGGGGAGGGGAGTAGCATAGTTTGCAGTTTTAGTATGATTTGGCTGTTCTTCTAAAGATTGTTTTGGAAGGCCAGGCAGTAGAACACTTTCTATCTGCCTTGATGGAAAAGCTTGCACGTAAGTTAAATGTGTTCTAAACAACACAGGGTCACTCCCTGCACATTTTTACATAATCTATTTTCCTCTAGTATTTTTTTAAAACAAGTTTCAGTTACTTAGAGATTTGTCTTCAGAATGAAGCATTCTCGTTTTTGGTTTGGGGGAGCTGTGCATGCATAAATAGAAAAAAACCCAACTTTAATAGTTTTAAATTTAAACTAAGGTCAGCTTTTATTTTTTTTTAAAGTGCATGCCCAGCTTACTGGGAAAAGCAAAGTAAAAGGAAAGGAAAAGAAGTACCTGTGCCGATGCAAGGCTAGGACAAGTTGCAAATGATGCACAAACTCAAATCATTCTCTGAAAAGAATCCTTGCATTTTCTTTTCCTAAGAAACATAATAATCTTACAGACATAAATAACAAAGTGGCCCTTTGGAGAGATTTTATTAAGTAGATATTTTAAGGTGTAATATTTTACTTTATTCTAATGTTATTTTAATTTCAGTTGAGAATAAGTAGATGCAGGCATTAGAAAGATTATGAATTTAAGAAATGAGTTTTGCTACAAATGTAGTAGACCACCAACCAGATAGGCAGATGTTCTTTTCTGATAAACTGTTTCTAGGCTTTTGGTGGAGGTCAACTTACTCATGTGCACACACACATCGTACGCATGCCCTGGGTTTGACAGTCATGTGTTGTGAAATCAGGCACCTAAATGGTGTTCTAACAACGAAGATGAGATTGTGCCCTGGGGCTTGAGCCCTACTCTTGCAGCCTGGGCAAGTCCTCTGTCTATAAAATGGAAATGTTTGATCAATCTGTGTTTCTCCAACTAAGGTCCATAGTTCTCTAGGGGGTCTCTGAATGTGTAAGGGAGCAGGGTTCTAAGTTCTGGGGATCTGTGACAAAGTTCTAAGCGTGTTTCCAGCTTCTGGATCTCTCATTCTGAGTTGAGTTCCCTCCAGGGCCCCCAGTGCCTACTGTCTCTCCAGCTGTGTGGTGCAGCCTGACCCCTGCTGGTGGCAGTTGGAACTGTTGTTGTCTGTTTGTCAGCAGCCACTGGGGGCTGCATCCCAAGCCTATGCAGACACGTTCTTGGAGTTCTCAAATTTGAGAAATGCTGGATTGGTGTTAAGTATTTATTATTCTTTCTTTATTTCCAACCCCATATTGAACAACAGCAAAACCAACCAGCATTTGTGTGTATGTATTTTATGCTAGTCTAGCACTCTTCAAATTGTTACCCAGAAAACTGCAAAATGTTTAATATTAATACTGAAGGAAGAGTTTGGCACTCAGGTGGATTTAGGAAATGCTGAATTAAAGTTCTGCAGGTATTTTTACTGCAAACCTCTGAGAACCTTAGAATTGCTACATGTGCCCTGTGAGTCTAAGAAGTGGCTGTAGCAGTCAGCATTTTCCAAAATGATGTTGTAGAAACCCCTGTTAAATGCTGTAAAACACAGATTTTGGGAAACACAATTCTTGAGTATACTGGAATCATCATGAACCTGTTCATCTATGTCTCACACCTCTTAGAGGATTTTCTTTTTTTTTTTTTTTTAATGTGCAAAGTGGTGTGTTATTAGAGGCCAAATGAGTGGTTAAAAATGCTCTATGTAAGAAAGAAAGGTGAGCAAGCACTTTGTGAAGTCACTGTTTGCCCTTTCTTTGATTCTGGACCAGGTGGAGAGTCGCCTGAATGAGAAACGCAAATCCGGTACAGTCACCTCTTCCTTGGATAGAGGATTTTCAATAAAGTGATAGAACATTTTTGGTAGTTCTGCTGTTAAATTATTTTCCTAACGTTAATAATTCAGGGAAACATGCTGTGATACCTCTGAAAATACTTCAGTAATCTTTGAGGTAACTTATGAAATCTGTTTACTTTCTAAAACTTTGTTCTTAAATAGTGAACTTATTTATAAATCTGGCTGGAGAATAATCCTTTATTATTTTGTTGAAAGACGAACATTTTTTCAGTCATCTTAGAAAAATATGTTATTTTGAAACTAGGCAGATTATTCGCATCCCGTGGATTTCTCTGGAGGAAATAAATAACATTCATTAACAAGCCTCCTGGCTCACCATCAGATCTGTAAATGACAATTTTTTTTTCCAATGGCACATTTCAGAAATTAAGTAGTTGAGCATATATCTCTATAGTATTCTCAAACTTAACATTTTATAATACATTGTTAAATCTTGTGTACTTGAAGTGTGTTTAAAAATCAGAGCCATGTCATGCATGTGCAACTGTTGGTACCAGTTCTTACAGGTTTTAATTTCTCTGATATATATTACATAATGGAATTTAAGGCTTTTATCTTTATGAATTCATCTGGTAAGAGATATTTATAAAATGTAATTTTTAAATTAATCTTCAGAACATCTCTGCAGAGGTGGTTAGTTTTGTTCTATTTTACCAGTAATGGAATTGTGTAGCTCAGTGTAAGTGACGGGCCGGAGTTAGTTGAGGACTCCCACAGACAGGGTGTGAGCCCAAGTGAGGTCATCCTGGCATTTCTGCGGGACAGCCAACTGCTGTCTGACCCTCTTTACAAAGTAGACATCCCTTGTGATCCTGTTTTATGTTATTTGAACATTTTAATGCTGGAAACATAATGTAAATAGGTTGCCTAGGAAGCTAGAAGATGCAAAAATAATCAAAACACATAGCATTTAATATTCCCTCAAGTACTGTTATATAAAAACATTTTCAACCTCTTGTCTCATTAATCCACTGGAAGATTTGTCGTGTTACAAACTGAATGTGACACATACACAACTGGTAACTCTTTGATTTGACTGTAACACAGTCAACAGCTGTTTGGATTCAAAGCAGATACCAGTTGGAAAATTTACAAGCCATCTAAATTGTCTGATGTCATCAGTTCTCTTTGCAGCGCAAATTAAGTGTTTTCTACATACCTGAATCTTTATGAATGCTTTTCTCTTTTTCTAGGAAAATAGCACACGAATTAAGTTCCTTATAAAAATGTGGGTAGCATTTGTATCAGAAACATGGGTTTTCCTCAGCCTTCAGAATTTTTTAGGTGGCTGATATCTCTGTACTTTCTCAGTAATTTGTTTCACACGCTAATTTCCTTCTTAAGCAGAATTTCTGCAAGTAGCCCAGCTGTCCCACCAGCATTCCCCATTAACCCAGAAAGGCCTAGAAGACATTCCCACACAGACTCTCATGGCACCATGGCACTGGAGCAGGCAGTACCCTGGGGAGGTGGATTGTTGTCGGCATAATAATGTCTTTAAAGATGTATGCCTTTCTGGAACCATGTCTGTGAAGCAGTGCCTCTTTCTGCCTGACAGCAACAAGATCTGCTGGTCCAGGATTTGCAGCGTGGTGTGAACACAAAAACACTAGCAGAGGGTTGTCTTTGAAATAATATTTGACAGACCTACATACAAACATGCTCCTATATACCAGCTCATTGAGGCTTGTGACAAAATTCTAAGAAGAGCATTTGATTATAATACTAAAGTTATTCTCAGGACACAAAAAGGCCCTTCCATTTATTGGTGTAAAAAAACCATATGTATAGAAGCTTATGCTGTGCTGTGTAACATAGAATTGTACTTGCTTACCCCGAGCTTAATTTTCTTATATCTGAGATAACAAAGGAGAGATCAGCATCTTAATTTTGTGCTGTTCTGGACCTATAGTCTCCCAGTATGCTTGTATTTGATGCCCTTCCCAGTTTCTGAGGCTGGGACAGAGAAGGGTTTTCAGACGTCCAAGGGGCAAGAGGGAGACACTTGGCCAAAGCCCCGAGGCCTGTAACTCCAGTCCTTTTTCCTGTGGCGTCTTGCCCTGGGAATGATAGAGTTACTCTCTGGATGTCAGTAATGTTTCATGAGAGCCCTTTCCTCATCAGGCTTTGATAATAATTGTTAATCTTGTTCCACTCAGAGGTGTAAAAGCTTACAATACAATGCTGGTGAAACTAATTCTTTAAAATCAAACTGTTAAAACATTGCTGTTATGCTGAATGTTCGTATAATACAAGGATGTACAATAAGTGCCATCTTAAAATTTAATGAACTTTTAGGAAGGCAAATTAAAGATAAACCAGGAAAAAGAAGATCAAGCAAGTTGAGCCAACATCTTCATGATTAGCATATATCAAACATCAAATGTATTTTTTAATGGAGAAATGTTTATCACAATACCACCTGCAAATGTTTGTGTTCTCTGGTAGACTATATCCTTCCTCAAATTTGCATCTGATGTAATTTTTCAAAAATATAAATGATACATGTTATAGTATTATATAACCTTTAATATTTTCTTTTAGAAAAGATGACTTTCTTGTATCCTTAACTACGATTTGATTCTCCTTTTTAACCTTTTAAAATAAATATTTGGGTTTCTCAGTTAATTTTTAAAGTACCTATTTTGTGGCAAACATTTATTGAGATACTGTCCTAAGCAAGCTGCTGTGTTTTTAACTGTCACTATAGCGTTAAATGTTTTAATTACCAGTTTTTTAAATTTATTATACACTTAGCATATATGTACTACATAGTGTGACACATCTTTCTAAGATCCCTGGGCCTATAAGGCTCAATTTGATTAGGATATTTATTCCCAAATACCCAGGATGCTGTGGTCAGAACCTTTAACTCACTGACTGTGGAGAAATCCAGAGTTTAATAGGTCCATAATCCAGAATTAGAAACTGAAGCTTAATAAATTAGAAAAACGCTGTTTCCTTTCCTCTATAATGCTTTAGGAATGAAAAAGGGTTCAATAGATGGAAATAGAGATAATTGGTAAAAATTGCCTTTCGCTTTTTTATGTAGAAAGTAATTTTTTAATGCACAGTACCTGGAATTAAATATTAATATTTAAATAGTGTTGTATAGTTAAATTCTTTTTAGTTTTGCTATGGTATTCATCTGTGGGCTTTTTTTTGTTTTGTTTTGTTTTTAATGATGATAGGTTCACGTAAAGAATCTGCTCCACAAGTTTTGCTTCCAGAAGAAGAAAAAATTATAGTTGAAGAAACTAAAAGCAATGGTCAGACAGTGATAGAAGAAAAGTAAGATGTATTCCAGTACTTTAAAGCAGGGTGTGCGTGTGTATGGAGGGGTGTGGGAAGGGGAGGAGTGGAGCACTGGAGTCAGAAAAAAACCCAGGAGGGCTGAGGTGTGGCTTCAGAAACTATTACTTTGTGTCCTCATAGATTGGAATGAACACTGACCAGGCTCTTTAACTTCCCATAGAAACAAGTTGATTGTTCTGAAGTATATGAATTTAGATGTTTAGTAAATAGCGCAGAACAGCCCTGGTTATTTTATCTGGCATTGACATGTCTCCTGGTGAAGTGTTTCTCTGTGTCCTCTTCATTCCTCATCCTGTTCAGGTGTTCATTCCATTTTCTGTTCTAGGAGTCTTGTTGATACTGTCTATGCATTGAAGGATGAAGTCCAAGAATTAAGACAGGTGAGTCACAATCAGTTTTCTTAATCCTTTTTTTTCTTTTAACGGGGAAAAAGAGGAAAATACTATATTGAAAATGAAGCTGGTTGTCCATACGTGAATTATTGGGTTGGCCAAAAAGTCCATTAATTTTTTTCCATAGAGACATTTTTTATTTTCACCAATAACTATTGATTTGGATATTTTGCGTATGTTGGCGATCTTTCGCTATTGGCTTCTAATGGGTGGAGGCCAGAGGTGCTCCTAAAAATCTTCCAATGAATAAGGCAGCCTCACAGCAAAGAGTATTGTGGCCAAAATGTCAGTAGTACTAAGAAACTTTGTAGACCACTTTTGAAGTCACAGCACCTTCTGCAAACACTGCACAAATCTTTTTTTGCATTTCAGTTGTGTTTTTTAAAGTATATTTTATTGATTATGTTGTTACAGTAGTCCCAATTTTTTTCCCCTTTGCTCCCATCTGCCCAGTACCCTCCTTCCCTCCAGCAATCCCACTCCCCTTAGTTCATGTCCATGGGTTGTGCATATAAATTCTTTGGCTTCACCTTTTTCTATATTATTCTTAACTCCCCCCTGTCTATTTTGTACCTACCAATTATGCTTCTTAATCCCTGCATCATTTCCCCATTTCTCCCCATTTCCCCTTCCAGCTGAAAACCCTGTGAATGATACCCACACCTTTGTTCTGTTTCTATTCTGGTTTGCTTAGTTGGATTTTCTTTTTATTTTTTAGATTCAGTTGTTGATAGTTGATAGTTTGTTGTCGTTTTAGTGTTCATAGTTTTGATCTTTTTTTTTTAAATAAGTCCCTTTGACATTTCATATAATAATGACTTGGTGATGATGAACTCCTTTAGTTTTACCTTATCTGAGAAGCACTTTATCTCTGCCCTTCCATTCTAAATGACAGCTTTGCAGGATAGAGTAATCTTGGCTGTAGGTCCTTTTCATCACATTGAATACTTCTTGCCAGTTCCTTCTTGCCTGCAAAGTTTTTTTTTAGAAATCAGCCAATAGTCTTATAGGCACCCCTTTGTAGGTAACTCTCTGCTGTTCTCTTGCTGCTTTTAAGATTCTCTCTTTATCTTGAACCTTTGGCACTTTAATAATGATGTGTCTTGGTGTGGTCCTCTTTGAGTTTAGCTTGTTTGGGACTCTCTGTGCTTCCTGTATGTCTATTTCCTTTGCCAAATTAGGGAAGTTTTCCTTTATTATTTTTTCACATAAGCTTTTGATTTCTTGCTCTTTCTTGTCTCCTTCTGGCACCCCTATGATTCAGGTGTTGGCATGTTTAAAGCTGTTCCAGAGGTTCCTAAGCCTCCCCTCATTTTTTTTCAATTCTCGTTTTCTTTCTTATGTTCCAATAATTGATTTGAACCCTGATTTTCTTCCCTTCACCGTTGGTTTTGTGTGGATTTTCCTTCATTTCATTTAGCATAGCCTTCATTATTTCCCTTATGCATTTGCCGTACTTAGGCATATCTGTGAGCATCTTTATCAGCAGTGTTTTGAACTCTTCATATGTCAGGTTAGCTATTTCCTTGTTTGTTAGGTTGGCTGTCTCCTCATTGCTTATTTCTCCCACTGGAACCTTGATCCGTTCCCTTTTTTGGGCCATACTTGTCTGTCTCCTCATCTTGACAGGCTTCTGTGTTTGTTTGCCTCTGTGTCTTAGGTAGAGCTGTTGCACCTGTTAGGTTGTAAGGGGCGGAGCCTTCGGTATTCATCCGTATGTATAGGGCGACCCGTTTCACCCCGTTGTGGTACTGTGTGTGGGGGAGGGTTCTGAGAGGGAATAATGCTGCTTGCTTAGCACTTGCCCCTTTTCCAGGCACTTCTCCCACTTTGTATGGGACTGGTGCCCCTCTAACTATTGCCCTGGCTGTCATCCCAGAGTGGGTTGGTCTGTGGACGGTCTAGGACTGTGGGGGCCCTTTAAACAAGCAGACTCTGCTGAGAGACTGGCAGTTTCTTCCTCCGCCCCAACCCCTCACTGGCTTGCACAGTCAGAAGCAACGAGGCTCTTTTCCCCAGTGCTGGAAGCATGAGCTGTGTGGTGTGGTCTGGTGCTGGGAGCGCTCCCCAGGTGTCCCTCCCTACTTTTTAAAATATGTGACTGAGCTTTCTGCAGGCCTGCTGCTGCTGCCACTGCTGCCACCACACCTCATACTCTCTTCCATGGCTCCGCCCCTCCTACCTGTCTGGATGAGTATTTCTTCTTTATATCTTTGTTGAACTTCCATGCAGCTCAATTTTCTGGAACTTCTGGTTGTCTCTAATTCTGAGATACAGTAGTTGTATTCCTTCTTAGTTGTGGAGGGAGACGCAGCGTGTCTATCTAGGCCTCCATCTTGGCCAGAAGTCTTCAGTTGTGTTTTTACTTTTCTTGAAATAATAAAGCATAATATGCCGGAAATGTTACATATCTTCTTCCATCTTCAATATTAAAATGGCTGCACAAAACTTCACCAGTTTTGATTTTTTTTATGAAATGCACACTGATATGACAGTTGTTACAATACAATCTTAACAAAATCCTTTTAAATGAAATTAAAGGCACTACTAGAGCCATTGTATGGAAAAAGTTAAATAAACTTTTGACCAACTCAATAATATAGGAAGAAGATCCTGCTTTTCAGAATTTCAGCAGATCAAATCATTGGTCTTCTGTAAATGTGATAGACCTGGAAATGAGTTTTTAAAGTGACTTGTTTAAATTCTGTCTTTTTACTATACTTTTTTTGGCATCAGAAACAATCTCAGATTCTGATAGAATAATTATTTAAAATATTTAAAATTCCAATTAGTTAAGAGGTTTATTAACTACCTACTGTGACTAATCTCTGCCACTTTCTGGTGTAACACATGGTCCTTGTTCTTGAGAAACTGAAACAAGTCGACAAAATATATTTTGTGTATGTATATTATTTATACAAATGCCTTTAGTCTCCAAGCAGGGAGTCGTAAGTGCTGCCCCACAAGCGGAGAGGTTAGAAGGGAGGCCGAGGAGAGGTGCTCTGGGGTTGGACCTGCACTCAGAGCCATCCTCTGCAGTGTCCAAGGCCGCTTCCAAGTACTTTCCTTCCTCTGAGGGGCTTCTGGGTTTGTGCCTCACCTGTGGCACTGGGTTACCTCTTCGTGTACACACCTTCTCCATGTGGGAGGAACCACTGGGTGCAAACTGTATGGAAGTAGGCGCCTCTTCATTCACTTGCGTATTCCTTCAGTTGCTGTTACTTCCATTCTTTTTTTTTTTTTTCAGATTTAATGTGTTTTATTGATTAAAATATTACATTTGTGCCAATTTCCCTTCCCTCTGCTCCCCTCCACCTGGTGGCTCCCCTCCCTCCAGTTGTCCCCCCCTTTTAGATTATGTCCATTAGTTGTGCATACAGTTCCTCCCAACCTCTCTCCGTCTATTCCATTCCCTCCTACCCTGATCCCCAATTCCTATATCATCTCCCTCCCTCTCCCCACTCCCCCTCCCTGTTGACCTCCCCCCAATATGCTTCCCGTACCCACAGTTCCTTTTCCACTCTTGTTGCCTGTTTAGTTTGCCTTTGTTTCATCTCCCTAGCTTCTGTTTTTTAAACCAGTCCCTTTAACATCTCATATAACAGTAGTTTGGATCTAATGAACTCTTTCAGTTTTATTTTGTCCTGGAAACACTTTCTCTGTCCTTCTATTCTGAATGACAATTTCGCTGGATAGAGTATTCGTGGTTGTAGGTTTTGGATTTTCATTACTTTGAATATTTCTTGCCAGACCCTTCTTGCCTGTAGGGTTTCCCTTGAGAAGTCAGCTGATAGTCTAATTGGGACCCCTTTGTACATAATTCTTTTCTTCTCTCTTGCTGCTTTTAAGATTCTCTCTTTATCTTTAATTTTTGACATTTTGATTATAATGTGTCTTGGAGTGGTTCTCCCTGGGTCCAGTCTCTTGGGAACTCTCCTTGCTTCCTGGACCTGCAAGTCTATTCCCTTCCCCAAGTCTGGGAAGTTCTCCTTTATTATATTTTCACTCAATTTTTCAAGTTCTAGTTCATCTTCCTCACTCTCTGGCAAACCAATGCTTCTTATGTTGGGCCTTTTATAGCTGTCCCAGAGGTTTCTGATCCTCTCATTGTTGCTTCCCATTTCCTCTCGCTGCATTGGTTGACTGCTTGTTCCTTCTCCATATTCCAGTTTGTTGAAATGAACTCTGGATTTTTTTTCCTCACCTTCTGTCTCGTATGCGGTTTTGTTCCTTTCGTTATGAAAGTTTTTCACTTCTTTCTTATCTTTTTCCTGCTCTTTTGTGAATTCTGTAAGCCACCTGCTAACAATGGCCCAGAACTGAGCCTCTGACAGGTTTCTTATCTGTTCATCTGTCAGGTTCTCTATCTGTTGTCTGGTGAGCTGTGCTACCGGGATTTCTATAGTTGTCTGCCTCATTTTGACAGATACGTTTTGTTTTCTTGGGCCGGCTGTTGGGGGCAGTGCCTGTGTACGCGTCACAAATCAGCGACCGGCGCCTGCCTGCGACCTATTTCGCAGCCCTGTGGCGCTTTCTTTCTTTGGGGGCGGGGGTCCAAGATGGATTCACACAGTTATTCAGCTAGGAGACCGGGATCCGTCCTCCCACCCCCCTGGGCCTCACTGTTCAAGGCGATGCGGTGGCTGCTCTCCCCAGCGCTGGAGTCGCGCACTGCCAGGGGCCCGCCCGCAGCCGGGATTTCTTGCCGCCCCGCCGGGTCTCAGGTGCAATCGCAAACAGCTCTGCCCTCTTTAACTCTTACCTGCCCAAATGGCACCGCTGGTTTATAACTTCAAATGTTGGGCTTCCGTGTAGTTTTATTTTCTGGAATTTCTAGTTATCCTTTGTTTTGAAGTGGTTGTATTCCTCTCTCGTTGTAGAGGGAGACCTAGCGTGTCCGTCTAAGCCTCCATCTTGGCCGGAAGTCCCTGTTACTTCCATTCTTATATAACGCTCTAAGATCTTTACAAATGTGTAAAGAGTAGGTAGGATGCAAGTTTTCTTTTACTATTTTCAGCCATTTTCTTATGTTACATCATTCAGAGATTCTCTCCTTCAATAGTTGGAAATTAAATTGTAAGAGATGTTAGGACTTTTTCCTTCTGTGATTTGTCTTGGTTCCCAGGATCAACTGTGCGATAAGGAGCCTCAGATGTCTATTTAGACATTTAGACAGTCCTGTTAAATGCACTCATGACCACAGTGCAGGCTGGATTCCAACCCAGGGTTTCAATCAGCGAGGCCCACGAGTCTTTCTTTTCCCTCTCCACAGCCAAGCACAGTGAATATCCTGTGTGCTTCATTTACAGGATAACAAGAAGATGAAGAAATCTCTGGAGGAAGAACAGAGAGCCCGCAAAGAGCTGGAAAAGCTGGTGAGGAAAGTTCTAAAGAATATGAACGACCCTGCTTGGGATGAGACCAACCTCTAAGGAACGTCTTTGGTTCTTTCTTAAAGACCAGTTATGAGACCAAGTTGGGAGCCCCATGACCCCAGCCAATGTGATGTTCAGGACCACAGGGCAGGGCTGACGGAAGTCATCTTGCTTTCTGTGCATACAAAAGCTGGAGTTCATCATGCAAATGGAAACAGTCACATTGTTCCTGAAGAATCCAAACAAGAGGTGTAGACACTGAGGGCGAACTGCATTAATCTTAACTCTAGTAACATCTTAATTACCTCATTTTGCAATAAGTGCAGCGACTGACTACAAATCCTGGTCTTTCAGACTTTTATTGAATATATATAAATATACATACATGTTTCTTGTAAATACCCCATTTTGAATGCATATCCATGATTGTTATATCTGGGCTGTTACCCATGCTAAGACATCCTCCCCACTAATTTTTCTGGTCCCATGAACTAGAAGTCATGTTAATGCACGCATGGACAGCAGAGACTAAGAGAGCACCAGGATGGCTTTTGGTGGACACCTGACTGTTCACCACCACCGTAGTGTCCACAGTGTTCTAAAAATACTTCCTACTTTGGTATGCCGGACTACTTTAACCTTATTTATAGCTGCAAAGACACTTTAATGCCATTTGAAACTCTTCTATCAAAGCAGTATTGCAGTCACCGATGCAGGTGGCTCTGAGTGCCACGCTCTGGCTGATTGAGGGAGTCTGGGCCTCAGTCAAGAATCCTAGGCAATCTCCCCCACACACTACGGTGTCCAGCTACAGGTGTACTCTCTTGTCTGCTTCTTATCAATGCTGTGATCATCAGAGTGAATTTACTACACTTGGAGTGATCATAACAGACTTTTATATGTAGACTAGTTTAATAACTTGACAAAGTGCACTGTTTTGTCCTCCCCCCAAAGAGAAAGCTTCATTAGAACCTGTAAATAAAATGTATTGTTACATATCACTGCAGCCGATGAAGGCGAATCAAGGTGATCCTGTGAGCTGACTTGGATAGGTAGGATTTCCTTGTCAGACCAGTGTGAACCCTGAGCTCTGTTTCACTGTAGGGTGCAGCAAGCATGGCTGCAGTGCTCACTGGGAAAGAGAAGTGTTTCCCTCTTTCAGCAAGAATAAAGCAATAGCCACCTTAAATTCCACCTAAGTAATGAAAGTTTAAATGTGGGTCCATTCCTGCCCCATATCCAAACTGCAAAGCAGACAGAGGAGGAAGCAAGTCCTAACTCTCGCTCTGCTGACCCCTGGGCAGAGGCGGAAACAAGTCCTAATCTGGCTCCACCGACCCTTGGACAGGGGCTCTAAAAGCCTCAGCAGTCTGGGCAGGAAGACCAGCTTGGAGCCCAGCTTGTCCTTCTGTCTTGGAGAGAGGATCACGATGTCACAGGGGACTGTGCTTTCTATTTCCGTCTTCTAAAGAGGTTGTTTAAAAGTGAGATGACATTTTCATAGAACACGTTTTATCTTTAAAAAAGCAAAATCTTAGCACTGTGCATTAGAGACTTATCAGAAATACCTGTTTGCCATCAGATGTGATGTTTTGTGATTTACATTCTATTTATTGGTCAAGTGACCCTTTAATTGCATTGGAATCTTCTGATGCCTGTGAACTGGGCAACTTTGGAATTACTTGGTTTTCTGAATGTCCAGGTTTTAGCCCTTGCTAATCAGTCCCTGTCCCCACCCATCTCCCTGCTGAGGGTGGTCACTTGAGCTGGCCCCCTCCAGGCTGCAAGCTTGGTGGGTGTGTCTGGGGCCCAGTGTTGACCTGCCCACACTTGACCTTTCAACTAGAATTGCCAACTTTCTGTACTTAGCATTTGTTCATTAGTGCTAGTACTAGAAAAGATTTTTAGGGCTTTTTTTTTTTTTTTTTTTGGTAAGCCCTATTTTTACAGTAGTATTTTTTTTGGTGATGCATAAGACATTGCAGTGAAAAACAATTAAATATGAGTGTACTGAAGTTTGCTCTCTTAAGCAAATTTTAACTCAGGAACAACATTCATCACCTGATCTCTCCACCACTTTGTGATGAGCAGTGTTGCCATCAGCATCCCGGACGGGTCTCTTACAGAACCTGCCTTAACTGTTGATTAAAGTGACAGGTGAGAACTCTTGTGTTTTCACTGTCCCTTCCCCTGATGGGGTGAAGGCTGAGATGCCTTTGTAATGCATTACCTTTTCTTCCCGTGGATCCAATATTTTACTAAGCTTTTTAGGGAGCAGAGAAAATGCATCTGAGAGCAATTCTTTTTACAAACCTGCCCTATTTTGTAAATAGACCGTGTACATTTCTCCATGTACCTTTGGAGGGGTTGGGAGTTGATGGGAACAGTAGAAAGGGCCACTGTTTACCCCAAGGGTCAACTTCTCTGCTCTCACCTATCATGGATGAGGAGACGAAGCCATTCCTACCCTGTGATGTGAAGCACTTTCAGTTCCACACGGTGCTGAGATGTGGCATCGGAAGCTCTGTCCTCTTGTGCTTTGCAATGCGTGCCTGTCCACGTGCACCAGGGCGTCTGGGGCGTTGGCGACCTCCTGGCTTTATGTGGACTTCCTGATGTCCCTCACTTCTTCGTTTCTCCAGGACACAAAGTCCCCATTTACATCAGTGGGGACACCTTACGTAAATGCCACAAACTGTCCTGGTGCTGACTACTTATGCTATGTTGTTGTAATTATTAAACTGATTATTTTTCTTACGTTACAAATAAGTCACTTTATTTTCCATGATGTGTTTTGTGTGTGTTACCTTTACACTTTATTTTGAGTTATATTTTTTAATTCTGGGGTATATTTTTGACATTGGAAAAATAATCACATATGCCTTTAAAATCTAGGGTATTGGAATATTTGAAGGTATAAAATTGGAAAATGGAATTTGCACTGTTAGGTATGGCCTCCACTTGGTCATTTTAGAATAATGACTTTGGTCCCAGAAGACGCTCAGTAAACCATGTTGCAGTGGTGAAAAGGTGAAAGCATTTTTTAACATTTCTATGGGCCCTTACAGGAATGTCATGACAACACAGAAGGTTGAGTGTCTGTTACCACCTTTGCCCTTTCCTGACACTCCCTGCAGGCAGGGCCTCCATGTCCAGTTAAGAGGCTGCAGAACAGTAGTCAGGGAAGAAAAGCCACGAGTTAAACTGCCAAGCTGGGAGTGTGTAGGAAGTTCTTTCCTCTCAGAATTTCTGCCCTTAAACAGTCATCTCAGTCACTATGGTTTTCTGTTTGATAACTTAGTAACCACTCTTTTGTAATCCTTCTACCAGATTTTTGGGAGGCGAACGATGTTACGTGTGTCTTGTGGAAAAACCATTCTGTCTTGCTGCTGGTATAACTGCATCTGTGTGGTACTCACATTTTTCACAGTCCTTTAATAATCCCTCAAACTCCAGAAAGCAAGCCTGCAAAGGACAAACATCCAGGCCACCCCCGCAGTTGTGAATGATGGTGCGTGCCAGTCTAGACCTCCGGGGAGTAGGGGGGCACTGAGAACCCAAATGCAGCTGGTATCCAAAGTTTGGAGGGTTTTCATTTCTTATAAAACGAGTGGGCATTCAAAACATCACTTGTGTTGAATTGCCTGTGTATAGAATGCATGGTATATTATTCACCTCTGATTTGAATTGCTCATCTTTGAGGGGGCAGTTCAGACATTTTTCTTGCTGGTCTTTAATTATAAAATACCTGCTTATAGGGAAGATACAGCCTACATAAGGATATAAAGTAAAAAGAGTATTTCCCTCCCAATACCTTCTCCTTCCACAGAAGTAACCAATGTGACATGTCATGTATTCTTTTGTGTCTTCTTTTGGGCAAATGCAAATGAATTTCCCCACAAATGAGGTCACACTTCTCTAACTTACCTTTTTAAAAAATCCATGTGGGAAAAATAATAGATCCTTATGCCACATAAACAAAAATAATTCCAGGTATATTGAAGACCTACAAATGAAAAACAAAAGTTGAAAATTTTAGAATACTGAATTTTTATGACCTTTTGGTTTTGACAGCTAGAAAAATACTTTGTTGATTGAATGGGTTAAATTTATTTTGGTCACTTATTATTGGGCAGGGGCTATTCCTCTTGCAAAAATGCTCCACTGAATATGCTAGTGTATATAACTGTGCAGCCATGTGAGTGTAGCTGTATGATTAACTCTTAGAACCATTTGTGCATTTTTTTAATTTTGATAGAATTTGCCAAATTCCTAGAAGATGTTTTAGAAATGACAGTAACAGTTTTACACTTAACGTTTTTCGAAAAGGGAATTAGGGTAATAAATGCTGTCTGAAACCTTTGCTTCATTTGCAGCTCTGTAATGAACATGTCATTGGGAAAGAAGGTTGTGGTATTTTGGGGGGGGGGTGGTCCCTAGTCTCATCAGATTTTATGTTGCAGTAATTATCTTTATAAAGCAAATACAATAAGCCCTCAGTCTACCCTGATGAGCTCATCTCTAGCTTTGCCCCTTTCCTTTCCAAATTCCTCTTTTCAGCAAGTGGAGGGTGGGGTGGGCTGCTTTCCTCCCCAGATCCTGGGTGTTGCCGGAAAAGGTCAGTGCCCAGCCCCAGATAGAGGGGACTGTTGCTCAGGGTTTCATCCAAGAACCACCCAGGGCTCTGAGGAGTAACCTGGGAAGCCAGAGGAAAGGCGGGGTCAGCAGACAGGCTGGCTGACCTGTTCAGGTCTTCCACGTTTCTGTGTGTGGTCAGTGTTTGACTAACAGGATAGGCACATGGAAGGGGCCTGCATGTCTCAAATTCAGATGCTGGGCCACTAAGAACAGTTGTGCATATTGCAATTTTAGAGGGTTCTTAGTTCTCAGATGTGTCTGAGTTTTAACTCTTTGAGTGCCATGCGTAATTTGAAATTTGGATCAACATAAGAAAGTTATATGAATATATAACCTGAGGTATGAAAAAGAAAACAAAACATACAATGCAAATTATTCCATTGTTATTCACATTCATAGCCATTGAAAAAAGAGTTGCTGGGAGCGACACAGGCACTTTTGGGAAAATTTGTCAGCATTGCTCACAGCGATGTTGGCACCCAAAGGGTTAAAGTTGTTAAAATTATTTAAGCAGCAGGGGGACGATAAGATGAAATAGGGCTGCTACCCTCCCCCCATTCTGTCTCCAGCTCTCAATAGCTGCTTAAAAATTTCTTTTTTAAATGTGACACAACTCCCATCAGCATTTTAAAAAACAAAAATGCTGGCTTGGCGCTGCCACCTGCACTGTTCATTCTCCTATTTCAAAAGAAGGGTGAACCCTCAGCCCAGCCAGCACCCCTCACAACACCTCCTCACCTCATTCACCTCACATGCCCCTCTTTCTTGAACACAACCACTGAACAAGGTCCTTCTCTTGGTGCTGTTGTGTTTTTTACTGTGGGAAATACCAAGCATATATAAAAACGTAGCAATGGTAATTTCTCTGCAGGAGTCAACATTCCAGGCCACATGCTCCCGGTGGAAGCACTGATTAGTCAGAAGAACTGATTGATATTAGTGTGCTGTCATTGTGACGGCAGGACTGCTGGGAGGGGAGACCAGTGGCCTCTGGTCCCTTGGGTGCCGGGGAAGCCTTGGTTTCCTTATTATAAACACAGCAAGTTGCATCCATCGGCTTTTAAACATGCTTTCACAAAGCTGTTTTAATTTCACATTTTCTCCTTGGCCACCAAATTATTCCTTTCCTCTCAGTAGACCTCCCAGAAGAGTTGTGTACACGTTTCAGCTTCTGCCTCCATCCCCTGCCCAAAAAGACATGCTGGTGTTCCAGTGCTCATCAGGTGCCCTTGCTTGTGCCTACAAATGGTACAGGTTTGTATACACAGCCTTCCCTGCTCTCTCGTGGTTTCTGGTTCTCGCTGCCATCCAGCTGTGCTCACCATTGTGTTCTCGGAGCCCGCCTTGCTCCTCCCTGCTCTTGGGCATGGTCTAAAAGTCTTGTGCCTGGTTGACCTGGATTCCTTGGTATCCCAGCTCAGTCCTCATGTCCCTCCCCTAGTGGTGGTTACACATATGTGCCTGGGATGATTTTATCAATTCCCTCTCACCCAGGGAAGTCTGTGAGGCAACTGCTTTTCTGCCCATGGTAGTTGCAACCCCTGCTTGCCATGCCTCGGTGGTTGCTCTTGGCTGCCTGGGGAAGGACTGCGTGAACTATAGGCAGGTCATTGGGAGAATCTGTACAAACCTCCAAACGGTGTACACGTTCTTTGTTGCCATCAGGTTCAGTCTTCTTCCCTTTTGAGCTTTATTTATTTATTTATTTATTTTTTAATCTTTACAGTTGTTGTCTTTATGATGCTGGAATGTGCTCACCTACAGTGAACACTGCTGTTGTCCTTCCCACAAGGGCTGGGGGCAGGGGGCTCTGGCAGGGGGCAGACCCCCAGGAAGCCCACATGACTGTCCACACCAGGAGGGGAGCTAGCAAGCCCATGGGCCTGCACCTCCAAAGCCAGGCCCTCTCGTCAGCTTGTCAGCTGCACACCTGGCCAAGGAGCCAGGTGCTGCCCCGTCCCTGAAAATGCCAATGCAGCGCAGGACTAGTTGAAGTGTTGCCCTTCTAAAAAGTTACCTTCTGCACAGATTATGTAGGGATGCCTTTTCTTTAACACATTGCTAGATGCGGATCATCTGAGCTCTGCCTGGGTTGAGATGGGTGCTTTTTTAATTTCTTTCTTCGATATAGTATTTAATTAACTTGATTTTATTTGTAAACAAAATGTGCTGGCATTTAGTAACTGAAAGGAGGTAGGCAAGTGGCAACTCTTGAATATGGCAACACTGCAAAATTAAACGCTGGTGGCTGCATAACATGAGGTAGTTATTCAGGAAAGTCCCAACCTGTGACAGTGGTATGTGAGATCTGTCAGCATAGCTGGTGGTCAAGTGTCACTTTGCAGCTGATGAACTGGATTGGCTGTCTTGTGATGTGTGGTTGGCAGAGGCACAGAGAGGGGAGGGTGGGGCTGTTTGAGGCTAAGACCACACTGGCCTGTGGGCGCCAGTCCCAGGTGGCCCATAGTGTCCGAGGCAGCCCAGGAGTAATCCACATGCTTTGGGCTTATTGTCATCTTTTCTAACATCCGTATTACGTAGGTGTTTCTCCCCTGGCTGCTGTAAGGAATGCCACAGACCAGGTGGACTTGAACAGCACTTGACTCTCACAGTTCTGAGGCCAGAAGTCTGAAACCAAGGCATTGATTGGCAGGGCCACACTCCCTCCGAAGGCTGTCAGGGAGGATCCTTCCTGTGCTGGCCAGCTTCTGGTGGCTACAGCAGTCCCTGGTGTTCTTGTCCTGTGGTCTTGTGGCTCCAATTTCTGCTTCTGTCAGCAAATGGCCATCTTCCCTCCCCACCCACCCCTGCCGTGTGTGTGTCTTCACAAGGCCACCACCTCTGTGTGTCTATGTTCTCTTCTTAGTAGGACATTGAGTATGACCTCATCCTGACCTGATGGTATCTGCCAAGACCCTATTTCCAAATAAGGTCATGTGCACAGGTACCAGGCATCAGGACTTCAACATGTCTCTCTTTTCTGGTGGGTGAGGGGCGGACAGCAGGGAGGGCACATTCAACTCGTAGCAATAGGGAAAGTGGACTCTCAGCTCTAGACATTGGCCTAATCCCCTGACTTTAACCTGGGTACCTGCCCTCCCAGAAGTTAGGCCCCTGTGTTGCTATAGGTTATTTAAATCCCATTATGGTGTTACATAATAAAGGATTAGTAGTTAAGAGTCATCAAGGTTGTAACGGATCCCAAGGTACTTTTCCTATTTTAGAAAACTCACACCACCATCTACATTTCCCCATCGGAAAATGACACAGCCCACGGCAACAAATTAAGTCAGTAAATGCAATTGCTATTTATCACATGGGAACAGGACTCGGGGCTAATAAAGGAAGGGATGAGCCCTGGCCACTCTGGCTCCCCCTCCTGTGGACTGTTAAGCTTCTGTCCTCCATAGGCCTGGCCTGGCTGGTCTCCAAAGTGCACAGTGGCTTCAGGCACTACATGCCTGGGGCGGGGTGGGGGTGGGTCTTCCTGAACAACGGCCTGTGGGTTCTGGCCACCCAGGTCCGGGTGAAGTGGCACCTCCTTGTCCTGTGGCCTCAGGTGGATGCTGATGGGGCCGGCGGGGGGTGGGGGGTGAGTGTGGGGGGGGATCGCCCTTCCTTTTCCTCCTGGTCCTACCAACACCACTGTAGTGGCATTCTCCCTGGGAGGCTTCCTGCCCTGCCTGTCCTCCCTGCCCCAGTGCTGTTGCCCACACTGTCCCCTAGCTGCCCTGCCTTGTCTCTGTCTTCACTTGAATGAATCCTTTGGAATCTCTGGTCCTCTTTTGCCTCTTCCCTGGAAGCCTGTTGTGAGCGTCCTCCTCCACCTAAGGGTTATCTCAGTCTCCTGGTACAAACCACAGCCTTTAGTGACCACGCTTGACTCCCTGTCTCTATGAACTTCCTGGAAGCTTGTCGAGAAATGAACCTGAACCAACACTGGGCAGGTTCTGTGCTACTGCAGGTTAAGATTCCCAGGAGAGAGAAGCTGACTGCCTTAGTTTGGGAACATGAGGAGGTGCAGCCATTAGGACAACTGGATAATGAGAGAGGCTGGGTAGTTCCTCCTCTCTGTGCACCAACCCCCCCACCGCCCATGGGCTCACCCTTCCACTCTTGTTCTGTCCTCACATTTTCCTGCTTAAATCCTGCCAGAACCACCACCCCTGTCCTGTAGGAACCTCAATCCTAATTAAGTCCAGAGTCCCTCCTCCTCGCCCCAGCAGTCCAGCAAGTGCCACACATCAACCAACAGCCATGCCTTTTCCGCTGGGTGGTGGTCACTCCACTTGCCATCTGATGATATTCCCCTGCCTCATTGCCTCACCCTCATCTGGTCCAGGCACATGTGTTCTTCCTTCCTCACAGATCAGCTTTCTTCTTTTATCTCTGGAACACCTTGCCACACACTGTGCCTCCTACCACCTGAGCTCCTGCCTCTTCTAATTTGCAGGCTCTCTGTCCCTGGCAACCCAGGCATCCCTGGGTGCTCTTCTGCATGCAGATGGCTCTCTATTCCATTGCCTATCATGCATGTCCTGTGGGACCTCAGCTCTGACCAGAGACACAGTATCTGCCTCGCAGGTCCACCCTTCCAGCCTCAGGCAAAATCCTTGGGTTCACTGACTTGTTCCCTCTCACAAGTCTGTCAGCCAATCTTACTCTAAAATGACACACAAGAAACATTCAACTTGTTACTACTCTGGTCCCGCCCTTATTTTTCTCCTGGATTATTATGTGATTCAAGCTTACTCTTGCTTCCTTACTATGTATTTTTAGCACAGCCAGAGTGATGCTGTTAAAATATAATTCAATTTCTCCTCTACACAAAATCCTGTCTTAGTGCCCTATTTCACTTAGTGTGAAGGCCAAAGTGCTCATGATTTAGTCTCTGTGACGTCTCTATCTTACTTCACTCAAGCTGCACTGGCCTCCTTCCAGTTTCTCAGATTCACCAGGCCTGCCTCACCCCAGGGCCTTTGTACTTGCTGCTCCTTCAGCCTTGCATGTGCTTCCTGGACATCCACATAATGCCTTCCTTTACCTTCTTTCAAACCTGCTTAGATGCTATCTAATTCAGAGGCCGCCTGCTCACCCCTGTAAAACAGAAATCTACTCCCTGCCCCAGCTGCTTCCAAACCAATGTGCTCTGCTTCCCTGCTCTCCCCAGTGCATGTCTGATCTGACATGTCTGTTCTGTCTCCTTTCACTAGCATATACATCCCTGAGGGTGGGGACTTCCGTTTTGCTCACTGTTGCATCCCAGCAGTGCCAGCAGAAGTGGACTCTCCAAGAAGGAGAAACATGGATCGAGGATGGGAGCGGCAAGACTCAAACACCTGGCTCTGAAGCCAGGCCAGGTTGGGCAATGAGGGCAGGTATTCTACAGAAACGAGGCTGAGTGCAGGGTCTAGAGGAGGACAGGCTTTTTGATGCCATGCCTGCCCTAAGGCTCTCCCACTGTTCTTGGCCCTTTAAGTGTCCTGTCTGCCCTACAAGGGCCAGCATCACATTCTGCCCTCTATGTGATATCATGGGGCTGTGTGACATCACAGCACGTGGGCTGGACTAGCCACTGGCTCCACACTACTGGCCAGGTGCAGCGGGAGGGAGGAGGTGGCCAGTTTCCTGTTGGATACAAAAGTTGTGTACTTGGAGTGTAACTGGGAGCTAGCTGTGTGGCCAGGGGCTTAGCTGGGGGACAGGTAAGACTCAGCCCACATCAGCCTGGCTGCCTTGAGGTCTGGCCTGTGCTAACTTCTCTTTCTCCCAGGTCTCCTTGAACCCTCGCCTGTCCTTCAACTGCTACAATGAGATACACACCAGAATTCAAAAAGTCCCCCTTTCATCCCCTGAAGAAATTTGCAGGTATCAAGAAAAGACCATTGTAGAGGCCTATTTCAACCCAAGGTGTTGACAATTAGTCACTAGTCTGAGAAGGGATGGCAAAGAAACTTGTTTTTAAAAATAATGTAGGAAAATACTGTGAAGTCTTCGTTTTCTTAAAATTTCATTGAAAGAAACCCTGAACCTGAGGTTTTCAGCATAAGAAATATATTTATTTCCCAGGGGGTTAAAAGATTAAAGGTGTTTTCATATGATATGCCAAACATATTCTTCAGCTACTTCATAATTTTTATAACAAGATTAATTTTTAAAAATCCTTACCTGAGGTCATGCTTCTTGGTTTTAGAAAGGGGAATGGAGGGAGGGAGAGGGAGAGAAATATCAACTGATTGCGTCTTGCATGCATCCCACCAGGGACCAAACCTGCAACTCAGGTATGTGCCCTGACCAGAAATCAAACCTGTGACCTTTCTATTTTTGGAACAATGCTCTAACCAACTGAGCCACACCAGCCAGGGCAAGAGTGATTTTTATCATTTTTAAAAATATGCTTTATTGTTTATGCTATTACAGTTGTCCGAATTTCTTTTCCCTTTGTTCCCCTCCACTCAGTGACCCTCCTCCCTCCAGATATCCCCCCCTTAGTCCATGCCCATTGGTTGTGCTTACAGTTCTTCTCAACATCTTCCTGTCTACTATACTCCCTCCTACTATGCTTCTTAATTCCCATACCATCTCCCTCCCTTTCCTCCCTTCCCCCTACCCACTGACCGCCCCCCCGCCAAATGTTCCCCATACCTATAATTCTCCCACTCCCCTTGCCTTAGTCTGCCTTTGTTTCAATTCCATAGCTTCTGTTGTTGGTTGTTGTGATGCAGTTTTGATTTTAATGTTCATAGTTTTGATCCTCTTTCTCCTAAACAAGTCCCGTTAACATTTCATATAACAGTGGTTTGGATCCGATGAACTCCTTTAGTTTTACTTTGTCTTGGGAGCACTTTCTCTGCCTTTCTGTTTTTTTTTTTTTTTTTTTTAATGTGTTTTATTGATTAAAATATTACATTTGTGCCAATTTCCCTTCCCTCTGCTCCCCTCCACCCGGTGGCCCCCCTCCCTCCAGTTGTCCCCCCCTTTTAGATTATGTCCATTAGTTGTGCATACAGTTCCTCCCAACCTCTCTCCGTCTATTCCATTCCCTCCTACTATGATCCCCAATTCCTATATCATCTCCCTCCCTCTCCCCACTCCCCCTCCCTGTTGACCTCCCCCCAATATGCTTCCCGTACCCACAGTTCCTTTTCCACTCTCGTTGCCTGTTTAGTTTGCCTTTGTTTCATCTCCCTAGCTTCTGTTTTTTAAACCAGTCCCTTTAACATCTCATATAACAGTGGTTTGGATCTAATGAACTCTTTCAGTTTTATTTTGTCCTGGAAACACTTTCTCTGTCCTTCTATTCTGAATGACAATTTCGCTGGATAGAGTATTCGTGGTTGTAGGTTTTGGATTTTCATTACTTTGAATATTTCTTGCCAGTCCCTTCTTGCCTGTAGGGTCTCCCTTGAGAAGTCAGCTGATAGTCTAATTGGGACCCCTTTGTACATAATTCTTTTCTTCTCTCTTGCTGCTTTTAAGATTCTCTCTTTATCTTTAATTTTTGACATTTTGATTATAATGTGTCTTGGAGTGGTTCTCCCTGGGTCCAGTCTCTTGGGAACTCTCCTTGCTTCCTGGACCTGCAAGTCTATTCCCTTCCCCAAGTCTGGGAAGTTTTCCTTTATTATATTTTCACTCAATTTTTCAAGTTCTAGTTCATCTTCCTCACTCTCTGGCAAACCAATGATTCTTATGTTGGGCCTTTTATAGCTGTCCCAGAGGTTTCTGATCCTCTCATCCTTGCTTCCCATTTCCTCTCCCTGCATTGGTTGACTGCTTGTTCCTTCTCCATATTCCAGTTTGTTGAAATGAACTCTGGATTTTTTTTCCTCACCATCTGTCTCGTATGTGGTTTTGTTCCTTTCGTTATGAGTGTTTTTCGCTTCTTTCTCATCTTTTTCCAGATCTTTTGTGAATTCTGTAAGCCACCTGATAACAATGGCCCAGAACTGAGCCTCTGACAGGTTTCTTATCTGTTCATCTGTCAGGTTCTCTATCTGCTGCCTGGTGAGTTGTGTCACCGGGATTTCTATAGTTGTCTGCCTCATTTTGACAGATGGGTTTTGTTTTCTTGGGCTGGCTATAGGGGGCAGGGGGCAGTGCCTGCGTACGCGTCACAAATCAGCGACCGGCGCCTGTCTGCGACCTATTTCGCAGCCCTGTGGTGCTTTCTTTGGGGGCGGGGGTCCAAGATGGATTCACACAGTTATTCAGCTAGGAGACCGGGATCCATCCTCCCACCCCCCTGGGCCTCACTGTTCAAGGCGATGCGGTGGCTGCTTTCCCCAGTGCTGGGGTCGCGCACTGCCAGGGGCTTGACTGCCGCCGGGATTTTTCGCCGTCCCGCCCGATCTCAGGTGCGATCGCAAACAGCACTGCCCTCTTTAACTCTTACCTGCCCAAATGGCACCGCTGGTTTATAACTTCATATGTTGGGCTTCCGTGTAGTTTTATTTTCTGGAATTTCTAGTTATCCTTTGTTTTGAAGTAGTTGTATTCCTCTCTAGTTGTAGAGGGAGACCTAGCGTGTCCGTCTAAGCCTCCATCTTGGCCGGAAGTTCTGCCTTTCTATTCTGAATGACAGCTTTGCTGGATAGAGTAATTGTGGTTGTAGGTTTTTGTTTTTCATTACTTTGAATATTTCTTGCCAGTCCCTTCTTGCCTGCAGGGTTTCTTTTGAGAAATCAGCTGATAGTCTTATTGGGACCCCTTTGTATGTAATTCTCTTCTCCTCTCTTGCTGCTCTTAAGATTCTCTCTTTATCTTTAATTTTTGACATTTTGATTATAATACGTGTTGGTGTGGTTCTCCCTGGGTCCAGTTTTTCTGGAACTCTCTGTGCTTCCTGGACCTTTAAGTCTATTTCCTTCCCCAAGTTAGGGAAGTTCTGCTTCATTATTTTTTCACATAATTTTTCAATTTCTAGTTCTTCTTCTTCACCTTCTGGCAGCCCTATGATTTGGATGTTGGCCCGCTTATAGATGTCCGATAAGTTTCTGAGTCTCTCATTTTCCTTACTTTCTGCTTCCTCTTTCTGCACTGGTTGACTGTTTGTTCTTTCCCTATGTTCCGATTTGTTGATTTGATCCCTGGTTTTCTTTCCCTCATCACTAGTTTCATATGTGTTTTTGTTCATTTCAGCAGGACTAGCCTTCATTCCTTCCCTGTCTTGTTTAAGATCTGCTGTTAGGTCTGTAAGCATTTTTATAACCAAAGCTCTGAAGGGTACCTCAGGAAGATTTCCTATCTGCTGATCCGTTAGATTAGATATTTGCTGTCTGGTCAGCTGCGTCACCAGGATCTCTATCATGATCTGTGTCATCCTGACCATTTTGTGTTTACCTTTGCTTCCTGGGTGGGGCTGTCACACCTCCTACACTATAGGGGACAGAGCCCCATACACTCGTCACAACTGGGGGACCCGTTTTACCATGCTGTGGCATTTTCTGCGGGGGTTGGGGCCCAAGATGGGTTCCTGCTGCTCACTCTCTGCTGAGAGACTGGGAGCCTCCTCCTCCATCCCCACCCCCTCCACGCCTTACAGTCCTAGGCAATGGAGGTCTACCTTCCCCGGCTTTGGAATCAGAAGCTGATGGGTCTGGTCTGCATCCGGGGGTGCTCCCCAGGCGCTTCTCACCTTCCTCTAAATACGGGTGTCTGTTCTTACCGCTGTCCTGCCTCTGTCGCTGCTGCTGCCATGGACAGCACAGCTTGAACTCTCCTCCTCGGCTTCGCCTCTCCTACCTGTCCGGACGAGCACCCCTTCTTTATAACTTCATATGTTGGACTTCCATTTATTTTCTGGAACTTATGGTTATTTCTGGTTTTGCAGTAGTTGTATTCCTTCTTAGTTGTGGAGGGAGAGGGAGCATGTGAGTCTAGGCCTCCATCTTGGCCAGAAGTCTCCTGTGTTTGTTTGCTTCTGTGTCCCAGGGAGAGCTGTTGTTCCTACTGCATTGTAAGGGGCGGAGCCTTAGGCATTCCTCAGTAATGGGCTACCTGTTTCACCACATTATGGTGCTGAATGCGGGGGAGGGTTCTGAGAAGGAACAATGCCTCTTGCCCACCACTCGCCCCTTTTCCAGGCACTTCTCCCACTTCCGCACTGGACTGGCACCCCTCTAGCTGCTTCCCTGGCTGTTGTTTCCAAAGTGGGTGGGCCTGCAGATGTTCTAGGTCTGTGGGGGCCCTTTAAACAAGTGGACTCTTCTGAGAGACCAGCAGTTTCTGCCTCTGTCCCAAGCCCCACTGGTTTGCACAGTCAAAAGCAATGAGGCTTGATTTTCCCCGGTGCTGGGACAGTGAGCTGCACGGTCTGCTGAGGAGCTAGAAACGCTTCCCAGGTGTCTCTCTTGACTTTTTAAAACGTGTAACTGTGCTTTCTGCTGGCCTGCTGCTGTTGCCGCTACTGCCACCACCACACTGTGTCCTCTCTGCCATGGCTCCGCCCCTCCTACCCGTGTGGATGAGTATTCCTTCTTTATATCTTTGTTTGCTGGACTTCCATGCACTTTGATTTTCTGGAACTTCTGCTTGTTTCTAGTTTTGAGATAGTTGTATTCCTTCTTAGTTGTGGAGGGAGACACAGCATGTCTGTCTACGCCTTCATCTTGGCCCGAAGTCTCATTTTTTTTTTTTTTTTGTAAAGAAAAAGTGTTTCTTTACAGTGAAGTTCACTTTTCCCCAGCCCCGCCCAATATGTGAATTTGGACACTTGTACCTGGATGTTGTAGGAAATTTTATGTAAATGTGACTTTCTCTAAGGCATATGATTAATGTGTATATACAGTGTGCAGTCACTTAAAACTATGTAGAGAAAAATTCCAGGAGTGTGACACCATTGGGGATTGGGTGAGAAGAGGAAAGTGTCACTTCAACTGTGCAGATGTGTGTTTCTTGAATTTTTTTCTCAGCTGAGCTTTTCTTCATGCATGACTATTAATAAGTGAAAGATAAGGAAATAGAAGAATACAAAATTTGGTTTTCTTTTTTTGGCTTGAAACAGAGACTGACTAGGGAGGTTCCTGGGATGGCCAGGGATTTGGAAATGGGAGAAACTCTTCTGTGTAGTGACTTGAAAGAAATGCATTGAAACATCATCATGGAAGGTCCAGGCAAATAAAGGAGTGCTGGAGAGGAGGGGGAAGAAGGCCAGAGAGGTTCAGAAGTCTCAGATGTGATGGAGAGATTGAGCTTCCACAAAGGTTGGTGTAGGGGACCAGCTGCTATTCCAAAATATTCCATTAAGGCAGCCAAAATGGGAAAGTATGTACCAAGATTTTCTTACCTGTGTGGTGATATTAAAGTGAACAATTAGTATGAACACGAAGTATGTTTCTCTTGTTTTTAAATTATATTTTATTAATTATGCTATTACAGTTGTACCAATTTTTTTCCTTTGCTCCCCTCTGCTCAGTACTCCACTTCCTTCCAACGATTCCTCACCTTAGCTCATGTCCATAGGTTGTACATATAAGTTCTTCGGCTTCTTCATTTCCTTTACTATTCTTACCATCTCCTGTTTATTTTGTACTAACCAATTATGCTTCTTAATCCCTGAACTTTACCCATTCTACCCCTCCCAGCTGATAGTCCTCCAAATGATCTCCATATCTATACCTTTGTTCTTGTTCTAGTTGTTTGCTTAGTTTGTTTTTGTTTTTTTAGATTCAGTTGTTGATAGTTGTAAGTTTGTTGACATTTTACTGTTCATAGTTTGAATCACCTTCTTTTTCTTAAATAAGTCCTTTTAACATTTCATATAATAAGGGCTTGGTGGTGATGAATTCCTTCAGCTTTACCTTGTTCAGAAGCACTCTATCTGCCCTTCCATTCTAAATGAAAGCTTTGCTGGATAGAGTAATCTTGGTTGTAGGCCCTTGCTTTTCATCACCTTGAATACTTCTTGCCGGTCTCTTCTTGCCTGCAAAGTTTCTTTTGAGAAACCAACTGATAGTCTTATGGAAACTCCTTTGTAGTAACTCTCTGCCTTTCTCTTGCTGCCTTTAAGATTCTCTATCATGAACCTTTGGCACTTTAATTATGATCTGTCTTGGTGTGTTCCTCTTTGGGTCCAACTTGTTTGGGACGCTCTGTGCTTCTGGGACTTTTATGTCTATTTCCTTCAAAAAATTAGGGAAGTTTTCTTTCATTATTTTTTCAAATAAGTCTTCAATTTCTTGCTCTTTCTTTTCTCCTTCTGGCATCCCTATAATTCAATGTTGGTAATTTTGGAGATGTCCTAGAGTCTTCTTATTCTTGCCTCACTTTTTTTGAATTCTTGTTTCTTCATTCTGTACTTGTTGACTGTTTATTTCTTCCTTATGTTCCAGTTCATTGATTTGAACCCTAGTTTTCTTCCCTTCACTATTGGTTCCCTGTGAATTTTTATTTATTTCACTCAGTGTAGCCTTCATTTCTTCCTTTATGCTTTTGCCATAATCAGTGAGTTCCCTGAGTATCCATATCACCAGTGTTTTGAACTCTTTATCTGATAGGTTGGATATCTTTGTTTTGCTTAGTTCTATTTCTGGAGTTCTGATATATTCTTTCATTTGGCCATATTTCTTTTTCTCCTCAATTTGGCAGCCTCCCTGTGTTTGTTTTTATGGATTTGGTAGAGCTTCTTTGACTCACTGTCTTGGTGCATCTCTTATATTATAAGAGGTGGAGCCTTAGGTGTTTTTCAGTGCAGGGGAGGGGTCAAAGAGGGAACAATGCCACTTGCTTGGCACTCACTCCATTTCCAGTCACTTTCCCCACTTCCCATATGCAACCGGAGCCCCTCTAGCTGGTGGTGGTTCCCAGTGTGTGTGTGTGTGTGTGTGTGTGTGTGTGTGTGTGTGTGTTTTAGGACTGTGGAGGTCCTCTAAATGGACTGTCCTGAGAGATGGGCAGTTTATTTTGCCACCCCAACCCCCATTGATTTTCATAGCCAGAAGCAATGAGGCTTTATTTTTCCAAGTGCTGGAACCCTGGGGTGTGTGGTTTGGCCTGGAGCTGGGATTGCTTCCCAAGTGTCCTTCCCAGCTTTTATCTGCCACATGTTAATGTGAGACCACCCGTTCTGCTGGCTGCCACTGCTACCTTGCTATGGCTGGCTCACCGATGCCTCACTGATGCCTCACTGCTGTCATATTATGTCCTCTTCACTCTGGTCCCTCAGCTCTGCCCCTCCTATATGTCTGGATATTTATTCTTTAATTCCTTTGTTGTCAGACTTCTGTACAGTTTGATTTTCTGGCAGTTCTTGTTGTTTTTTTGTTTTGAGGTTAGTTGTGATCCTTCTTATGGTTGTGAAAGGAGGTGAAGTGTGTCTACCTACACCTCCATCTTGCTGGGAGTTGTTCTTTCAAATAAAGAAAATCTTTTTTAGGACTTCCAGCCAAGATGGAGGCATAGGTAGACATGCTGTGTCTTCCTCCACACTATTAAAAAGAAATACAACTACTTCAAAACTGGAGACAACCAGAAGTTCCAGAAAATCGATGTGCATGGAAGTCCAACAAACAAAGATATAAAGAAGAAATACTCAATCTGACAGGTAGGAGGGGCAGAGCTGGGGTGGAGAGGACATGGTGTGGTGGGGGTGGTGGCAGCAGCTGTGACTTGCCAGTGGAAAGCGCAGTCACACATAAAAAAAAAGTCAGGAGGGTCACCTGGGTAGCACTCCCAGCACCAGATAAGACCATGTACCTCACAGTTCCAGCACCAGGGAAAATAAAGTCTCAGTGCTTCTGACAGTGGACCAGTGGAGGTTGGGGCAGAGGGCGAAACTGCCAGTTTCTCAGCAGTCTGTTTTTCAGAGGGCCCTCATGGTCCTAGAACATCCACAAAACACCCACTCTGGGAACCATCACTAGGGCAACAGCTAGAAAGGGCCAGTCCCATAAGGGAAGTGGGAGAATTGCCTGGAAAGGGGGCAAGTGCTGAGCAAGAAGCATTTTTTCCTCTCAGACCCCTTCCCCACACACAGTGCCACAACGTGGTCAAATAGGTCACCTTGTACTGACTAATACCTAAGGCTTCACCCCTTACAATGTAACAGGTGCAACAGCTCTACTTAAGACACAGAAGCAAACACAGGAGCCTGTCAAGTTGAAGAGACAGTAAAGTATGACCCCAAAGAGGGAACAGATCAAGGTTCCAGTGGAAGAACTAAGTGGCAAGCAGATAGCCAACCTAACAGACACAGAGTTCAAAACACTGGTGATAAAGATGCCCACAGACTTGCCAGATATGCTTGAATATTGCAAACGCAGAAGGGAAGAAGTGAAGGTTAAGCTAAATGAAATGAAGGAAAATGCACATGAAACCAATGGAGAACAGAAGAAAATGGGATTCAAATCAATGATTTGGAACACAAAGAAGAAATAAATAGTCAACTAGTACAGAATAAAGAAATAAGAATTGAAAAAAAAAACCCAAAAAACCAAGGAGAGGCTTAGGAACCTATGGGAAAACTTTAAATGTGCCAGTATCCAAATCGTAGGGGTGCCAGAAGGAGAAAAGGAAGAGCAAGAAATTGAAAACTTATGTGAAAAAATAAGGAAAACTTCCCAAATTTGGCAAAGGAAATAGACATACAAGTCCCAGAGACACAGAGAGTCTCAAAGAAACTAAACCCAAAGACCACACCAAGACACGACATAATTAAAATGTCAAAGATTGAAGATAAAGAGAGGATCTTAAAAAGCAGCAAGAGAAAAGAATAGAGTTACCTACAAAGGAGTTCCTATAAGACTATCAGCTGATTTCTCAAAAGAAACTTTGCAGGCAAGAAGGGACTGGCAAGAAGTATTCAAAGTGATGAAAAGCAAGGACCTACAGCCAAGATTACCTTATCCAGCAAAGCTATCATTTAGAATGGAAAAGCAGATAAAGTCCTTTCCAGACAAGGTAAAGCTAAAGAATTTCATCATCACCAAGCCCTTATTATGTGAAATGTTAAAGGGACTTATTTAAGAAAAAGAAGATCAAAACTATGAACACTAAAATGACAACAAACACAACTATCAACAACTGAATCTAAAAAATAAAAACAAAATCCAAGTAAGCAAACCAGAATAGGAACAGAATCATAGGTATGGGGATCATTTGGAGGATTATCAGCTGGGAGGGGGAAGGAGGAGAAATGGGGAAATGGGGAAATGGTGCAGAGGTTAAGATAATTGGTAGGTACAAAATAGATAGAGGGAAGTTAAGAATAATATAGGAAAGAGTGAAGCCAAAGAACTTATATGCATGACCCATGGACATGAACTAAGAAGGGTGGGATTACTGGAGGGAAGTGGGATACTGGGCAGAGGGGAGTAAAGGGAAAAGAAATTGGGACAACTGTAACAGCATAATTAATAAAATGTGCTTAAATTAAAAAAAAATTAAATAAAAATGATATTAAGAAAATCTATGGTTTCTAAACCAGTACATCTCCATTGTATAGAGGAGTCACCTGAAACCCACCAGTCATGCTAGCCTGTCAGAAACTGTTCGCTGGCCCCGGACTCCAAGCTCACATTCTTCCAGCCTCAAAGCAATCTTGCTTGTTCCCTGTTTCACTCCCATTTAGAAATAAAGGGCTGCCACGTGTGCCTTGGTGCCTGTCCTTTGGCTCACAGACAGGGCTGGACACGAGATGATGTCATGTCTGGGAAAGTGGCTTGGTCACAGCCAAATTGTTTCTCTTCATGAATTTTTTTGTGCCCATGGTGTTTGCTGAAATAAACCTCTGCTGTCACCTAGAGCACTGTCTGGGAACTCTCATCTCCTTGGCTATAGGGAGGTATATATGTATTTTAGGTATTTCCACCTTATGCCCACCAGCTATCTGGTCTTGGATCTCCTGGATCTTTCTGGATGAGGTTGAGGACCTGAGCACACAGGAGCCAGTGTTTGCTGACACCATGACTGTCATCAGCAGCCCCATCTCAATTCTGTGGGAGCCACAGGTGGGCATGGCAGTGCTCCCTGTGCTGTGTCCCTGAGATAATCATCACCTCCCTGGGGGCCTTAGGTGGGGCTCCCTGCAGCCCAGACCACACCATAAGCAAAACCCAGTATAGCTCCCTTTCCCTTGCCGATGGCCACTCTGCAGATTAACTGAGAGCTCAGTGACCACAGGGACCCCCAGGGAGGCTAGCAGACCATGGACCTCCTGTGACCAGCTCTGAGCCACTCTAGTCCAGCTGTGTCAAGGACAGGCCCCTCTGTCTGCTCTGGCTCCCTTGCCCTCCCAGTCAGCAAGACAGGCTCTGGCTACTAGGATCCAGCTTTAACAGAGGGTGGCGGTGCTGGAGGTTAACAGCTGGATTTCTCATTCTTCAACTCTGCTGGCATATCCAGCTGTGTACTCCTGTGGCTGCAGTGCCATTCAGAGGGCCACCACAGTTCCATCACATCTCTGTTTGGTGTGGGAGGCCATGGCGACAGTGTTTGGCAAACCTAGAGTTGGGGGTCTTGGGAAACAGAGGGAAGGGCACAAGGGACAGTGGTTTCTCTGGAAATCCTTGGTCTGAAAGTCTAAAGTCTAAATCAACTCTAGGAAAATGACTGGAGTTCACTGGAAAGTCAGAAAGGTGGTAGGCTCCCCTCCTCTCCTTACCCTTGTGATAGAGACCCCAGCAGGGTTGGGGCAGATGTTGCTTGCTGCCAAATAGGCGGAGTGGTCATATGTCTCTAAAGCTGATGTGTAGGTGAGCTGTGTTGAAAATGGTTACTTGTCTCCTACAGTGTATTGCATATTCATTATCATTTTTTTCTTTTATGTCAAAACTGGTATTAAACTTCCTGTCCTTTGGATTCAATTTTTAAATTCTGAAATAATCCTTAACCCACATTGATAATTTTAATTCACCATCTATTTACAAGTGAATTAATTACACATTATAATCTGAACTCCCAGATACCCATTGTGTAAGATCTTTGTTTCCCATTTTCTTTGTAGAGAACTGAGCCTGGCAAGTGCCCCAGTGAGATGTATTATCTCCTTCATCATCAGCGGACCCTGCATTAGTCTGTGTAATTAACTTGACATTATTTTGTTCAGCAATCCAATTTATTCCAGATCTTAGTCTCAAAGTGAGATCTGTATGATGCATACAGTAATTAGAAACATAACAGAACCCACAAGAGAAACCCCTATGTTTCCCGTCCAAGTCCCAAGTGGCTGTGTTCCTGGTGATAACTGGTCTGTGTGTGTCTGTGCCCTGCAGTGTGCGACATTTCTCTGTACTACATATGTCACCACAATGTCAGCAGAGATCAGTGTCAGGGACTCGGGTGCTGCTTTCATAAAGGCATCTGTTATGAAAAATCAGTTCCTGGTAAGTATTGGTCCAGGCCCATCCCATATGGACAAAGCCACATAGGCCCAGGAGTGGCCTGCTTTCCTGTCCCAGGTCTCCATCGCTGGACAGGCCTCTTGTATTTCCCCCTGGCTACATCTCTCTGCAGCAATGAGAGCAGAGGACTTTGAGGGTCTGTGACTGGGAGCTAGGCCACCAGAGGAAGTCCACTTCCAGATGGGTAGATTTGCTAATGAAGAAGACTAATTGAGATTCCTCCTCTTTGGAAGACCTGTGTCATTCTGGGAGTTGTAAAAGGCTGGAATTGAGAACACAGTACTGGAAAAGTATCTGGTTTGTGGGTGGGGGGTCAGGTGGGGAAGGGGCTGACTGCTGGCTGTGCAAAAGGTAAGACCTGACAAGGGCGGGAGCCAGAGCACACATCTGGGACCACAAGGATGACAGAGGACCCCTGTGGCTCATCATAGTCAGAATAAAGACACAGACCTGACAGTCTGGGATGCGTCTGGGGAGGCTGGGCCGACAGGGACTCCTGGGATGGGGAGGCTGTGGGACCTGGGGAGAGTCTGTCATCCTCCAAACAGGGCCTGCTTCCCATCAGTTCGCCAGGGGAGGCACTCGGTGAGAAAGCAGAGGGTAGGGGGAAAAAGTCAGTGCAGAGGAGGATTTGAGCCAGGATGTCTGGCTCTGAAGGGATGTTCTAAATATACTTTCTGGATATTCTCTCACACTTCAGAGCTTTGGCCTTCTGTAACTCTAGAATTTTCTAAATTAATATTTCCAAGTGCTCAAAAATTCCACTTGACAGTCAATGCATTTTTCTGCCATTTGTGGCCCTTTCAGAAATGAAGGTGAGCGGGTTCCAGGGCTGTTTGGGAGGGATTAAACATGGACCAGAGCAGCCTACACAAGACCTTACCAAAGAGGAGGAAAATGTCCCTGCAGATACGAAAAGCTGGCTGCTGGCTGGGGACACCTAACAGCTCCAATACTGTGGAAAGGTGTGTCCTGGGCGCTCCCTGTCCCAGGCAACTCTCCTGTCACCACCCACAGTGCCTGAAGGTGCGCTTGTGCTCTGTGGCTTGTGAGGATTCCTTCTTTCTTTCTCCTCTTAAGTCCCAGTTTGACTGAGCCCCCCAGAGTTAAGACAGTGAGTCTGCCTTCTCATCCCTGGACTTGGCAAGCCCTAGAAAGTGAGAGACATTAGTGACTGGTAAGTGTTACCAACTACTGGACCACAGGGTCGCCTGATCTCAAGGACTCAAAACTCTGAGCCAGCTTTTTTAAGAAGGAAATGATATTCTGGGCAAAATGACTCAAGAGGCTAAGCATTAACAGGATCCTGGCTCACCCAAAGGGAGAGCATCTGCCTAGTTTCATGGTAAAGATGTGTCCCTTAGGTCAAAACAAAAGGAAGTTTGGCTTCTCAAAAAGTGGCAGATAAGAGGTCACAAGGAATGCCATTCATAGCCAGGAGGATTTTCTGATGACAATTTCTCCTTTAGATCTTGGATTAGAAGACTTGGGAGCACATCTCCTTACTTGCCCTACCTTCCACCTTCAGGAGACCCCAGCCTCCCTGTGATCCCACACTTTCCCCAGGACCTGCAGAAAACAATTGGAAGTTACCTCTTTGTTGGTTATTATTTTTATTGAGATAAAATTCTCATACCATGAAATACATCATTTGAAAGTATAATTCACTGGCTCTTAGTATATTCCCCAAGTTGTGTAAGCATCTTCACTATAAATTTTAGAACATTTTCATTATTCTAAAAAGAAATCCTGTACCCATTAAATAGTCACCCTATTACCCTCTCCCTCCAGCCACTGGCAAGCACTGATCTACCTGTCTCTATGGATTTACCTATTCTAGACATTTCATAAAAATGGAATTATACAGTATGTGGCCTTTTGTGTCTCACTTCTTTCACTTACACAGTTTTTTCAAGGTTCATTAAAGTCATAGCATGTGTCAGTACTTCATTCCTTTAAAAGATGGATAATATTTATGCCACATTTTGTTTATCCATTTATCAGTTGATGAAAATTTGGATTGTTTTCACTTTTTAGCTATTATGAATAATGTTACTATGAACATATGTTTTCAATTCTCTTGAGTATTTACAGAAGTGAAATTACTGGATCATATATTAACTCTATTAAAAAATTTTTAAGGAACTGCTAAACTATTTTCCAAAGTGCCTGTACCATCTTACAGTCTGACCAGCAGTGTATGAGGGCTTCAGTTTCTCCATATCCTCACCAACACTTGTTGTCTGTCTTTTTAAATTATATCCATTGTAATAGGTATGAAGTTGTTTCTCGTGGCTTTGATTTGTATTTCCCTAATGGGTAATGATATTGAGCAACTTTGTATGTGTTTATTGGCCATTTGTAAAAATCCCTAGCCCAGTTTTTAATTGGGTCTTTATTGTGGAGTTGTAAGAACTCATTATATATTCTAGATAGTGGACCTCTACCGGACACATAACTTGCAACTACTTTCATCCAATCTGTTGGTTGTCTCTTCATTTTCTTGATAGTGCCCTTGAAGCACAAAAGTTTTTAGTTTTGATTATGTCTAGTTTATCTATTTGTTTGTTGGTTGCTTGTGCTTTTGGTGTCATATCTAAGAAACCATTGCCTAATCCAAGGGTACAAAGATTTATATCTATAATATATTCTAAGAGTTTTACAATGTTAGTATTTTTAACTCATACATTTAAGTCTTTTATCCATTTTGAGTTGATTTTTATACATGGGACACTTGTATAGCTGCATACAAAAGAATTTCTTGTATGCAGCTATACAGATGTCCCAGCATCGTCTGTTGAAAATACAATTATTTTTATTTATTTTTTAATTGTCTTGGCACCCTTATTGAAAATCAATTGCCCATAAATGTGAGAATCTATTTCTGGACTCTCAGTTCTATTCTATATATCTGTCTATCTTTAGTCAGTACCACACTGCTTTGATTACTATAGTTTTGTTATATGTTGAAATTGAGAACTGTAAGTTCTTCAATTTTGTTGTTCTTATTCAATATTGTTTCAGTTATTATGGTTCTGTGCATCTTCATATGAATTTAACATCAGTTTGTCAATTTCTGTAAAATCCATCTAGTATTTTTGACAGGGATTGCATTGAATCTGTAAATAATTTAGGGGTTATTGCCATCTTAATATTAAGTATTCTGATCCATGAACAGGGTATGTATTTCCATTTATTTAGGTCTTCCTTAATTTCTTTCAGCAACATTTTGTAGTTTTAATTTTATAAAGTTTGTATTTTTTAATTAAATTTATTTCTAAGTGTTTCATTCTTTTTGATGTTATTGTAAATGGAGTTGTCTTCTTAATTTTATTTCTAGATTGTATATAGAATCCTAGTTATATACCCAAGAGAGTTGAAAGGTTGCTAGTTTATAGAAATACAATTTTGTGTATTGACCTTGTATATTCTCTGACCTTCTTTGACTCATTTATTAGTGGACTACTTAGGATTTTCTATATACAAAATCATATCATCTGTATATAGAGATTGTTTTACTTCTTCCTTTGTAATATAGATAGTTTTATTTCATTTTCCTGCCTAGTTGCCCTGGCTAGAACCTCCAGTACAATGGTGATAGAAGCAGTGAAAATGAACATCTTTATCCTATTCCCGATTTAAGTCTTCAGTGTTTCACCTTTACATGTGATGGTAGCTGTGGGTTTTGCTAGATGTGATACCAGGTTGAGAGCGTTCCTTTCTCTTCCTAGTTTCTTGAGTGTTTTTAACAAGAAAGAATGTTGAATTTTATCAAATTATTATTTCTGTGAATTTGTTATTGTCTAGTGTCTTTTCTTTTTATTCTGAAGGACTCCTTTTAGTATTTCTTATAAAGCATTTTTGCTGATATCACCCTGAAAGTTAATTCCGAGTTTTAATGAATCTCTAGTTCAGTGGTATATAACTGGGTAATGAGAGTTGCAACAAGGCATGGTGCTTTTTTTCCTTAAAAGAGTTCATTATCCTTCACCTATCTCATCATAAAACCCACAATGTTAGCCAGAATCTTATTTGAGAGATCGTTGGAGTCCCAGGTCTTCCAATGTTGAATGGCCTATTATACTGCCACATTCTCTGGGGCATATGACTCTGAGCTGAGTTCATGGCACTGGGTGGTGATTTGGCCACAATTTGCTGCTTTGGGTACTTATCATCTTTTTAGTTCTGTTTTGTAGTATTGGTGGTTTGACACACACATCTGTTTAGAGAGCAGCAAATGGTTATAATCCAGCTTGCTTCATTTCCACCCCAGGGTTTTGCTTCTTAGAAGACTTCAGTATCCTAGGCACTTATGCAACTTAGTTTTTCTGAGACTTTTACTATTAGGGCTCCTAAAAAGCAGGAAGCATTTACATTAAAAGAGTATTTGAATTTGTTCTTTCAATCTTCTACATATAAAGATGTAGAAGACATCCAGTTCCCAGGTCAAGTCACAGAACTGGTCATAGTCTTTGGCCATTAATTATCTTAATTTTCTCATATCCCAGTAACACAGAGACTCAACAGCATGAAGTGATGAAACAGATCATTCAAGGAAGATTTCAGTTAGCAGGGAGTGCAAATCCACGCTGCTGCTCCTTTTACCCCCACCTGCTCCATTTCCTGTGCATTTTCTCATCAGAATTTTCTGTGGGAGTTGGCCATTTTGTGAATGTTTGTATGTGTAGCAAACATTGTTTAAATTAGTGTAATCGTCTTATGCCTGTCATTCATTGGAAAAATGATACTTATTCCTTATAGAATCTTAATTATTAACATCTTTAAGGATCACTTTCCCTCCACCAAAACCCCCACAAACCGTCAAGAATTTTCCCTACTAGAAGAGAGCTCATTGTTTTGCAAGTGGGTATGTCATTTTTGCATGGAGTCAAGTATTAATCCTCTTTCCATCCTTTTAATTTTAATAAATGAGTTATGTGGGCTAGGCTTTTTCTTACCTTGTAAATTCTTTCATGTTTGAGAGGTTGGGCCACCTGTGAGAAGAGACTGGGCGGTGAGCCCTAAATTTGGGTTCTCACTGTGCCCTCACATTATTTTTCATTTCCTTGACATCTTACTCATTCAAGACGGTGAATGAACCTTTGTGCTGTGTAAGTTGTAGTATTCAATGACAGGGTATTATGAGTTCTTTGTGCACATAATTCCATGTTATGAAAACCTTTCAGCAACTTCTTAAATTGGCTGATTTGAAGTTCACATTGTGTTATGGCATAATCTGTATTATTAAGAGTATGAATTTGGGGGATTAGCATTAGATCTTTGAGAAAGAACCAAGGGATTCAAAGACAGTGACTTGTGTTCATTCTTCAGTCCTGACATAGGGTAATTATGTAACATGTCATTTCTTCTAAATGTTTGATTTCAGTTTCTTCATGAGACTTGCTGAGATGTTTCAAAACTTGTTTAACTATATTTGGGGAAGAATTTCCCAAGATATTCCGTGAAGAAAATAATGCTTTCTTCAATTGCTGTTATTTCTGAATGAGCAATCATCATGTATGGTTTATTAAAAGCCATACATATTGTTTATTACAAATAGTATGCTGGCCAGACACTGTACAGATAGAATCAGAGAGGTTCAGTCTCTGCCTCTAGGAGGTTGACATCAAAGACTAAAATGCTTGTACATATAAAGATATAGAAGATATGCTTGCAATTGAATACACAAACATTGTCTAACTATGTGTCTAACAGGACTTCACTTGCATGTTAATTCTGAGTTTATTTCAGGAATGAAGACACAATATCATACTAAGGAACACACATTCCCTGGAATAAAAGAATTTGAAGTTTACCTTCTTGTACCTTAAAAGCTTCTAATTTACACTCTTTCAAGTAAAATGAACTTTATTTGTTCATTTTAATTCATTTTATTCAACATCGTTTAAGGTGCACTTTCTCTCTGCCCTAGGCTACATCGCTAGGAGAAAGCTCAGGAGGGAAGGCCATGCCCAGTGCTCCTTCCCACTCCTTCCCTGGGAGTGGAGAAGGGGCAAGGATTCACAACAGCTGATGCCCCTATGCAGGAGAACCCAGGAAGAGAGGTTGCCCCTTAAAAATCATTTTGAAGGCTCTGGTTCTTCTGTTGGGGGTTGGTTTAGAGAAGATGTGAGCAACTGAGCAGAGTGGAAGCCCCCTGTTAATACAGAAAACTTCAGTCAATAAAATTTGAAATCAGACCAATGGAATTTATCATTCAAAAAGCATTTATTTTCCTTATATTCAGTTTGGGAATAACTGACCTGTGTACTGAGAAACCATTTTTATGGAGTTGGGGGACAGGGTGAGGTGCCCAGATCGCAGGAGGCCTGACGTTGCTGTTTCTTGGAGAACAGATAAGGAAGCCATCTCTGCAGTGCTCCACTTAGTGGACAGTCCTCATGTGTCATCGGGGTGGCCATTGGCCACCACCATGGGTGCCTTTGATGTGGAACCTTCATCTGTCTCTGGCGACCTGGGTCCCACAGAGGGGTCTCAAGGGGGAAGTGGGATTAGGGAGAGGCAGCATTCAGGGATGAGCTGGTGGGGAAGAGCAGCAGGTTCAGGGTCTGTGGCCAACTCGGGGGAGGAGAACTGCCTTTTTGTAATTAACACAAATGATAATAAACGAAAATTGTTTTCGAGCTTATGTGCAAGTGTTCATTGCCTTGATGGTGATCAGCGCTGGGGTCTTTATTATTGCTATTATTTACAGGTCAGTCACTTTGTTCTTTCAGATTCACCCGCAGAACTTGGATGGGAGAGGAATGGGTGTTGGGGGAGCTCCCCTCCTCTTCTCAGTGCTGTTGGGACCACAAGGACAATCTGCCATAAATGTGAGCCAGCTGGCCTGAGGATCCAAGGTTTTTCCAGCGCTTAATAATAATGCCAGCCAGCATTTACTGAGCACCTAACATTTCACTCCATAGCCCTCCTTCAACCAGCAGGTTGGGGCTCCCGCCTGGCTGTTTTGGCAGCGCTCTAGCTGGCTGACGTTCCCAATCTAGGCTGACCACATCCCTTCAACCTGCCATAGAGACATGTCATAGACATGTTCTCAGACATGACTCTCCCTCTCCTGTTTCAATGGTGAGGACACGCCCACCCACCGAGGCCAAGGAGGTTGGTGGCTGCCCACAGGCAGGACTGGAATTCAGCTTTCTGACTCAAGGGACTTCCACCACTAGTTTCTCCCTGTAATGTGAATAAAAGCTGCTGAGATTAGTTGAGTCACTTTGTCCAACAACAAGAAATACTATTTTCCTACTCTGAGTGGTGCAAGGTGGCGTCTTGAGTGACTGACCTGGCTGTAACCTGCACAAAATATATACCTTCCCCACTCCTGTTTTTGTTCTTGCTAGTCTGGATGCTATATACGGATAATCTGTTTGGGGCTTGTATAAGAAACTACATGGGAACTATTAATGCAAAGCATTTACCTTTACAAATTTTCCACATGCATGATCATGAACCCTGTATTTTTAGAGGGGATGTCCTGGTGGAGGACTGAATGGCCCATAGTTTTCAATCTTCAATTTCTCTGACTGTGATAAAAACTCTCTTCCCTTTAGAGTTGTTCAAAAGAGGAGAGAAAAGGAACCCTGTACAAAATTAGCTTTGTCATCCAAGCCCAGTGATAAAGTTAAGGCAGCCCCCTTCATTAAGCAGGCAACGTTGAAGGCTCAGACTGGTAAAACATGGAAAAGTGATAAATGTGAAGGGAAGAATGGTAAGTGGTAAGATGCCAGAATTGTCCTGGACTCAGGGCACAGGGAAAAGATTTATTCCTTCAAGAGATTTTATCTTTGAAAGACACTTA